>NC_054383.1:21176250-21495000 GCF_017654675.1 Xenopus laevis
AATTTTTTAAAACTAATTTCAGGGGCATGCTACATTTGTTTAAGGGTGGGCTCATGTCTAGGGCATTAGAGGATCTCTTCTGTCTTTATTATGGTTCATTGGACATGTGTTTGAAAAATTGTCCACTTTAAGCATTTGCACAATCATCACTATTAAAGACGTCCATATGACTTTTAGGTACCCGCCCTATTCAAATTAACCTGTGCCTGGCAAAGTGTGCCGAAGCGGTCGCTGGTGAAAATTTGCCCTTTAGTGAATTTGCCCCAATGATGGAAAAAACAAATTTCCATGATTGATTTTCATTTAGAATTTTTCCCCATGATTATGTTAAAAGCACAATTAAAAATGTGGACTAAACTATAGTCATTGATAAATGATGTAAATATGTTTTGATTTATTTTTTTCACTGATTATTTATTTGTTTCAATTAAAAGATATAACTGTATTCATATATAGTCAACTGTATGTCGGCACTCAAACCTATTTCAATGGGGTGCTGGATCAGAAATATATGACAGTGGAAAGATTCACACACCTTATTGGGAAAAAATATTTATTCTCAATCACAGTGCATTCCAACATGCTTCCAAGATGGATTTAACCCAACTCATAAATATTTGCATTCTAAAGTGGTTCATGCTTCACCCAAGTGGTGATCATTATACCCTGTGTGCCATGAACATATTCTGTGAATATGTTAAATGATACTGTTTGTAGTTAAAGAATCCCTTTAATATTTATGAACTGAAAAAGGTGGTGAAATGAGCAAGTGAACCAGGTACGAAAGGACTGGAAACATGTCATGGAGCCAGATGACAGCCTTGAGCAGAGTTTATGTTTCCAGCTGTAATTGTCTAGGCAGCAATAACATGGTATTGTCATATTTCTCACTTCAGTGGAGTTTGCAAAGTCTGAGGAATGGGGAATGAGAACATAAAGCTGTTCTTAGAAAACATATATATAGAATCCTCTGCATGAGCCAAACCAAGTGTAAAGTTCAGAGGGTGTAAAAAATGGCTATGGAAAATGTACTACTACACTCCTTGTTGCCCTGCCTTTATAAAAATGAACCTAAGTGGTGAAGACTCTGGACAAAATGTTTCCAGTCCAGTAACCTGTATTAATAAATCAGCAGTTACTGTAGCTCTTGCGGTGTTAGTATATTGACGTAAAGTATATTTTTGTATGTTGAAAACAGGCATTAGATGGCTTAATGCACCAAGGTTCGTTTTGTTCCAGTTAGTGTATAGTTGTCTCATTCTCCTGAATATCAGTTCACTGCCATATGTGATATTGTTCTCTGTTGCAAAACATGTTTATATATATATATGTAAAAGTTATTATGAAACCAACAGCAATTTACAGGCATTGGGGACCAATTTGCTGTAGCCAGATACAAGTGTTGGTGTTTTTCTTGCACTGCAGCCCTATGTATTTAGCAATGCATTTTTTCATCCATTTGACAAAGACAAAATAGTGTTGGCTTCCGTCCCTATAGGTACAATCCGACAAGGAAGAACTGAACTAATTACCATGATACCATGCAGTAATATGCTTAGGACATACATATTTTTACCTAAATCCGAAACTCTGCAAATCGCTAATCTCTTTTCAATATTAAATGTGACATTTATGACCAAAACCACAGTGTGCAAAGTGCCATATCAGGTTCAAATCACCATTTTTTTTACCCACAATGCAGCACCCCCTCCCCTGAATTCCAGCTTAATTGCAGTCAGGAGGTGCTGATACGGCTCAGTCTTCCGTGTTCAGATTTCATAATTTCCACCACAATTATGTCTGCACCCAATACTGTACATGATTGTACAACAAAACAGCAACACTGAGCACAGCTACAGTAAATGCAAGTGCAAGAAATGACTTTATATGCAGGTACCTATAATAAATGCCACTTTTTTAAAAAAAAATTCATCCAGGTCCTGACATATCTTTAGAAATAAGTCAAATCGACTTTTTTTCATGAAGACTTTCATCAGTCACCCAACTGGCTTTCTCAAATGTCTTCAAGAAAGAAAAGTCCAGCTGATTTGACTTATTTCTACAGTTATACCATGACCTGGATGAATGAGAATCTTCACAAACAATGGAACCTTTCCTTCACTATTGAGTGTAAAAATACTGTCTATTACCCTTCTCACCAACACAAATGTAAATTGGGCTCTCCCAAAGGCCACATTTCCTAATTTGACGCTTGAAAATAGAAAAATAGGACTGAACTATACAGCAGGTGACCCAATGGATTAACTCCCCCTCCTGCTCAGGAGGCTCCAAGTTTTTTTTTCTATGCCCTGTGGGAGGGAGGTTTCCAAACGGGTCCAGGGTTAGTGTGACTAGTTATTTTGCCTAGTTGATGGGAGGGAGTGCATGGCTCAACCTCTCTGGTCTTCACCTAGTACCAGGGGTGAATGTATTGGGGATCTTGGAGCACAAGGTTACAGTATCAATCTTTGAGCCCTAAGGTGACCAAGAACCTAAAGAAGTCAGGCACCATGTGACCAAAGGAAGGGTAATGGTAATCATCTCTATCATAGCACACCCCTAGGAACCTGGGATAGACTAATATGCATAGAAAGAGCAGTATTGTGCTCCTTCTAGGGAAGTAATGTAGATGAGTTAGTATTCCCCAGGGAACACCTGCCAAAGTGTAGGCACCACAGTTGGAAGGCTTCATTCTTGAGAGACCTCCACTGGAGGAGATACATTTGACTATGGTGCTCCTGAGCGGAGAGACAAATTCTTCCCAATTTCAGTGTCCTACGGGTAATGGGACACGACCAGTTGCCTTATTTATTTTTGTTCATAGGAATGTACTTTATTCTGCTAATTGTTGATTAATAGGGATGCACCGAATCCAGGATTCACCCTTTTTCAGCAGGATTTGGATTTGGCCGAATCCTTCTGCCTGGCCGAACCGAATCCAAATCCTAATTGGTGTATGCAAATTAGGGACGGGGAGGGAAACCGCATGACTTTTTGTCACAAAACAAGGAAGTAAAAAATGTTTCCCCCTTCACACTCATAATTTGCATATGCAAATTAGGATTCAGTTCAGTATTCGGCTGAATCTTTCACAAAGGATTCGGGGGATCGGCCGGATCCAAAATAGTGGATTCGGTGCATCTCTATTGATTAATTAAATACTAACATAGTTAAGGACCACTGGCACCCAAGTTAAGAAACCACTGTTGAGTGTGGCAGTTCAGAAAGGGAGCCACAATGTGATCAACTAGCCTGCAGCTGGAGAAAAGGCAAATTATTTGACCCCTTTCTACCTGCTACAAATATATTAGCCATTTGAAGAATATATAATGCTCAGTATATTCGCATATATTATATGTATTATATATTATCATTATATATTTGTTTATTTATTGCATACAGTAAAAAAAATAATCTGTGTATAAACACACTCAGAATATACACATGGATTATATTTTATTTATTGCACTATACATTAAAGCTCTAAAATGTTTGTTTTTTGCTTTCAGGTTCTGGGTGGTTTATTTTTCTTAAACACTGACAGGGTGTAAAGGACATGAAAGTATCTTTCAAGGGACAGGTTCACCTTGCTTCTCTTGAACAATTTTGTTTTCTCCTGAAGCAATTAAAGTCCTTCAAGCGCTTTGTCTTCCATTTAGCTTTTCCTCATTTGTGCCACTTGAGAAACTTGATATTCAACGGCAAGTGCAAAATGCTCTCAAATGAGTGTTCATCTCATCCTACCTACTTTACTAGACTGATGTTTCGGTGTTAATTACCACCTTGGCATTTCCTAAACCGAATGACAGCACAGTGTACAAGTTAAGAATCAGTGCTGTTCTTTATTGAACTTTCCTGCACAGAACACAGCGAAGTAAGCAAATGACAGCTATTCCGTTACCCTGCTATAATTAAAGGCTCTATGTCTGGGAGATAAAACATATGCAGGATGGGAATTAAATTAAAATGGAATGGGGGAAGGAGGGCGTTCTATCGAAATGCCTTCAAATAATGGAATAATGGAGATGGAAATTTATTAATAGCTGCATAAATCAAGTTTTCGTTTCAAGGCTTGAATAGTTTTGAGCAATGGAATAATACCTGCCATCCCTAAAATTCAAGAAAATCTCCATAAATACTATTCTTAATAGAATATAAAGTTTATACTCTGAAACAGCAAAACACCCCTTTTTAAACTTATCCCATTTAAATAAAACAAAATATAAAATAATTTGGAAAGACAGTAGGAATAGAGCTCCCAAATGCAAAGGATTAAGGAAGGGGAACCTTGACAGGGCTTGGAAGGCAAGAGGAAAAAGGGTTTATTGTGGGGGCAGAGGATGAACCATACCATTTTAGGGTAAAGGGTACATTTCCAGTGTAATGAACCCTCTCTCTCATGCTAAAGATATTTTGTTGAGGGTTTTCAGTGGTGGTTGTGCTGTTGTTTTTTTCATTTGGTAAGTCATTGGGTTAGTCAAAGCTATTGGATGGCGGGGAATGCATGCCATAGTAGGAAGTTGCTAGTATTCCCCTGTATAAATGAGTTCAGTTCAACCTCCTTGAGTAATGATCCTGCCTACCTGAGCATAGTTGAGCTAGAGTGATTGGCATGGCAATCATCCTGTTGACTCCTGTCAAGGAAGAAATGCGGCTGCTGGTTGACTGTTCTGTATAATGTGGCTATATGACAGCTTCAGTGGCGTACCTTGGGTTTATCGCCTCCCTGGTGTGAACAGTTCCTCCTCCCCAGGCCCGCCTCCTAGCCTGCATGAACCTCATGGCTTTTAACGTGCCACTATTTTATGTAAGAAAGTGGCTGGGGAGGGGGATTTTGCAGCAGGCCACACAGTTCTGACCTACCTGTCGCCCAGGCCCGGCAGGAATGCTGTATAGGTAGTTATGCCACTGGCCTGCTGGATGGGCAAGTTTGCTAAATTTGCCTATTAGTTGAGAGTCTAAGAAAGTGTTACCAAATCACTTCATGCTTGGTTGGGAAATAAGTGAGAGCTTCTGTTTTTTAGGGCAAAAAGTGTAAACATGCTGCAAATACCGCTGTGCTAAGACATTTAATCCCCTTTAGTGTTGCTGATCAAGGCAGCTTGGGGGGAGGTACTGTAGATGCATTGGCAGTGGTGCCGGCAGAAAGAAATGGTAGTCCTTAAACATTTCTTCCTTTCGTATGCCCCTCGCCTCTTCTGCTTTGGGCTCTGAAGAGATATATTTGTATATTATGGGTTGAAAATACACAATTTTCTAGGCATTTGCTGCATTTCAGAATAAAATGTGAGTTCTGTGTTGCTACTTCGAAGGTCTTTTAAATGTAGTTTCACATAGAGTTTTAGCATTTCCCACACTCCTTGGGGCAAATTCACTAAGATTCGTAGTTGCGCCGGGCGTAACTTCGCCGCACTTCGCCACACTTTGCCAGGCGTAGTTTCGCCAGCGCTTCGCAAATTCACTAAAATCCGAAGTTGCGCTCAGGGGTAGCGTAAGGTTGCGAAGTTGCGCTAGCGTTGATTCGCTAAGTGAAGCGAAGTTACGCTAGTGAAGGCTAATTTGCATACGGCGCCAAATTCAAAATTACAATGGAGGAATACGTATCAGCACTACAAATGCCTAGAAAACCTTCAAAACATGAAATAAAATTTTTATTTTGCCCTACACATGTGCCCACTGTCTAGGTAAGTTGCCATGAGTCAGGAAATGTAGGGGGGAAGGAGAGGAGCCCCAAAAAATTTTTCGATCTTTTTCAGCCTATCACCCATAATATAGAAAACACGCCAGCGTTTTTTGGGACTTAGAAAAAATTTTGACTTTTTTTGAAGCAATCCCTATCTACTCTATTGCGCTTCGCCTGGTCTGAGGTGGCGAAGGAAGTCTAGCGTAAAAGGTAGCGTTCAGTACACTGCGCGCGTTAGTGAATTTGCGTAGTTACGTCCGTAGCGAAACTTCGCCAGGCGTAAGGGTGCGAAGTAACACTAGCGAATCTATGCCAGAGTTCGTTAGTGAATTTGCGCAGTAACGAAAATGCTAAACGCTAGCGTTCGGCGCTTTGGCGCTTAGTGAATTTGCCCCCTTGTCTTTAAACTGCACCTCTCAATGCTCCATCTCTGTGTTAAATACAAAACATCTTATGCTCCTTTCTGAGACTCTTGTTGGACACCTTATTATCTGACTTTTCAGTGGAAGGGCCGATAAATCTAACTTGACTGATAAGAACGATTAGTTTAACTTTTTATTTTGGGGTTGAATTGCCCTTTAAAGGTGAACCACCCCTTTAAATCTCAATAAGTTCCTGCAACGTATATATTGTATGCAAGTACCATTTATAATCTTAATTGTGGCCTCACATTTGATATTGTATCTGTATTATTAGTGGGATCTCTGCCAAGTTGAAAATTAATGCGACTGGTCAAAGTATAATTTAAATTTCAGCTTTTTTTGAAACACATACAAACACATATCTTGTGGACAGTGGTGTAACTATAGAGGAAGCAGACCCCGCGGGGGGCTGGGGAAAAAGGGGGTCAGGACCATGGGGTCAACTTCCTCTATAGTTGGGGTCAGCCTCCACCTGCAGGTGCGCATACACTTGAATGGGCGAAAGGGAGAGTTGGGAAGCTCCTCTCTGCAGATTTTTTGGGGGGGCCCCGGAGTTGTTACGCTGCTGCTTGTGGATTAAGTAATATTCCCTTAAAAATGAACAGACTATAAACTATTTTCCCCATATATTAAGAGCAAACAAGGTTTCTAGGACACACAGTTTGTTTTGTAGACTTTCGACTTCTCCTGGTGTACAGGGAGCTGCTCAGGCTTCCTACTTAATGTTTGCTATACTGTCACTACCATTGGAATAGGAAGCTGCTTTCAATGGCAAAGGCATATGTGACATTTTGATCGCTGCAGTGATCTCAAAGGTCAAAATTCAAATTCCAGTTGTGCAGCTTTCCAAGAGTGATGCTCTCTGCATGCCATTGACTGCTAGTGTCTGCCATAGGCACAGCATTTCCCAGGATTTTTGATGGGAAGTGTTGACAGCTGTAGAAGGGTGTTTTGTTTGTGGCAGTTCTTCCTTTAATGATTCCAATATCCCATGTGCCAAAGGCCTAAAGGTTATATTTTTTATGACACTCTTGTCAAATTCTAGTCAGCTTCATCTGTTTTAATATAAGCTGCACCAGGCTAAAAATAAAAGTACGGCACAATTAAATGGGCATTTTTAAAAATAACAATATCATTGATGAATTAAAATAGAGTTCAGGGAGACACAAATGCTTGCCCTTTAATGGACACCATATACTTAGAACTTGTGGTTACATCTAGGTATGCTTTGAGGCTTCCACTAGGGCTCCTGGTGAACAAGAAAGGTTGTGTATGTGAATTCCCATGTGCAACCTCTTAATCACTGAATTACAAAAAAAACCATCTCCCATAGATTCCATTTTATCCAAATAATCATTTAAAAAAAAAGATTTCCTTTTTCTCTGTAATAATAAAATAGTACCTTGTACTTGATCCCAACTAAGATATAACTAATCCTTATTGGAGGCAAAACCAGTCTATTGGTTTATTTAATAACTACATGTTTTCTAGTAGACTTAAAGGAGAAGCAAACCCTTAATTATAAAAACCCCTACCCTACAAAGTAAAGAGTTTGGGGCATTTACCAGGGGGTAACACCTAGGCTGGGGAGTCTATGAAGGGTAGGGTTTTTTAGAATTAATGATTTGGTTCTCCTTTAAGGTACGAAGATCCAAATTATTGAAAGATCATTTATCCAAAAAACTCCAGGCCCCGAGCATTCTGGATATTAGGTCCCATACCTGTAACTAGTAAATGTGTCTACCTGTACAGTTTGTTGCTCTACTAGAAAGAGGGCAATGGTGCTGAAAAAACACATTTGTTTTCATTTCTGTTCTATAGATTGAATATAAAGTTTAATGGATGATTTGCCAGGCAGGACAAAAAAAAAGTGAGCATTTATCTGTGAGTGTTCATTTCCATAACAAATGTCGATTTAATATCTAGTTAATAGATGGTTTACTGTGCCACAAATATCCCTGTGTATTATCTCCTTCCGCTCACAGCGTTTGACACTGGAATGTTAACAAATATTCCTTTCAACCAGCTCCTTGTAATAAACTAGTTCCCTATATACCAGTAATACCCATCCTTCACCAATAAATAAGGTATCACGTCAACAGCACAAGCAATACTTTTCTTTCTCCATTTATTGTACATTCTCCTGTTTCATAGAGATTCATCTTTGTCTCCCAGCATAGTTTGGCCTTTAGAAGTGTTTTTACTGAAAATATACAGTAGATGACTTGCTTAGATAACTCATAGAATCCACACAAGCAATTTTATTCTTAGTGACCCTCAGTCTCCCGGGAGCCGAAATGCAATTTTGTATTTCTTGTATACCTGTCAATTTATATGTCAACACTACAGATACCTGTTAAAATGATCTAACAACAGCGCACATTGTCCTTCCCTGTAGCTATTATAGATATGTTTATCCCTTTGTCAAGTCCCGGGCGAGTGTGTTTGGCACCTCGGGGAGTTGTCTGTACAGAAGATTTAATTTATGTGATGTGTCTGACCATTTCATCCTGCTACGTAATATTGGCAACCTAATTTTCTAGCTGAGGCGCTTACCCATTAATTCTGTTTTATGGCTTTAAAGTAAAATGGTCAATACACTACACAGTAAGTAGAAGAACTTGTACTTTCTTCAATTACAGTAAATGTCAGTAGATAGATAAATAGATAGATACATTGATATAGATAGATAGATAGATAGACAGACAGACAGACAGACAGACAGACAGACAGACAGACAGATAGATAGATAGATAATGGACATAAGGGTAGATGATGATAGATAGGTAGCTGGATAGACAGCTAGATAGATAGATAGATAGATAGACAGACAGACAGACAGACAGACAGACAGACAGACAGACAGACAGACAGATAAATAGATAATAGATAAATGGATAAATAAATGATAGATATATAATAGATAGATAGATAGATAGATAGATAGATAGATAGATAGATAGATAGATAATGGATGGAAGGATGATGGATAGATGGAGAGATAGATAGATAGATGATAGATAAATGGATAAATAAATGATAGATATATAATAGATAGATAGATAGACAGATAGATGATAGATAGGTAAATAGATAGATAGATAGACAGACAGACAGACAGACAGACAGACAGACAGATAGATAGATAGATAGATAGATGATAGATAAATGGATAAATAAATGATAGATATATAATAGATAGATAGATAGATAGATAGATAGATAGATAGATAGATAGATAGATAGATAGATAATGGATGGAAGGCTGATGGATAGATGGAGAGATATATAGATAGATAATGGACATAAGGGTAGATGATGATAGCTAGGTAGATAGATAGATAGATAGATAGATAGATAGATAGATAGATAGACAGACAGACAGATAGATAGATATATAATAGATAGATAGATAGATAGATAGATAGATAGATAGATGATAGATAGATAGATAGATAGATAGATAATGGACATAAGGATAGATGATAGATAGGTAGCTAGATAGACAGATAGATGATAGATAGATAGATAGATAGATAGATAGATAGATGATAGATAGGTAGCTAGATAGACAGATAGATGATAGATAGATAGATAGATAGATAGATAATAGATAGATAGATGATAGATAGGTAGCTAGATAGACAGATAGATGATAGATAGATAGATAGATAGATAGATAGATAGATAGATAGATAGATAGATAGATAGATGATAGATAGATAGATAGATAGATAGATAGATAGATAGATATGATGATAGATAGACAGATAATAGATAGATAGATAGATAATAGATAGATAGATAGATAGATTTTGGTACAGGGTCTGTCAAAATCAGGCACAGCATTAGATGAGTTTTTTCACATTCCTCTTAGGGTTGACACCTGTCTGGTTTTGACCCGGACAGCCCAGTTTTTGGAAGAGCTGTCCGGGTAAAACTGCCTGCCTGGTTTTCCAAAGAAGGAAATTTGGGCAGGACTCCCATTGAATGACATGGTGATTGGACAATCAATTATCAGTATGACACTTGTCCCACCTATGACATCAGCTGTCATTCCCATGGCTTCATATGTCCAGCCTCGTGACATCATCACACAGCCCCACCCATGTCCTGAGTCAAAGTCATCATTGCTGACACGGGCACCTCTACATTACAGTGCTATATAACACTTAGAAGTCCATTTATCAACATTCTCATTTTAGAGGCTTTAGAGATCTTTGAAACCACAAATAAACTCGAGGAGCCTGCTTAAAGAGACATGGATTTTTATTTTTACAAATTTTGGTTGAAGTTTTAGGATTAGAGCTCAAAGCCCTGTTACCAGTTTATTTTAATGTAGACGAAACACAGAAAGAAATCGTCAGTCTTACTCACGCTGTGGCGTTGACCAGCTGCCATAGACACCATTGTCCCAGCGTTCGGACTAACCCACATTCTGGAATTGCCCAGCTGCCGAAAACGATAAAAGCCTAAATATACAGTACGTACACAAAGAGAAACAGAAAATTTGCCAGCACTCAGTTTGCCTTTAAAAAATAATTACAAAAAAATGAGGTGATAGTACCACCCTTTAGCCAAAATATGTAAGCTCACATGCCAAGGCCCCTCATTGTACTGTGAGCATTATACTGTACGTTTTAGTGCATTTAAAATCAAGTCTAACAACACCTCATTTTTTGTAATTATTTTTTAAAGGCAAACCGAGCGCTGGCAAATTTTCTCTTTCTATTTTAATGTAGGGCAATAGAAACAGTTGGTCCAATTTGCAGCCTTTCAGCTGTGGTGCTTCATCTTGGCTGCAGCTACCCATACCCAATGTGAGCTAAGGTTGTTAGGGGTGATCGTTGTAGAGGTAATTTATCAGATGTTCAGCTACATTAAAGACATCCCTGATTTACTGTACATATTTCTCCCAAGTAGGAATCAGACACCTTCTTCTATTGACTTGGGACCCACTTTTCTCTCCAATACTGACATTAAACATATATATATATGAGTATCAAAAAATCTATTTCTTATTTTAATTTAAAATGTATTTAATTTTTTTTTCCTGTATCTAGTCTTTGCTCAGCACCTTCTCCCTGTCTGTGACATATGGTAACTGCTTCATTTGCATTTCACGCCCAAGGCATTGGATACAAATTAATGAAGTTATGTAGCACCAGTCTAGGAGTGATGTTTGTGCTAGGAGGGCATGTACCAACCGGGCACCGCCGCTCCCACTGAGCTTTGGAAGAATGAGCACTCATTAACTTTTATGCTCATACAGCTATGACATCACTCCTGACAGAGAAGGTGATTTGTGTACAAGTAACTGTGAGTTTGTAAAGACATAGGAAGGAAATGGTTCAGCTTCATAAACCCAGCAGTATGGCTGATATTACAGCAAAATAATGCAATGTTAAAAAGGTTATTGTATCCTAAGTACGGGATCTGTTATCCAGAATCCTGTTATCCAGAAAGCTCAGAATTACAAGACAAGACAATTCAGTTTTTAAAAAATGATTTCATTTTTCTCTATAATAATAAAACAGTACAGGAATAGGCCCTATTATGCAGAATGCTCAGAACCTGGGGTTTTCTGGGGTCTCCTTCATTTGGATCTTCATACCTTAAGTCCACTAGAAAATCATTTAAACATTAAGGGGCAAATTCATCAAGGGTCGAATTTCGAGGGGTTAAATCCCTCGAAATTCGACTGGGGAATAGAATCGAATAGAATCGAATAGGCAATTCGGGCTGGCGAATAGTCGAATTGGCGAATATTCGCCAGGCGAATAGGCGCTCAATCGAATATTCGCTCGAAGGATTTTCATTCGATCGAATGCCTTTTTATTCGATCAAAAACTTGGAAAACAAGCCTATGGGACTTTCCCATAGGCTTTTAAAGCAATTCGGTAGGTTTTAGGTGGCGAAGTAGGCAGTCGAAGTATTTTTAAAAGAGACAGTACTTCGGCTATCGAATGGGCGAATAGTCACAGCGTTTTTGCGCTCAATCTATTCGAATCATTCTACTCAGGCGAATTTACGCCAATTCGATAGTCGAGGAGCACAAAAATTAGAAGTTTTTTTACTTCGAATCCTTCACTCGAAGTTAGTGAATCGGCCCCTAAATAAAGCCAATAGGCTGGTTTTGCTTCTAATAAAAATTGATTATATCTTTTTAAAAATCTAGATGATTTGATTATAATTGAGTACTAAAGGGTAAACTCTCACGTTCTCTCTTTGATAAATATGTAACTAGAGGAGGACTGTAAAATACCCCCATTACTCAAAATACAATGTTTCTAAAGATGTGTATATATATATATATATAATTTGGGGCCCATATCACTAGGATAGCGAATGGGATTAGTAATTACACATGTATGTTTTTGGGGTTAAAAGTGAAGTATAGATTATCAAATTTTTTGCATATATTGATGAATTATCACATTAAGGGGCAGATTTACTAAGGGTCGAATATCGAGGGTTAATTAACCCTCGATATTCGACTAGGAACTAAAATCGTTCGACTTCGAATATCGAAGTCGAACGATTTAGCGCTAATCCTACGATCGAACGATCAAAGGATTATTCGTTCGATCGAACGATTAAATCCTTCGAATCGAACGATTCGAAGGATTTTAATCCAACGATCGAAGGAATATCCTTCGATCAAAAAAACACAGGCAAGCCTATGGGGACCTTCCCCATAGGCTAACATTGAGTTCGGTAGCTTTTAGCTGCCGAACTAGGGGGTCGAAGTTTTTCTTAAAGAGACAGTACTTCGATTATCGAATGGTCGAATAGTCGAACGATTTTTAGTTTGAATCGTTCGATTCGTAGTCGAAGTCGTAGTCGAAGGTCGAACTAGCCCATTTGATGGTCGAAGTAGCCAAAAAAACACTTCGAAATTCGAAGTTTTTTTAATTCGAATCCTTCACTCGAGCTTTGTAAATGTGCCCCTAAGTAATCAACATGATTTTGAAGTGATTATAGGTGGTATGTGTCAAGACTTATGGATCCATTTATTTTAACAGTGCAACAAGAAGTAAGGCAGAATTTGTAGCTATGTAGCTTGGCACCCATAATAACAATACTGAGTGATAGTACGTGAAGTAGGTGGGAGTTAAGTGATAAATTAAATTAAAATAAGGGATATAGCATGAAGATACTAACTAACATCAAGCTATTCATTAAGGGTTACCGTATATACTCGAGTATAAGCCGACCCGAGTATAAGCCGAGGTACCTAATTTTACCTACGAAAACTGGGAAAACTTATTGACTCTAGTATAAGCCTAGACACAACTACAGCCCTGTCTCCCAGCAGCGCACATTCTGCCAAAGCGACCCCCCAGCGATCAACCGGACTTCTTTGCAAAGTTGATGGTGACAGAGAATTGCCAAACGGATTACTGTGTGCATTGTCCCACTGTCATGTGCAGAGGGTGCTGTTTGATATTGCAGTCACTGTTAATCTTTCATATTACCAACAGAGGGCACTGTGTGATATTGCAGTCACTGTTATTCTTCCATATAACCAACAGATGGCGCTGTGTGATATTGCAGTCACTGTTATTCTTTCATATAACCAACAGAGGGTGCTGTGTGATATTGCAGTCACTGTTATTCTTTAATATAACCAACAGAGGGCGCTGTGTGATATTGCAGTCACTGTTAATCCTTCATATAACCAACAGAGGGCGCACTGTTATTCTTTCATACAACCAACAGATGGCGCTGTGTGATATTGCAGTCACTGTTATTCTTTCATACAACCAACAGATGGCGCTGTGTGATATTGCAGTTACTGTTATTCTTTCATATAACCAACAGAGGGCGCACTGTTATTCTTTCATATAACCAACAGAGGGGATTGTGGGATATTGCAGTCTCTCCCCAAGTGTACTGTTGGTATAGGAATGATTAAAAGGGACTGCAATCTCAACTACTCGGGTCGGCTACCGCTGACCCGAGTATAAGCCGAGGTAGACTTTTTCAGCACATTTTGGATGCTGAAAAACTCGGCTTATACTCGGGTATATACGGTAAACTAAAGTGGCTGAATGGGATCATTTGTGCTGGATCTGTAGTAACCAGGGTGGAACATGTGGGGGCACATTTACAAAGCTCGAGTGAAGGATTCGAATTAAATAAACTTCGAATTTCGAAGTGTTTTTTTGGCTACTTCGACCATCGAATGGGCTAGTACGACTTCGACTACGAATCGAACGATTCGAACTAAAAATCATTCGACTATTCGACCATTCGATAATCGAAGTACTGTCTCTTTAAGAAAAACTTCGACCCCCTAGTTCGGCAGCTAAAAGCTACCGAACTCAATGTTAGCCTATGGGGAAGGTCCCCATAGGCTTGCCTGTGTTTTTTTGATCGAAGGATATTCCTTCGATCGTTGGATTAAAATCCTTCGAATCGTTCGATTCGAAGGATTTAATCGTTCGATCGAACGAATAATCCTTCGATCGTTCGATCGTAGGATTAGCGCTAAATCGTTCGACTTCGATATTCGAAGTCGAACGATTTTAGTTCCTAGTCGAATATCGAGGGTTAATTCACCCTCGATATTCGACCCTTAGTAAATCTGCCCCGTGGAGTAACCTACTTAATGACTGGTAGCTTTGAACTATAGTGTTGATCTATAAATCACCTACTCAGAGAATGACATATTATCAACAATGCTTTTAGAGTTTATGTGAGATGTTACAATATTGAATTAAATTAAAAATGCTATTTTGTGTCTTGTTTTTAAACTTTTGGACATTCATTGATGGATTGTATAAATGTGGAGTTTTAGTTTATTAATGGGTATGTATTTAAAATTGTATATGTTTTAAATGTTTGCTTTAGTATGACATCATTAATTAAGAAGCTGTTTTCCCACAATGAAGTGGATTTAAGGCATGTACATTATAGATTTGGCCCAAGAAAGGCCTTGGGTTTGGCCGAAACATCAGTCTTTAGTTCTGCAATAAAACATTTTTCTCAGTTTTAAGCCCTGTGAGTGCGGTGAATAAAGTACCCCCTCTTGTAAAATATAAGGATATTATAAGTTACCGAGGAGTTTCATGACCATATCAAAACACAAGGTCGAAGGACGAGTGTTTTTATACAGGTCATGGAACTCCGAGGTAACTTCTAATATCCTCATATTTTACAACTGGGGGTACTTTATTTATTATAATACACAAGTTTCAGTGAATCATGTGACAGAAATGACATCAGAACTCACCGTTTATAACTGATGACATCAGAACTCACCGTTTATAAGGATATAATAATAAACCAGGTCTTGATAAAGGTCTTAGGAACAGACCGAAACGTTGGCTGATTTTTTAATGTAAACCAATAAATATGGAATTTTAACTTTTTGTATACAAATCCTGGTGTGCATATTTTTCCTTTGCTATATATATATATATATATATATATATATATATATATATATATATATATATAGATATATATAGATATATATATTTATATATATATATATATATATATAATCCTTCAATAAAGAAGCAGCACTCACAGGTCTTATACAAAAGTATAAACGATTTATTTAAGAAACTAACGTTTCGGCTGCATATCAGCCTTTGTCAAAGTTGAGGCTGAGATGCAGCCGAAACATTAGTTTCTTAAATAAATTGTTTATACTTTTGGATAAGACCTGTGAGTGTGGCTTCTTTATTGGAGGATCGTATGCGTTACTAGTGGCGTGCACCCAGGCAATGAAAGTCATATTATTGTGAGTGCTGTGATTTTGGGGAATATATATATATATATATATATATATATATATATATATATATATATATATATATATATATATATATATATATATATATATATATATATATATATATATATATAAATGCAACATGATTCTTATAGAAATGAACTTTTTTCTCATTCCAGACTGATAGAGTAAAATACACATTGAGTATAGGGTGCAGAGAGCATGTAGTGTGACACTCTTGCTGTCAATGTGTGTGTCAGCTTGTCAGATAGTTTCAAAATGTCACTGTTTTGACAGTGTGTGCATATGGATGCTCAGCAAACATGGTGCCTGTACAATAAAAAGATGCCTGTAATTTGATATAAATATGTATAAAATATCAACTGGTATTGCATATTCTTCTCCTTATTTTACTGTGCAATTCCATTTAATAGAACGTTCCTATTATCTATTCTAGATGCTAGATGCTTAATGAAGGTTTAACTTATTGTCACTTGGGAGTCCTATTCCACTGCCTTGTGTTTTTGGCATAGTCACGTACGTAGTGATGATAGAACAGGTACAATATTTGCATATTTATCAAACAGGGAAAATAGAGCAAATTTATGTTCACCCTATGATAAGTATGGGGCTACAAATTCAAAATTATGAAGACAAAGATAGGGAGCGCCCCTCCGAAGAACTATGGTGAATAATTTAATTTAGACCCTATGACCAGCACATGCTAATTGCTGATTGGTTGATATAGGTTACTAGGATTGGTGTATCTGTTATTAAAATACCCCTTACTTTGCAACAGTGACAAGTGCATTGATGGGCAGCTGAAATTTGAAAGGAGCATGCTTGTAAGCAAGTACCTTTAATGTAAAACTATGTAAGTGCTCAAGATTTGGGGTGAAAAGGTATTTGCAACAACTGCTGAATGGCTCTACGAGGAGGCATGTTCTTTAGGAAAGCATTGAAGAAAACACATGGTCTTTTTTTCTTCACGTCTAAATTATTAGAGGTTTTAATGGTTTTTTTTCGCGGCTCATTCAGCGTTTTTTTTTCCCGTTTATTCTTTTTATATTCGGATGTTTAAATACATTTCATGGCAATTGAGGTTTTAAACAAAATAGGTTTAATTTTGATAACAATGGATAACCATATGTGGTGATGCTTTTCATTCCGCCTGTTGGCGGAAACACAGCAAATGCCAATGTCTGCTAGAGCTGAGACCTGTCTATTAGTAGTTCAGCTAAAAATGTTGGTTCTGGGATGAGCTACAGAAATAAAACCCAAATCATAAGGGATGTTAATAAATGTAGACTGCTCATTATTATTCTAGGAGTTTGGGATGGATTGCTTTGTCCTCTAATGAGACATAATTAGCAATTAATTCACAATAAAAATTCTATATACTGTAGACACACACACACATATATATATATATTTAAACATTTTCATTGCCGCTGCAGATTCATAGGAGACTGAAATGATTGGAAAAAAAATAATGCTCTGTCCTTGAACAAGTTGGTCATTAATACAGCATTTTCATTTGGTAAACACTTTCCGTTTTTAGCTGACGGTCTGTTTTTTTCCATACATATTTTATTAAAAAAATGATATAAAGTATTAGGCTTCGTCTAGCTATTAAATCCAATGCCTCCTCTCTGGCCACATATTTTATACTAAAATTTAAGCTACCAGCATTTTTTCACAAACAACAGTAATTTCATTTCAGGCTTTGTCTGTTTTACTCTTCATGGTTTTGGTCAGCAGGAGCTTACATAATTCATTTTATTTTAATTTGTATCAAATTATTGTTTGTTGGAAAGTCAAACACGTAGACAGAGCTAAAAAAAAAAAAAAATCTTGGGTTTTTTTAAGCTAATGAGTATGGAGTATATAGCCATGGCATTGATTACACTTACAGAAAAGGAGTATATTGAATATATATATATATAAAAAGGAGTATTATTGTCTAACAACAATTATATTATGCATGTTTCTATATTTAACTGATACAGTGACAATGATTTTTGATAATGGAGTTTGGAAATTTAGAAATCTGTTTCCATTTTGAGATGTCACCCCCAAACCTGGAAAAGACTTCTAAAGGTCTAATTAACAAAGTAATGTTAAGGGTTGAGGAGGCACCTGGACTTCATCAGGATGGTGGAAGGGGTGAACATGTGAGCTTTTAAACATGTTCTTGGTGGCAAATGAAATCAAATATCTAACAATATACAACTTTGAAGTATCAAGTACCTAGTAAGAGCTCTTCAGATGTTCTTAGAATGTTGCCAGTTTAGAACTGTCTGTAATGGGATATTGGACCATTCTTTAACAGGTCTTTAGTTTTTGAGGGATGAAGAAAGTAGGAAATCTACTTTGTGATGGGATATATGATTTTTGGATCAGGTGACTGAGGCATTTGTTAAAAGCTTTTCCATTTGGGCTTTGTCATATTGCAGAATTGGAATATTATGAGGGAACCGTGTTTGCACCATGAGGTTTCTCTTGGTCCTACATAACTATCCTTTGGCTGCTTTATGACCGTAAGGAACATTTCTGAATCCTAATCAGTCTGATAGACCCTCAACCGCTATGTTAAACTGTTAGCCGACACATACTTATTATAGATCATATCGTAGATCAGTGATCCCCAACCAGTAGCTCGCGAGCAACATGTTGCTCTCCAACCCCTTGGATGTTGCTCCCAGTGGCCTCAAAGCAGGAGCTTATTTTTGAATTTCAGGCTTGGAGGCAAGTTTTGGTTGTATAAAAACAGGTGTACTGCCAAACAGAGCCTCAATGTGGGTTGACAATCCGCATAGGGGCTACTAAATGGCCAATCACCGCCCCTATTTGGCACCCCAGGAAAGTTTTTCATGCTAGTGTTGCTCCCCAACTCCTTTTACTTCTGAATGTTGCTCACGGGTTCTAAAGGTTGGGGATCCCTGTCGTAGATCATAAGGACAAAGGGTAAAAGATGGCTCATCAGATTATATAGAACTAGACATTAAGCCCGTTAAATTAACGGGCGCTAGAACATATGTAGTCAAAAACCCATTTTAGAGTTTAAATTCGCCAGAGACGGTCCGTGGGGCAGATGCGCAGTAGCGCAATCCCACGGACACAGGGACTGGACGCAGAGACACTTCAACTTTATTATATAGGATATTTCCCATTGATCAGGGGCCTAAGTTTATGCATTGTGTTTTTGTGTGTTGTCCTTGGTCACAGAGGGTTTTTTTTTATAGTTCTCCTCTATCTTTATTAAGATCTCAACATCCAATTTTTGCTGAAAGCAGGTTTAAAGAGGTGCTGATTTATTTTTATGGTTATTGTGGGGTTTGGTTAAGTGCTTTAAGCTTTAACTAGCAGTGACAGTCTTAGTCAATTAGATTTTTTCCCAATGTTTGTGATACATTGTCATTATTTTGAGACTGAACCTTTAGCATCTCAAAATCTTTTATAATTTTTAGCTGTCAATGTAATTTTTGTGCACATAGCCAGTGCAGCAGGGGGGGAGTAAAAGTGACATGTGGGACCAGGTGGTTGCAGTAGTATTAGGTGTTGTGTGCATTTAGGCCTGGTGCCACTCCAGGAACCCTAGAGCACCCCAATGTACGCCCTGAAACAGTCACTTCCAAATTTTGCTAACCTCTCACCACACCAGCTCAGCCACCAGATTTATTCTACCTCAGCGGCTGTGGTGGATTTTTAATTTTATTTAGAAATTTGCTCCCATTATATAGGCATTCTATGGCCATCCCCCAAAAGCAGTTGCTCTAGGCACAAGCCCTCGGGTGCCTATATATAGATACAAACCCAATTGGATGGTTGGAGCAGGATATTGCCAGGGGTCTTGTCTAGGGCTCCCTTCTGTGTTGGCCCAGCCGGCACTGGTAGATGTACGCTTCTATAAAGCCTGCTGCCACTGCACAACGAAGAATGAAACCATGATATAAACATTAGGAAAGTAAAATGTTACTAAGTGCATAGATGCATCAATATAATCAGCCTCAGCTGTACATTTGGTGTAGCATAGCCATTATTTGTTAAGATTATGTTATGCATTTTATATCACTCTTACTAACCAATATGATCTATGTGTTGGGAATGTCATTTAATATCCTATTCTAAAGTTGGAGGGATATCATATAGTTTAATGCTCAAAAGAATTACCTAACGTATCTATAATGTAAAGAGGTCTCTATCTTTGTATTTCCCTCCAGGCTTCCATCATGTTACACTCTTAGGCATAGTAAGCAGAAACAAAAATGTGTAAAAAATCTTGTTAAATGTTGAGCTCAATCCCTTCAAGTGGATCAATATCTTGTATTAGAGCTAGCTTATATACTCTGTGTTTCTGTAGCAACGGTTATTGGAACAACTAGTGATTGTTATCCTTTTGAATGTCTATAAATAGGTCACTTTGAATCCACCGAGCCAACAGCAGAAATATCGTCTTGTTGCTTTTTATTTTCAAAATACACACACACATATGTATTCCATAACCTTGTCTATATAAAAATGCATAGTAATTTTCAAAATGCAAGTCACACAATTCCAAGGTGGTTTCTAATATCCTTGTATTTCATATTAGTGTAGGCATTCATTCTTATAATACATAAACCTGTAGTAGCAGAAGAAAAAGGGAAAGAAGACTAGTGCTTAAAATAGTAAGACAATAGTGTCCCACAGGAACATGGGCAACTGAACTGGTGCTTGGAAATAACAAGCTGCAACATTATATAAAAGGATACTGAAAACCTCCTTTGTGTGTAGCACTGGGGTTCTATAAAGAGACTGATAATAAAATAATAGCTGATTGTAATAGTTCCAGCAATGGACTTTTGCTTCAGGCATTTTAAAAAAAAATGATGTGAAATGCGTCAGGCATATTTATACTTTGAAAATCATTAAGGAAAGTGACTTAGTATCCCCTTGTCCTCACTGGTTGGGGATTTTTGAAAAAGTCCTGCCTAAAACACTCCATTATTTATCACAGATGCTAATTATTCCCCTTTTCTAAAGTCCAATGTAAAAAATATTCATATTCATTCGTTTCTCTAACAGAGACAGTTCTAATATTTGTATACTTTATCTGTGCAGTGCAGATCTGGACATAATGTTTCAATGAGTCCGAGACAAGTCTGACAGAGCTTAGCCTACAACTGATCTCTACATATCTCTCTTCTGTCTGTTATAACTGAAAAGTAAAATTAAACCTCCCTGATGGTTTTCTCCCATCAATCTTGTTTGCCTGTCCTCTGTTGGCAGATGAAGTTTCAAAGATCATACATTGCGAGAACAAGTCTGCTGTATGCAAAGTTCCTGCTCTGGCATCAATATTTCATTCTTGTCATGCTAACTGCTTTTTTTTCCATTTTTTTTTCTGAAAGGAAAACAATATAAAAGCATTTTTTGAAGTAGTCTGAATTAATAGTATTGTGTATAGCTGGCAATGTCTCATAAGAACTTTAGGGGGCACTGGTAACCATTTCTGAATCCCCTAAAACTGATGTTTTTGTGAGAAGACTAAAAACTTCTGGATAATCAAAATACTAATAATAATAATAATCATAAAATTTAAAGTCTGGTAGGCTTAAGTTTTATCCACAACAACAATTAGAAAGAATGGATTCCTATTTACAGGGCAGGTTTTTAGAGGGGGATATACAACTGAAACTGTCCCACCATTCACAATTCCTTGTAATGGAAAAATGAGGCAGACTTATCAAAAATGTTATCTTTAAATTTTTTAATTAGAAAAACATGAAAACTCAAAAAATATCTGTTCTTATTTATCGAAATTCAAATCGCGAAAACTTAAAAAGTGTAAAAAGTCAAAAAAAAATCTGATTTCACCCTTCATTTTCAATGATTCCCCCCCAATTTAAAACAAATCTCAAAAACTCAAATTGAAAAAAAATGGACTGACTATTCCATGAATGCACCAGCTTTTATATAAATTTTTGTACTGTATTGGCGTGCTGTTAATATCTCAGAAACCTGCATCAAGAAGCAACATTTTCGCCCCCTTGACCATAAAAAAAAAGGCTGTGAAAAGTACGATTAATAGTAGTAAGGTGCTAATCAATCCAAAAATGTGTAAAACACATTGAAGTCAATGGGCATTTCTGTTGCTACATTTTCTTCCCTAATGTCTTTGCTCACCAATCATTTTTGCTTCAAATTTGATTTTGTGAAAAAAAATTGCAGATGACAAAACCAATAATTTTGCCAGAAATCCATGTCTGGTAAAAAAATTTCATTCATCTCTTAATTATTTGATGTTTTCAGCATATACAGTACATTAGATATGCAATATGTTGCCCTCCAGTTGCCCGTGAACTGAAACTTGCACAATTGCTATTGGTGGAATGCTGGGAATTGCAGTCCACTAAGTCAGATAGTTGTGTATTTATTTGATTTATGATTGAAAAATGTCCTTTTTATGCTAACAAAATATTAACTGAGCAGATTCTCAGTCTTCCAAATGTGACAGTTTGAGCTCCTCTTTAGAAGACCATTAATATTCAGATTTCTCTGAAGCTGCGGAATAAATAAAGGGGCTACAATTCTACGAGAGAAAAGATGAGTAAATCTGGCAGGGTGATTTGAGTAAGTTATACAAGGCCTCCCCAGCAGATGGAACACACATTAACTGGGACTGAGCTGCAAAATGGTTATGTGTTTGTTGATATTGAGTTTGACAGAATTGTAATCGTTGATGAAAAAACACTTACATCAAATGGTGCGGCTTCAGAAACATTTGCTTGAAGAGTTCAAGGGGAATCTTCATGGAAAATATAATGTTATTGCAGTGAATTGGACATGAAAAAACATGTTTTATAATAATAGAGATATTTTTCTGTAGAATCATTCTAAACTCAAGACCACTTGTACTATATTGGTGAAGAAGACAATGGTTACACTACGTTTTCCGTATCATCAGTAATGGTCTCAGCTTGAACAAAAGAATCGGAATAATCAACTATGGCAGTTGTGCTCCATCCATTCTGCAGTCTGAAGGAGATTGCCAGGCATAGTGCCACTACTGAACTTTCAGACCCAAAATCACACCCCTAGTTCATCTCCATGTGGTTAAGTGGAAATCATTAATAAAATGCTTTTCATTGTCTGAAAACAGAAGGTGTGTTTCTGTTTAAAAACATCCTTGCAACAGGATCCTGACAAACTGGCAATCTGGGCAACTAAGTGGCAGATGTGATTCAATGTTGACAAATGTAAAGTCATGCACCTGGGATGTAAAAATATCCAAGTCACTTATACCCTTAATGGGACTGCATTAGGCAAACCCATTATAGAAAAGGATAAAGCAGCATCAAGGCAAATAAGGTCTTGAGCTGTATTAAAAGGGACATTGATTCACGGGATGAGGGGGTCATTCTTCCACTGTATAGAGCACTGGTAAGGTCCCATCTAGAATATGCCGTACAGTTTTGTTCTCCAGTGCTCAAACAGGACATTATTGTATTAGAGAGGGTACAGAGAAGGGCAACTAAGCTGGTAAAAGGTATGGAAAATCTTAGCTATGAGGAAAGACTGGCCAAATTGGGGATGTTCACGCAGGAGAAGAGGCTTAAGGCGAGATATGATGACTATGTATAAATATATAAGGGATCATATAATAATCTCTCTAATGCTTTATTTACCAGTAGGTCTTTCCAGCTGACACAAGGTCACCCATTCCGATTAGAAGAAAAGAGGATATTTGGAAGGGGATTTTTTACAATGAGAGCTGTGAAGATGTGGAATTTTCTCCCTGAATCAGTGGTACAGGCTGATACATTAGATAGCTTTAAATAGGGGTTGGATGATTTTTTAGCAAGTGAGGGAATACAGGGTTATGGGAGATAGCTCATCTACAAGTTGATCCAGGGACTAGTCCATTTGCCATTTTGGAGTCAGGAAGGAATTTCTTCCCGCTCTGAGGCTTCAGATGGGTTTTTTTTTTGCCTTCCTCTGGATCAACTAGCAGTTAGGCAGGTTAAAATAGAATTCAACCTAAATTACTATGCTACTATGTTACTATTTAATAACATGAAAATGCAAACTTCAATATACAGTTACACAGACCGACTATTTTCAATTATATGGATGCATGAAGCTGGAGAAGTAGAATATGGCTAGAAATGTTGCATTCTCTATATTGAATTGACTGTACCTATAATGAGTCAGCCTTTCAAAGTTGTCAACAGAAGCTCCCCATCCTGGATATTGGTAAGACTTATTTTGAGTGTCAGTGACTCTGCACATGCTCAGTTTGCTTTAGGCAACTGTTGAGAGGATAAACTTAGGTGTCTTCAAGCATAAAATGAGGTTGGATTATCATAGATGTTGAGGCTTTCTGGAGTTGCTGCTAATTACCTCCTTGTCTGTATTTTAAAGCCTTGCACCTAGGGGGATCCTATGCTTAAATCTAGGCAGCCTCAGAGTACAGTAGGGAAAAAGGTGTCCTATATTTGAAAAGCGTATGAAGAGGTGGATGTACCAGAAAGAGACACTACTTGCTTTCCATTACAACATGCATTTATTATGCAACAATATCATTTTGTCCTTGTAAACCCTGGATAATAATGATGTACAGAAACAATATAAGGCCAATTGCTGTTGGTTTCTATTATTATTTTATAGTCCTGCTATACAATGCTTGTACCTGCAGAGATGTTGTAACTTAAATATGTGTTTCGCTGTTAACATGTAAAGAAACAATTATTTGGTTCAACACTCAAAACACTAGACTTTCATGATCTCCATAGAAGAAGGAGAATATCATGGCTGACCTTTGTTTATCATGCAATTACTACTCATGGGAGCAGTTTCCTGCATTGCTGGGGGGTCCTGTCATTTGGCAGCAGTGACTGTTTAGAACAGAGCAAAACATTTTTCACGATACACGCATTTTAACAATGCAAGCGAGAGAGCAGGGAATAGCTTGATAAATGCGCATCTGTCACTGTATACAGTAGCTGTGCGGAGTTTGGTGAGATAATCAGTTCCTAAATAAATCCTTGATGAGACTCTGTTGTTGACGCATACACTATATTTGTTTTCACTCCTCAGTGTGAAATATTCCAGTCTCATTTTGCCCATATGTTCTTTATTGTAATAGCAATTGGTGGTCTTGTATCACAGCGTCTCATTGCAAAAATTAAAACATTTGAGCAGTTCAACATGCTTTTTTCCTAAAATTATGTTTTAACCAATCGTTGATGCTTTCGATCTTGCTGTATATCCCAAACTTCTTCCTCCCAAGCTTAAATGTAGAGATATTAACTATATTATAGTTTTGGGAGCAAATGATAGGAAACAATTGTACACTGTATTCATGAGACAATGACGTTTTTTTACATTAGTAACTGATTTTAGTAGCAAGGTATTGAAATTCCATTTTCAACTAATAATCGAAGCAGTTTTCAATTAAATTTTGGTAGAACATTGCACATATCTCTAATATCTCGATTTTTTGGTTTTATCTCGATATATTGTAATGGCAGACAATGTTCAAAAATGTTGCATAAACTGTAAAAATGTCCTTGTTTCACCTAACCCTCAAAAATGTCTTGTGTGCCCCAGAAATGTTATATTTTGAGTGCAAAAACACAAATCCATGCCTACTGCAACCTCCTACTACCTGGTCTCCCAGACTCCCATTTCTCTCCCATGCAGTTCATTCTAAACTTTGTTGCTAGAATTCTTTTG
Organism: Xenopus laevis; assembly: GCF_017654675.1. NCBI lineage: Eukaryota > Metazoa > Chordata > Amphibia > Anura > Pipidae > Xenopus > Xenopus laevis. Next base: position 21,201,821 of record NC_054383.1, read on the forward strand.
CAACATCCTTCTTGTAATATACAAAGCCCTTTTCTTCTCTGATCCTCACTATCTCCTAACTTGTCTCCCTCTACATTCCTGGCCATCTCCTCTGCTCCTCCAAGAGCCACCATCTTTTCACACCTTCTACATCCATTGCAGACTCTCATCTAAAACCTTTCTTGCTGCTCCTTACCTCTGGAATTCTTTCCCTGGATTCCACAGTAAGGAACATTTCTCAACCTCATCAAAAAGAAACTCAGACTCTGCATTTGAAACACTAGAACATTATCTGGTCCAGTCTTGGAACTTGGGCCAATGTCCAAAGCTTTGTGCACCGTTACCCTCTTTTTTGTGCCTGTATATTTTGGGGGGGGAGCAAATAGACTGTCGTAGTTATGATAAATTCTCAAAAATTTGCAACATTTCTCTATAGAGGCAGAAACATTTAGCAAATTTCATCTGTAACTCCATTACATATTTACACAACATTTTTATGGCTGATTTTTGTGAACTCCCCCCTTTGTTTCCATGATCTTCATATTAATGTAGGGACCTATAGGATTGCTATGCCCCTATAGATTAAATCCCTACCTTCTTTCTGTACTCCTTTGTTATTGGGCATAAGCCCTTATAACAGTTCTTTAGTACACCACTAGTTATTGGCCAAAGGTGTAATGACTACTTCCTGCCACACTCCTATATAGTGTTGGAAAGGAGTGGCCTCTTCCTCTTTGGCTCCTAGCGTCCTTCGAGCTAGGTGTTTCCCATTGAGCCTGGGATCACCAAGGCCCTAGTAATGCCATTTGCCCCAAAGGGACCTGTGCCTTTGGTGATTAAGTCAGGGACCAGGAAACCCTGTGAACAAGATTAGCTATCATAGGGCAGACTCTCTAGTAGAGTGAGATAGACAGCTTTATATAGCATGAGCAGCTGTGTGCTCCATCAAGGATAGTAGCAGGGAATAGCTTCCCAAAGGCTTCGTTTTGCCTTTAGTACAGGGACTCAGTGGATAGGGTGTTAGGCTTTAGACTTCGTCTCCCTAACTACTCCACTAGTGATCCCGATCCCCACAAAGGTATATCTGTCTTCTGGGAATTGATGTACACTTGACTTCTATGCCTTATGGGAGTAAACCTGTGGTCAATTGTCTCTATATAATAAATACCATCTGTTATTTCATCAAGAACCTCCTGGCATCAAATCAATCTATTTTTATATACAGTAGCCTGTGTGTTGTAGTTGTGCTACACCTTAAAGGGACAGCTTCCACTAAGCCAAGGCCCTGATCCTGATGTGTGAGTCCAAAGTAACCAATAGCTAGACACAGTAACTCCTTGTGGTCTGGATAGCCCAGATTAGCGTTACATTAATAATGGCTATTTCCAAAAAAGGCAATTGCTTAAAACACCTAAAAAAGATTATGATAAGACTTATTTTAGAACCTCACAGTTTTAGAACCTCGTTTCTTTAGAAAGGATACAGATATACTAACACGGTTTTAGTTTTGGTCCATTTGCTAACCTACAAATTAAAATGAAAATCTGTGCTTTGCATATTACCATCTCTTAAAACATTCTGCATGTTTTATAGTTCCTTATGTTGTAAATGAAACATAAATTAACATATAAATGGGCAGAAAATTTATTGACTACCAAAGTAATTTCTTTCCAAATGGAAGCTGCAGTCCCTAGTGTAACGTACAAAACAGGAGTTTTTTCCCATATTTTTTTATGTAGTTTGTTGGTTTTTGTACTTTATTTTATTTCAACTACCTGACATTTTTTTTTTAAAGCTTTATGAAGGCAAGAAACTTGCATCACAATCAAGGCTTTCATCTCCAAATTATATAGCCATAAGATTTAGATACCAATTTTCTAGAAAAATATACTTATTTCAAAAAATATTACAGATTGTAGATAGTGTTTCAATAAAATGAGCCCAATTAACTGCTGTAGCAGAATAACTGAGTTTCCTAAAGTGAGTTTTATTGTCCCTGACTTTTCTTATTTTCCGTTAGTCTCTTGATGACTGGATCAGCAGATACATCAAACTTCTTAATAACAAACTTCATAATCCATTTTTTTTAGCCTCAAGATGAAATATGCAAATAGAATGAAATGTTTATAGACACCAGTATTTATTAAACAATATGCATAAATAAATTAGAAGTGAAAACTTTTGTTTTGAAACATTGATAAAAGAAAATTCTCTTGGAGACCAGCTTTTTCTGTCATCAAATCAAATAATACTGGATGAAATGCTAAATTTGACTGCAAATTTTTCATATTGTCGATACTGATGTCACTGGCGATCACTTACTGGTGGAATTCAGTCTATGATTTGGCCGTACCCATGTAGGATTCAGCCAAATGCCTGACTGAATACAATACAAGAGGTTCTTGAAGCCACCAATAAACTAATTTTCTCCAAAACCACAAATGCCATGCAATTTATTATTTGAAATGCTGAACAATGTGCTAAAATTTTTGAAAACCTCTCAAACCTCTAAAAATGTGAGTTTTCCAGACAATTAATCCAAAAACTTCTAAAAGTCTGAATGGATAAAGAAGGTCCAATAGGATGAATGCAACTTCCATTGACTATGGGACATTTGCTACTTTTATTTGGTGACATTTTGTGTTAGAGTTTTTCATGGTTTTTACACTAAGGGCTCTATTTATTAAAGGTCAAGTTTTGTTTTCTCTAAGGGGGTTATTTGCTCAACTCGTTTTTTCTGGTTGAGGTGTTTTGGGCAAAAACCCAAATTTTTTGAGAAAAAAACTAGAAATGTAGAATTATTTATACCCTGAAGCCGCAAAAAGTAAAAAATCTGCCATCTCAAACCTGTTGAGGTCATGTATAAGTCAATGGGAGATGTCCCTTTAACAATTTGAAGTCATCATGATCTGCGCTGGGTTTCTTCCGACAATCCCAAAAATTCTGCGTTTGGATGGCGCCGTAGATAGACAGGCTAGGGCTGGGGAATAGTGATGACAAAAAAAGTCAATGGGCAGTTTTTTTGTGGCAACTATTTTGGCTAAAATCAATTGGAATTGGGATTTTTTTATTGGTGACTTTTTTGCACAAATTACATTGGAGTCTTGGACGCAACATTTCTTTTGAGGTGAAAATTTTCACGAAAAAAAATTCTGCTCGCAAAATGCTGAATTTTGCCATGAATCTATGCCTGGTAAAAAAAATTCTTGGGGAAGGCTACAATCTGATTGTAAGTTTATGGGAACATGGGGGCAGACAAAAATGCTACTTTTTTTCAGACCACATGGTGAAATTGAATTTTTTTGCCGCTGGTAAAAAAGCTAATATTGACAGTATCAGGTATTTTATTATCCCTAGCATCTATAATCAGGAATGTTTGGGACACTGGGTTTTTATATAAACAACATATTGTGGAGCACTATGCCTTAAAGAGATACTGACACCAGAAATCAGCATGACCTATTGGTAACTTTTAATGTACAGGTATAGGATCCCTTATCCGGAAACCCGATATCCAGAAAGCTCCGAATTACAGAATGGCTGTCTCCCATTGACTCCATTTTATCCATATAATCCAAATTTTTAAAAATGATTTCCTTTTTCTCTGTAATAATAAAGCAGTAGCTTGTACTTGATCCCAACTAAGATATAATTAATCCTTAGTGGACGCAAAACCAGCCTATTGGGTTTATTTCATGTTTAAATTAATTTCTAGTAGACTTAAGGCATGAAGACCCAAATTACGGAAAGATACGTTATCCGGAAAACCCCAGGTCCCGAGCATTCTGGATAACAGGTTCCATACCTGTACCTTCATAATTTAAAAAGTAGTTTTTTAGTCAGTATCACTTTAAGCTAATAAAAAAGAGAAATATTCATTGACCCTGTGAGTGGTTTTACTATTAAGTTAAATTTATACTAGCTCAGTTAATATCTAGTACAAGGCTCTGCATTTTCATTACAAGCAAATAAAAAAATAAATAAAACATCTTTGCTTAAAGGATAAAGAAATCTGGATTTACTTGGGCAGGCGCTTCTTTTATTTTTTCAGATAATAAATCCCATACCAGTTTTTTTCCTTCATATAAAGAGTTAACACATTACATACACCATTGTAATGATAAATGTCTCTTATCGTGACAAGTTGTTTCCCGTGGGTCCAGTCTGTTGATGATGATAATTTGTAATAATACTTTGATTTCTAGAATCTTTTATGATTTCCAAGTCATCGTTAATACAAGTTTTGGCTGTTTGACATGACATAGATTTGTTTCAAGAAGCCCAAACTGTGTGGGAGTAAAATTGAGAATCACAATCAACTCTAATCATTTTCAGTTAATCTGTATGACTTGTAATGTGTTAATATATTCGCCTGTTTTGTCAGCTTTTCAATTTCAAGCAGCCTTGGTACACAAATACACAGATGGCTAAACCCAATGTCTCCTTAGAAATGTTCTTTGCTTGGTTATATACATGAATATTCTCCATCCATAACATGTATGTAATACAATTCATAGATGCTAATCCTGTCTTAACAAGCACAGCATTAGATCATTATATGAGATGCAAATGATAAACAACAAGTAAACAGATGTTGTGGTTCACGATCATTGGTTCTTTAGAAGCTTAAAGCATATATTTAGTAAGATGTAAAGAGTGATATTTTGAGTCAATTGGGTTTCATTTTTTATTATTTGTGTTTTTATTCTGCAGCTCTCTACAAGATCAGCAGTCTGATTGCTAAGGTATAAATTACCCTAGCAACCATGCCTTGGTTTGAATAATAGATTGGGATATGAATAGGAGAGTAGTGATGGGCGAATTTGCGGCGGTTCAGTTCGCCGGAAAATTCGTGAATTTCGCGCGAAATTCGCGAAACGGCGAAAAAATCACGAAACGGCGGCAGCGTCTTGTTTTTCACAGGCGTTTCGCGAATTTATTCGCTGGCGGCGAATCGCGCAAATTCGCGCCTGACGAATAAATTCGCCCATCACTATAGGAGAGGGCATGAATAGAAAGATGAGAAATAAAAGATATACGTTTGTAGCCTTACAGAGCAATTGTTTTTAGATGGGGTCAGTGAACCCCATTTGAAAGGTGAAAAGAGTCTGAAGAAAAAGAAGGCAAATTATTCATTAACTCTAAAAAAAAACAATTGAAAGTTGCTTAGAATTGCCCATTCTGTCACATACTAAAAGTATACTTAAGAGCAGAGATACATGGTCAGATTCGGGGAGATTAGTCAATTGGCGACAAATCTCCTCTTCTTCGTAAGGCAACTTTGGGCAACTTCGGAAATGAAGCGCTCCGAGTGCCATCCCGCCGGTGATTCTCATTCTAAACCATCCAACATAAAACCACCCAACATGAAGGAGCTGGAGCAGTGTTGCCTTGAGGAATAGGCAAAAATCCCAGTGGCAAGATTTGGCAAGCTCATAGAGACATATCCAAAGCGATTTGCAGCTGTAATTGCTGCAAGAGGTGGCTCTACAAAGTACTGACTCTAGGGTGGGTGAAGAGTTATTTTGTCCTATTTGTTGTTTGCTTCAAAATAAAAAAAAACATATTCAAAGTTGTGGGCATGTTTTATAAATGAAATGGTGCAAAATCTCAAACAATTGATTTTAATTTCAGGTTGTGAGGCAACAAAACATGAAAAATGCCAAGGGGGGTTAAGACTTTTGCAAGGCACTGTATATATAGCGACCATAACTTTATGGTTGTTATGATTAGTTCTCTATATGTTTTGATGACAATATTGTAATCCTATATTTCGATATTGGTCAAGTTTAGGGATGTAGTGAACTGTTCGCCGGCGAACTAGTTCGCGCGAACTTCGACTGTTCGCGTCCGCCGCAAGTTTGCGAACGTCGCGCGACGTTCGCCAATAGGCGTTCGCGTCAAAATCGTTCGACCATTCGACCATTCGAACGCTAAAATCAAACGATTTTCGTTCGATTCGAACGATTAAAATCCTTCGATCGTTCGAATCGAACGATTTTCGGATGTTCGAAGTTCGCGAACTGTTCGCATTTTTTGCCGGTGTTCGCGAACACATACTCGGCGGTTCGCTACATCCCTAGTCAAGTTTATGTGTCTAGATATCTAAATCATTTGCCTTATTCCTCACCTGATCCTAAACTCATAATGCTCCTTTTGCTATATACACTTAGTATATGGCCAAAAGTATTTGCACCAAAACAACAGCAGGCAACAGATCCCACAGACAAGAACTGCATTTTTTATTTTAGGCAAATAACTGATGTACAGAAAGCCTTCTGCATTTCATGCACCTAGGCACTGAATCATAAGCCTGTGAATAAGTGCCAAGGTGCACGAAATGTGCAAGGCTTTCTGTACATTTGTTATTCCTTTACTTCACCTGTCCATGAGATCTAGGGGAGCCTGCTGTTCTTTTTTTGTATGATACCTCCACTTTGAGCTGTAGGTCTGGGGCACGTGCACTAAGACCCCACGAGTAAACTGGTGAGATCCTCTACTTGCATGGCCATGCACCCGAATTTTTTCCATTATATCAAAAGTAGTATGTCTCTGGATCTATAGTGATTAGTGAAGAGTGAATTTGTCCTGTTTCGCTTCACCGGAAAATGAGCAAGACTGCAAAAAGTTTGCAAAATGGCAGAAAATTTGAAAAAAGCATTGAAGTCAATAGACAACAATGTTTTTTTACTTGTGTGACAATTTTTCTCACTCCAAATGCATTAAAGTCAATGGCCGAGTTCCAAACTGACTCTAAACATTCTCAAAGTTAATTAGAAATGTAGGGCTTTCGTGAGTAATCAGCCATGCACAAGCATTAGCTGGAGTGCTACAGTATAAAGATCTCTCTGACACCTCCTCTGATAAAGCACCCAATGGAGTGGCAAACATGAGGTATGGAGACAGGGGTGAGATGCTGATACTGTATGTGGTATGATATGAATTAATTTATTAAAATTTTGTAATTTAATTGCTATGGTGAATTTGCACAAATAAATGCCTGAAGTGAGTTACTGCGCATATGTGTTTGATAAAGATCACTATGCAGCAGTAAAAAAAACATCCTTCAACTGGCAGACTGATGGAAAAGAGTGTGGCAAAATAAAGATTAGAGAAGGTGAAATAGTAGTATGGGGCTTGCTTTCATTTTTTTAGTCTACGGGCGGCCTAGGGTTGCCACCCGAACGGGAAAAAACCCGGTGGGCCCCCGCCGACCCAGCCCCCAAAAAAACAGTTTGTGGCACGCGCTGGCGTTTTCACATGCACGCGGGGAGGGCCTTGAGGCAGGGCCTTCCTTCTTGCGTTAATTTCATGCTCCTCAAACGTAGTGTATGTGCGCGCTGTGCGCACAAACTCATCGGATCGGCAGCACGTCGGGGGGGTGCACTAAGTCGGGAGGGTGATGCTAGGTCTGCAGCAGTGGGGTCCGGAGGGGGGCCCTCGACAGCAGCCCCGGTGGGTCCCGGGCCCCCAGTCCGACCCTGCTTATGGCTATGGTGTGCAGTGATATCCTTGAGAAGTTCTGTGCTTCCTAATTGGATGGTCTAAACATCCACATACAACAAAGGTTCTTCTTCCCCAGTCACCAGCTTCTCGTACTTTTTAGGTGGAGAGGAGAACAAACCTTTAAAATCAAAATTAAATGAGAACATTTCATTTGATCCCTTTATGCAATCATACACATTTTCAGGGAATAAAAATAGTTTAAAAGCTTTTATCCCTGCTCTTTATGGTAAAATTCTGCTTTGAGTTTAGTGTTTAGATAAGTAGTACTAATGGGTTACATTGCTTGCAACATAAATCTGCTTGAGTATAAATGATAACCTCTTGCCATAGTGTTTTGCTCAAAAAATAGTTAATTTACTATTTATAACTGAAATATCGTCCAGGTCCTGGGAGCACCAATGTTGTATGTGTGTGTGTGTAAATACATTTAAATATGTTAATACACATTTGACATTTGACAACTTCCTTATGTTATATCTGAGTATATATATCCAGTAACCTAAGGGACCTAAATGTACATATCATGTTATACATACCCTGTAAGTAAATGCATTTTGGTGAGTTCAGCATGCATTTTTTTTATTATATTTAGATTACGTGTCAAATGCAAAAAATGCATCAGGTTGTGTTTGGAAAAAAAATGCAAAAGTGCACTTCTGGGCATAAATTCATATCTGATTATAAAACCACTTCGTTGAAGAGGCTTCTAATTTTATGATGGAATTTGGTCTCCCTTTAACATCCTTAATATGACTTTTTTTTATAAACAGAGGCAAGAAAAAGGGCCATGATGTGGACATTTTAATAACTTGTGCAAGAAAAGGAAAGGAAAAAAACATTTTACACAATACAATGTCTGTGCTGAAAAATCGGGTAAGAAAGATGTTTGATTGTTATAATTTTTAGGTTTTAGTTTGCTTTTTGAATAGTGTCCTAGAATCTGCACTGATTATATTGCATTTTACATTGAAAGGATAATGTTCAGGTCTTGGTAAAGGGAAGGACACATTATGGTGCAGATTTATCAAGGGTCGAATTGAAAAATCTAATTTCGAATTTTGAGCTAATTCAAGGGGCCGATTCACTAACTTCGAGTGAAGGATTCGAAGTAAAAAAACTTCGAATTTCAAAGTGTTTTTTGGGCTACTTCGACCATGGAATTGGCTACTTTGACCTTCGACTACGACTTTGACTTCGAATCGAAGGATTCGAACTAAAAATCGTTAGACTATTCGACCATTCGATAATCGAAGTACTGTCTCTTTAAAAAAAACTTTGACCCCCTAGTTCGCCATCTAAAACCTACCAAACTCAATGTTAGCCTATGGGGAAGGTCTCCATAGGCTTTCCTAAGCTTTTTTGATCGAAGGATATTCCTTCGATCGTTGTATTAAAATCCTTCGAATCGAAAGATTCGAAGGATTTAATCGTTCGATCGAAGGAATAATCCTTCGATCGTTCGATCGTACTATCTGCGCTAAATCATTCGACTTCGATATTCGAAGTCAAAGGATTTTAATTCCCAGTCGAATATCGAGGGTTAATTAACCCTCGATATTCGACCCTTGGTGAATCGGCCCCTTAGTGTACTTCGACTAGGGAATAGTCCAAATTTGATTTGAACTTGAAAAAAATTTAAATATCAGAATTCATCATGTACTGTCTCCTTAAAAATTTGACTTCAACTATTTAAAAAAACTCCCATCACCTCGAAATTCGACCCTTGATAAATCTGCTCCTTATTGTGACAGTACATAGGGGCAGATTTATCAAGGGTCGAATTTCGAGTTTATTGGAGTTATTTTAAAGTGGAATAAATAAAGACCAGCCAAAATTTATTAAAAAAATCTAATTTTTTAACTTCGGGTGAATAGGCTGTATAAGATAAAATCTAATTGACCGGATCGTATTCGTATGACTCCAAATTGGTTCTCGGAGGTCCCCTATAGGCCAAAACAGCAATTCAGAAGGTTTTAGAAGGCAAATAGTTGAAGTCGAATTTTTAAAGAGACAATATATAATACATTTTGATATTCGAATTTTCGATTTTTTTTCAAATTCGATTCGAATTTGGACTATTCCCTAGTCGACTTACACTGAAATAACCTCGAAATTCGAATTTAAAAATTATATTTTTCAATTTGACCCTTGATAAATCTGCCCCAAAGTGATGCTATCTACAGTATCTACTTATCTTATAACATTTTAAAAAAAAAATCAGTAAAGAAATATCTGTTTCCTATTTAGAGAACAAAGTTACCTATCACAATTACAGAAATCAATTAAGACACTGTAAGTTACTCACCTAACACCAATTAACAGAGCACAATTGAAAATTGCAAACGGAGGACCATAATGGGTCATGGGTGTTGCCTTCATATAACAGACAATGTTATGGCCTTATGTTTGCTGGTGATGTTTGAGTTACCTTTTTTTCACTTAAGAATCCAGTTAAGAGAACATATACACGGCTTTGTTCACACAGGGTCACTTCTAATTTGATTGTTTGTTGCTATGAAGTAGTAATTTTCCTTCATAGTATTATAGTATTACTGCACTTCTTGGACTTCGAATAGGGTCTTTCATTTGAGGTTAGTTTTTGTAAGGGCTTTAGCAGCCATTTAAAACTGGAGGCTACACTTAAAAAAAATCTATATTTTTGAATATTGTGAATTAATTAACAAATCACAGGTTTCATATTAAAGTTTGCCTTTGTTATTTCAAGGGACTTCTTCTTTTTTACAATATCATCGAATCAACATTTGATGAAACCAAACTTCCCAGTAGACATGTGGATGCCCTTGACCATTTTCAAAAGTGCTTTACTATTCTTAAACTTCCAAAAAGACAAATGGACATAGGTAATATAATAGATCCCCATGAATGTGAGAGAAAAAACTGGAAGGCTGTCCGACTGGATCTAGTTATTACTCCATATGAACAGTATCCGTATGCTCTCCTTGGATGGACTGGCTCCAGGGTAAGAATTCATTCTCTATTGGAATTGTATTTATTGTGAGCTATGGGCGTTCCATTAAGCTTTGTTATATCTTAGCCACATTTAGGGGCTGATTCACTAAGGGTCGAATATCGAGGGTTAATTAACCCTCGATATTCGACTAGGAATTGAAATCCTTCGACTTCCAATATCGAAGTCGTAGGATTTAGCGCAGATAGTTCGATCGAACGATCGAAGGATTATTCCTTCGATCTAACGATTAAATCCTTCGAATCGAATGATTCGAAGGATTTAAATCCAACGATCGAAGGAATATCCTTCGATCAAAAAAAGTTAGCCAAGCCTATGGGGACCTTCCCCATAGGCTAACATTGACTTCGGTAGCTTTTAGATGGCGAACTAGGGGGTCGAAGTTTTTTTTAAAGAGACAGTACTTCGACTATCGAATGGTCGAATAGTCAAACGATTTTTACTTTGAATCCTTCGATAGTCGTAGTCGAAGGTCGAAGTAGCCCATTCGATGGTCGAAGTAGCCCAAAAAAACCTTTGAAATTCGAAGTTTTTTTACTTCGAATCCTTCACTCGAAGTTAGTGAATCGGCCCCTTAATGTGGTCACAGTCAATATAAAATACATGACTAAATGCACAAAAAGTGGTTGATTTATAAATTTCAAAGGTTGCAATTTTGCAAATTTGTGAATCAATCCTCTACAAAATGTTTTGCTGAGTCGTGTTCCAAATCCGAGTTATAGTATGTATATTCACACTTGAGAAGAAGAAAAAAAAGGCATCGATTGTGAACAAAAATATCTTTCTTTAAACATGACTTTTAAGAGGTTATTTATTAATTTATTTATTAAGTCCAAATGCAAAAACCTTAAAAAATTTTTAGTTATTTTTAAATATAAAATCTAACTTTTTACTGGAAAAAATGTTTTTTCGAGATTTATTATACCTTAAGACTGCAAAAAGTCAGAATCCGAAAATCCAGCTTCTCAGAGCTACCAAGGTTGTATATCAACGGGAACAGTCCTCATCCTTTTTGAAAAGTTTCTGTCGTCTGCACTGGAATCAGCCCAAAAATCGGAGTATTTCGGACTTTTTTTTTCGACCCTTAGAAAATGTGCCCCCAAAAGTACTGAGTATCTTTTTTTAGAAATACATAATAAATAAAAATAGAAGCCACAAAGGTTTAATGTATTTAATAATGATTGTGTCTCTTTAAAGAGAGGGAAAAAGAAGGGTTTAACCCTTTTATTTGAACAAAGTAGATGTTCAATATGATGGGCAAGTAACAATCAAATCCAGAAAACCGAATCTGTGTTAGATTGTTAGTTACTATTTCATAGGCAACTTACACCATGCAGGGTTAAATATAACTACTTTATTGGGCAATTTTCATTGCCTTGTTTAATTTGTTGTAATTTATTTATGGGCAACTTTCATTGCTTTGTTTACTTTTTATTTATTGCATATGCACTCTTTAAAATGGGTACCACTACCCTGTCGTCTGTCTGGGGGGTCATTAAGATTAATTTAGTTAATAATACTAGTCTTCTAAACACTTTTGGTCAGAACAAAACAATTGAGTTTCATGATGGAAAAACCGACATGAATGCGCATTTGGAAAATCGAATAGCTGTTTTGATGCAATCATTACCAGCATCAATGGGCCTCTTGCTTGCGTTTGAAAAAATAATGCGTTTACTCCTCCCATGTGAAACACTACTATTTAACTGAAACCAAATAAAGCAGGACCATTAGAACTGCTTTGGACATCTGAAAAGTCACTTTGCATTTAAATTAACCCTCCAATGTATATATTGACTTTTGCAATCCATTTATTACATGTTAAGCAGGTATCTGATCGGAGAACCATTTCAGAGTGAATAATGCGTAGCTGTTAGGAGAATTGCTAACTGTGTTAAGGGCTAGCATTAAATAAAACTCCTTATGTTTCTGTAAAACACTTTGTAGTAGAATTCTACAGCAGCTATAATTTCACAGGACAAGTCATTTTTAATATACTTAGTTGACTGGAAGATTCTTGGACTTAATGTGACTTGTATGGAAATACTGTGATAAACCTGCTCAATGGATTGCACCAAATTTAGCAGAAAATTATCAAGAACTGTAATGCCCATGCTCAATTTACTTTGGAAAACAACTGAAATTAATTTAATTTCTACTACTAAAGACGTTGTGTATTAATTCAGGCAAATTTACTGGTACACAACAGTAAATTATACGCCACATTCAGTGAAAATTCATTGGGTAGGCCTGAATAATTCTCACAATTCAGACCCAAATTTGATTTCTGCATCATTTAAATAATGATCTATTGAAAAGAATACTAATTTTCATGATTCCCCCCCATTTTAATACGTATACAGGGAGGCCTATGATTTATTAAAAAAAAACTGTAAAAGAAACTTGAACGCACTGAATTACATTCTGTATATTCTGTCCACCAAAGTTTGAATTCATCTTGAAAACCTGAATTGAAAAATAGCTTGAATTTTGCTATTCAACTCCAGTTGACTTCTACATAAACTCGCCAAATTTTAGATGATACATTTTTATATTTGTGGTTTCAAGTTTTTCCGCTCTATACATTTCAGAAATTTGAGTTTCAAAAAAATTGAATGTTCATAAATGTGCCCCATAATCTGTCCTTTTATTTAGAATTTTTGCTCCACTTTTGTCCAGATGACATCATGTGCGCAGTGCGATGACCTCAGTGCACGGCCCTTGGCGCCACCATCTTCACCACCAAGCAGAGCACTCCGCAAAAGAGCGCTCCTGACAGTATTTTTATGATGTTTTATCTTACAAGAATAAACATAATAGTTCATTATTTATCATTTTATTATTATTATTCTTTTTCTTTGTTGCTTTTTACTCCGCAGAAAGCCCACTGTGTGCTTTTCATAAATAAATAAAACTAATGAATAATCATAGACATCAATTGACTTTTCCGACCAGGCAGCACTAACATAAGAAGTGGCTCTGTTTTTGAAGGCTACTCATACAAATGCATTTATTAGTATGGATAGTCCAGATGGATTCATAAATACAGTATGTGTATCCTAATCACAAACCTACTATAAAGACAATTCTAGTATAGGGTATGAATAATAAATAATAAAAACTGATTTCAGTTTTTTAAAAATATATATACTTTTTTATATGGACTCATTTAATTCAGCTTGTGTAAAAACAATGTGCATCTGAAATTCCATAAATAAATATATATTTATTTTTTAGACAGACATACATGATTCCTCAGATGGGGAGGAAACGATGATGCTTCTCACTCATAGGGACAATTTCCCATCTCCACCTTAGACACCTTCTCACCTTGTTCCATGTTCCAGAATTTGAAGCTCCTCTGCTTTCTAGACAATGTGCACAGCACCCACCATGGAAAGCAGAGGGTCTTCAAGTCATCATCTGAATGGTCACATAATGCATAATGAAATAAATAGATACATAATTAAGTTGCAGTAATTGTTCCCAAAGTACAATTTGGAAAAATCAGTTGGTGCTATTGCTTCTTTGTTCTTGAACCTGAGAAACATGCTTAAACATTCTACATAAGCCTGAACCATGCAAACAAACAGCATAGCAAACATTGCACTACACACTGTACAATCGTATTCTCTAAAATGCAAAGTATATTCTAGCAGTGTACACAGGTTGTAGAGGTGGTATGATAACACTGAATTTGTAGAGTGAGGAAAATATTGTTCTCCTGTATAGTATATGTCAGTCCGACTCCACACATGGAGGCCTTTTTATCAACAGTCTCATTTTAGTGATTTCAGAGGTTTTTGAACCCATGACTAAACTCATTTTCTCCAAAACCACAAATGTCATGAATGTTGCGAAAACCACAACTTTTTCAACTTGTGGCACAATAACTGTGACTTTTTCGGATTGCTGCACAAAAGCGCGTGAAAACCTCTAAAACAACGAATCAAAGAAAGATCTTTTAGTTGTAAAAGGGACATCTGCCATTTACTTCTTCATGATTTCATCAGCTTTTAGCAGGAGTGTTTTCTTATTCAGAATTTGTTGCAGTTTTTCTGCATAATGATTCCTTAAAAAAGTTGAGCTTTTTTCCCCTGTGACTTTTAAAAGCTTGACCTGAAAAAGGCTCAGTTAATAAATTGGCCCTCTACTATTGGATTGGCTCTCCTAAGAAGAAAACCTGACAACAAGGGCCACTTTAAGACAGCTGTAGATGGTAATAAATATTTTCACTATTGTCCTATAGTAAAAATAAGAAAGGGCTGGGGCTCATTTGGGTCTGAGCCCAGTGGGAGATCTCTAATACTCTTGTAGGTCAGTCTGACATTGCCACACTTGCCTCTACACCTTTTCCTATTCTGCTATGAATTTCAGTGTGCTTGTCCATGGTTTTTCTTTGTACGGTATCTCAAATCTAGTATCTCTAGCTATATTTTTTTTAGTAGAGGATACTAACAGCAACTACAATTTATGGAGCCTTCGTAGATGGGAAAAAACTCTAGTGAGATGGTCAGGGATTCTGTTTTTGCATCATATTGGCTCTATCTTTGGCTGCTCCAGTCTAACTGTAGAAGCAAGAAGATAGAACTCATTCAAGGTTATGAGTATTTAGGCATCAGCGTAATAATGTGCCAGTCAGGAAGAGTGTCAGCTGTTTATCAACTACTGGAGATGAACCGGTGCCACCATTGTTCATTGTTTAAATGACTCTCAACTGTAGTGGTGCTACTGCTAAAGATTGTATATGGCTGAAGTTCATCTGCTCAGGGCATTAAAGAAGGCAATTTATTTCTCATGCCATCAGATATGCATGATTAAACTGTAATATCTTGTAAGATTAAAATGCAATGTTCCTCTGGAGTTCTGTCTTGTACGGTGTTATTATCATCTCCGCTCTAAAAATTAAAAAGCTGCACATGTTAAAAGCTGCGGCTGCATACTCCCCCAAACAGATGTAGAATTGCTCAAAGCCTTTTATCTGTGGAACATACTCAGTAATTAGAGATGTGCAGAGAAGCAAATTTTTACTTTTCCAGCAATGGTTTAGCTACAACAAAATAGTGGACAGAATGGAAATGATTTTCCTTTTCTGACAGCGCTTCAAAGCTTATGATAGAAAAATAATAGGTTTACACTTTGGGCATTGGAGTCAGACACAGAAAGATTAATTATGGTTTTTCCTCTCGTTTCCTTCTCCTAATAAGGATCTTTATGATTAGGTCCTGTCATTTCATTTCTTTGTTTTATTTTTGACAAACGGTATACTCTTGTGAGCACCCTGTGAAATTTAGAAAAACTGTGTCCAAAATGCTTCTATTAGTTAATCAATTAACTTTTAGTGAATGATGTAAGTAATAGCTGTGCCAAATGGATCCAGTAACCCATAAAAACAAATCAGTAATTTACTTTTACAAGTTAAGAGCAATTTAATTTTTACAAACATCCAATTGGTTACTGTTGGATACTAGGCTGGGACACATTTGGCCCCACCTACTTATGTAGCAACATTCAAGCTATGGGGCCATTGTTTCCTATGGAGCCAGCCAAAGCAACCATTTATCAATCCTTTGGCGTGTTCCATAAACAACAATGGAACCAATTGTTTGGCAAGGGCATTTTGTAGCTCAGAAATTAACAGATCATTGCAGCATCTTTTCTCCATTTATCCCTAGTGAAGGGTTAACATGCCTACGTGCCGACCCTTGTAGGCCTCTGTACTTGTTTTTCTGTACGACCCTGTACTGTCTCTTCTTAGACAACCTTGCATAAGTATCATCATGTACTATAAACAATATTATCAGCTTGCCTCAGACAAAATATCTTAGCTAATGCGCATGCACATATTTGTCTCTTTTTTCTATCTGAAGGATATACCTATTACAGACATATACTATGCTAATAACTATACTGATACGTCACTATATTGGGACGTCTTTACTTATAACCTATATAAGCCTATGTTTGACCTTCAATAAACGGAACTTGTTATTCTGATCCACTCGTTGGTGTTTCTTTGTGCAAGTTCCCCGGATCCGGAATACTAGGCATTGTTGGTCAGACGAAATCCAAAGGTTCCAGTAGCAGTCGGTTCGTTGTCCCCTTCACCTAGCAACAAAAGTGATCAAATCCACATATTGTTCATGCATCAACAAACATAACATTACAATGACCTCTTTAAAGGAGAATTAAACCCTAAGAATGAATATGGGTAGAAATGCCATATTATATCAACTGAACCTAATGCACCAGATTACAGATTCAACAGCTCTATAGTAATAATGAATTGTCACAGGAGCTCACCATCTTGGATTCTATTAGGAGTGTCAGTGGCACTGCACATGCTCAGTGTGGTCTGAGCAGCTGTTGAGAAGCTAAGCTTAGGGGTTGTCACAAATAAGCAAGCAGAGAGTGATTTAAGTTGATGCTACACAGCTGAGTATTAGATTTTATTATTATATTATAATGATAATTGCAGTGGTTTCTGGACTACCATGTACTAATAATATGTATTATTTACTAATCAGCTTATATTGCGACATTTAGGGGCAGATTTATCAAGTGCTGAATTGAAAATTCAAATTTTGAGTGTATTTTTGTGTAATTCGACTAGGGAATAGTCCAAATTCGATTTTAGTTAAAAAAAAATCTAGATTTTTAATGTATCATGTTCTGTCCCTTTAAGAATTCAAATTAGACTATTCGCCATCTATAACCTGCCGAATTGGTATTTTAGCCTATGAAGGACCTCCTATAATCAATTTGGAGTTGTTTGGTGGACTTTTGAAAATCAATTCACGTTTGCAGGTCGATCCTATTCACCTGAGTTTAAAAAATTCAAATTCTTTTTCATTCTGGAAATACATGTAAAAAAGGCTCTACATGGAAACATATACATCATATAAATCAATGATATCCTACACCTGTGTGTGGAGGTTCTTCTAAATCACATGGCTTTTCACCCACAAAGTTAATTCGTTTCGGATGATATTAAAATTTAACGAAGTACTGGGGATATTTTTGGAGGCATTGTCTTCTTCACTGCTGTAGGTCTACTGTGTCTTATGGTGAGGAAACACTATGGGGCCAATGTAAAACTGCTCAAGTGGTCATTAAGAATACTCTGTATGATTTCACTATTGTTGGTTGCGGTACTTTTCTCTTAGTAGACTTTCTTAAATAAGAAAAAGTTCCCCAGTTTTTAGGGGCCAAAAACACCTCAACTAACAAGTTTTTTCTCCAAAAACCTTGTGTGTCTTTCTGAAGCAGGGTTTCCTTTATGACTGTTCAAGTTTAAAAGCTTGAGAGCAGACTTAAATCGCCCCCCGTCCATGTACAGAATCTGCAGACAAATTCTTTGTGGGGCCATCAGCCCTTTACATTTATTCATTTAAGCCCAATTACCTTCTTTGATCCTCTGGTACATTGTTTCTTCTCCTCTTCAGTTGGAAGGAGATACACTAGGGTGTTGAGTGTTGCACTATACAGTGAACTTCTGAAGAATGGGTCAAGGAATAGTTCCCCAATGTACATTGTTAAAATCACATTTAAAAGTTTTTCTTTTGCACTATAGTCTTCACTGACGGGAATCAGAACAGATCTAAGTCTAAATCCCTTGTTACACTGATTTCAGTAAATGTTATGTAGGGGTCACTGAAGTAGTGCTCTTAATCTTAAATGATCCACTGCTAATAGCATGAATGTTGACCATAGGGGGTATTTTTGCCATTGATATGGACCAAACTGATCTACAAACCCTGTGTGTAGACAGCGTCAGACTGGGGGCCCCAGGGCCCACCGGGCCTGCAGCCTCAGGGCCTCCACACCATCCTCCCGTCCTTCAGCCACAAAGTCTTCTCTCCCCTCCCTCCCCCCCATGCATGTACCTTTATCCGTCACGTTAGGAATGTCGGGTTCAGGGAGGGACGTGAGAAGAAGGGGTCCGGCAAACTGGTCTGGGCCGGCAGGGCCCAAAAGGGTTTTTTGCCGGTGTTCCAGCAGCCCAGTCCAACCCTCTGTAGATCAGTTTGGTCCGTATCAGCGGCAGACTGGGGGCCCAGGGCCCACTATGTCTACAGCCTCAGGGCCTCCACACCATCCCCAGGCCCTCCAGCCACAAAGTCTTCTCTCCCCTAGCCCCTCCCTATCCCTAACGTGCGCACTTTTATAAGTCGTGTTAGGGACGTGACCAGGGACAGGGTGAGGAGAAAGAGTCCAGTGAGCGGGTCTGGGCTGGAGCGGGCCCAAAAGAACCGGGGCCCAGTCCAACTCTGCATGTAGATCAGTTTGGTCCTTATCAATGGCAAAGGAAGCGGTGGGTCACAGAAAATCAGTCACATCCAATAAGCTGCACAAAATTACTGTTAAATGGAATTAAACATTTTTAAAACAACTCTATGCAGAGGACAAAAACCTTTACACAAGCACATGCAATTGTATATGACATTTATGTGCATCTCTGCAAAAGCTCCAGAGATATAGAGCAGTCACATTCTTGCCATAGACTCATCCTGCCTTCAGCAATCCTCTATCTTTGAGATCACAAGGCTACTTTATGCTTTCCGTTAATTGCATTTTATGCAGTTCAGTATATCTGCACCATCATTAAATCAGTGCCTATTCATTAGCTCCCTTTCCCTCTTTTTTTAAAGCATTGCTTTGTACAATTTGTACATTAGAATGGACAGAAAGAAACGCAAACCATCCAAAAGAGGATTGGTGAGTAAATAGCAATTAGCTTTCTGATATTTCATTTTCATCTTCGCTGCGATTTAATCACAGGACATGGAACATAATATTAAGCGAAGCACATTACAAATAAATTGCTTTTCAAGAGAAGAAATTGTTACCTGAAAAAGAAACAACTTAACAGAAGGTTAAAAGACAAACAAACTTTTTTAACAGCTATTTTTTTCCCCAGTTTTAAATGATTTATTTTTCTCCAACCAGAAGATGGCTGCAATGAAAACTGGTTGTCAAGTCACCGAATATATCTTATTATCTTAACTCTAGAGTTTTACTTTAAAATTCAGTTTTAGTATGATGCCGACAATAATATTCAAAGACAAAGACAGTTCGCTTATTTTTAATTTTTCGGTGGTTTGTTTGTTCAGAATGACAGACGAAAAAGATAGATGAAAAAACAACTGAATTTAATGATAAAGAAATGCAAATAACAATATAAATTCATCCTAAGAATATCTCTGTTGCTGTCTATATGCCGTGGTTGGTTGCCCTAGTAATGAAATTGTCTTTCAGTTTGGAGAAAGGCAGAGCAGGAAAAAAAAACAAAGAACTCACAAAAAATAATATTCTTTATAAATTACAGTTCATTAAGTTGTTTTATTTGAACAACACTTGGTTATAAAAGCAATAACATAACCGTTTGTAACCTGAATCTGCTAATGAGATCATTCAATAGGAATATTGCTAATTAATAGTGATGGGCGAATAAAATCGGCAGGTGCAAATTTCCGCGTTTTGCCACCGGCAAATAAATTTGTGAAGCTGTGGCAAAACATCCGCCACATCAAAAAAATTTGGCCGCGCATCAGAATAGTCGCCCACATAAATATTGTCACAATTATTCAGACGCACATTCACTTTAATCTGGACGAAATAGGCATTGAATTTGACGCTTGCAGAAATTATTTTGACAGCTATTGACTTCAATGTGTTTAGGAATTTTTCGAAGCGAAGCGGGACAAATTCCCCCATCACTACTAATTAAATGAGTTCAATTGGTGGTTCCCTAAGGTTCACACTCTTGCCCCCAGGGTCACAAATGGCCCCTATTATTCTGTGAGTCACTTGGTGCAGGTCCGTTAGCTACTGAGGCAACCTCACTGTAGGAATCCTGGAATTACTGCCGCATCCAGGATGATGGTAATTACAGGCTTCTGTCACGTTCGGCACCCTATATACAGAACCCAAGCTAAGCTCCCTGGTCACGGCTCTCACTTCTGCCTATAACCACTGCCTCGGGAGGAGGCCTCGGCTAATCGGATGCCGCCAGGTCTTATTTGAGAGAGGAGCAAAGCTAACGGTTCTGGACGAGCAAAGGGGCACGATCGTCTCACCAGGATACTGGAAGGAAGAACACCACCAGGAACAGGCAGGCCGGGCCAGCACAAGCAGAGAATCGTCAGACAGGCCGGAATCAGGATTAGAGAATGTAGATTAGTTAGCGGACAGGCAAGGTCGGATTGGAGAGGTCAGAGTAGTCACAAGCAGGCTAGGATCAGGATCGGAGAGGTAGGAGTAATCAGGCAGGCAAAGGTCAGGATTGGAGAGATCAGAATAGACGAGTAGGCAAGCAAGGGTCAAACCAGTAGTATCAGCAAGAAAACACAAAGGCAAGGCACCAAGGAACTTTACAAATTGAACCTAACAAAGGGCAGTGTTTTTTACTACAAGGCCCCTTTAAATTCTTTGAATATCGCACCCTTGTGCGATGACGTCATCACGCCGGCGCATAAACCATAGGGAAGCCGGCACAGCAAGGGAAAGGACGCACGCGGCGGGCGTCCCCACCTGAGCTGCAGCTCGGGACCCCGCAGCCCACTAGACCACCAGGGTGAGTCCTTACAGCTTCCTAGCGTCAGTAGATGAACTTGCACATTATTCATCAGGACTAGTGATGAGCAAAAGTTTTTTGCCAGCCATGGATTTGCGGCGAAACTGTTGCAAAACTTTGCAGCAGAAAAATTTGCTGCGACAAAAAAGTCGCCATATGAAAAAACACCCATTGACTGTTATGCATTTGATAAAAAATTCGCTATAAGAGAAAACACCCAGTTTCTTAAATGCATGTGGATAAAAAATTGCATGTGGATGAAAAAATGCCTATTGACTTCAATGAATTTGGACAAAAAAGTCACAGAGACAAAAAAAGTTGCCACAAGAAAAAACTCCCATTGATGCATCTAATGCATTTGGAGGGAGAGAAATTGTTGCTTGTAAAAAAAAAATTGATACCTATTGTATTTTCGGCCATTTCTCAAATTTTTCGGCAAGTTGAAATGGAACAGATTCACTCATCAATAATCAGGGCAGACTGGGTGGACGGATTGGTGCTCAAGGCAAGTACAGGTATGGGATCCATTATCCGGAAACCCATTATCCAGAAAGCTCTGAATTACAGAAAGGCCATCTCCCATAGACTCCATTATAATCAAATAATCCAAATTCTTTAAAAATGATTTCCTTTTTCTCTGTAATAATAAAACAGTACCTTGTACTTGATCCAAACTAAGATATAATTATTCCTTATTGGAAGCAAAACCAGCCTATTGTGTTTATTTAATGTTTACATGATTTTCTAGTAGACTTAAGGTATGAAGATCTAAATTACGGAAAGATTTGATATCCAGGAGAACCCCAGGTCCCGATCATCCTGGATAGCTGGTCCTATACCTGTTCAAGGAATTAAAAGGAGCATTTTTGGGTGCAATTACCAATGGCTTGGACATGCACACAACATTTTGTTCATCCATATATGAGCCTTAAAGGGGTTGTTCAACTTCAAATGGCATACAGTAGACACTGATAATATGAGACAATTTACAATCGGTTTTCATTTTTTATTTTTCATCATATTTCAGTTATTTAACTCTTTGTTCAGCAACACTCCAGTTTGGAGTTTCAGCAGCTATCTGGTTGCTAGGGTCTTGTTTACCTTATCATCCAGACAGTGGATTGAATGAGAGATTAGAATATGAATAGGAGAGGGACTGAATAGAAAGATGAATAAGTGGTTCGGTGACCCCAATTGAAAGCTGAAAAAATGTAGAAATGGAAGGCAGAGAATTAAAAAAATCTATAAAAAAGATGACCGACTGCAAAGTTGCTAGGAAGTGGACATTATACAACATAGCAAAAGTTGAACCCCTTCAATGAGTAATGTTTCATAAATTTGTATCTTCAGTTCTTGCAAGGATGATTTGCTTGAACAAATCTAAGAACGTATAGAACAGTTACCTGATCACCGGAAAGAGGACGTTTCTAATCAATGGAAGTTGCTACAAAATGATTGAAGCAAGTTTAACTGCATCATTGACAGATAGACAGATTTTTTAGAAGTGTCCGTGACTTTTCACATGATCTTCTAACCTTAGCTTAGAGGGAAGATATTATTTCATTGATAATTATTATTATTATACTTATTTCAATGAAATTCCCATCCAGCGTAATTTGAAAGAATTCCATACGTAGAGTCATTTTATTATGTTGTTTTGCCTGTGCATTTGAATGTGATGGTTTATGCTGAATGAAGCATCTTGCAATTATATTTTATTCTCTTCAAACAGCAGTTTGAGCGGGATTTACGGAGATATGCTACCCACGAGAAAAGGATGATGCTGGATAACCATGGCCTTTATGATAAAACCAAGGTACCAAAACAACATTTTATTTGAGCTCAATGTAAAGTTGCAGTGATATTGTTATTGCATCTGAAATAAAATCCTTAGCTGTGAAGTATTGAACATCTGTGTGCTGGTACCTGCGGTGCTGAGCAGAGAAGCAATGATTTGTATATATTTCTGAGCAGAACGGGGCTGTTTTGTTGCTTAGTGTTTGCTATGTTACATACAGTAGAACCAGTTTCAGACTATGACATCCAGGGTGGGAAATGCATCATCTAAATGTTTTATGTTATGGGGTTCTGTATATTGGTTCAGGTTATTTTATTTTTGGGATTGGTTCTGTGATTCTGTGAGAGGTACTTGGCTTAGGGGATCATTAGGGAAGGGAAAAAGTGGGTGCTATTGCATAGGTGCTAGGGACAGCTATTATCCAAAGGAAAGGTAGGTCAACAATTCATACTTTGTAGGACTGAGTAAAGACCTGTTTTTGTAGACCAACCCAACCCACCTCCAATCTGCTTACAAGCATTCATGTTCCTATCCTGCTATACCCCACCCAACCCCAGAATAAGCATCAGGTAATCTGGAATCAATGGATTATTTTCACCAGGATAAAGTAAATTATTCTTCATTCAAATGGCCATCTGGCCATTATTTGGGAATTCAGTGGGTACCCGACCATCTGCAGGACTCTTTTGCAAATCTTTTGAGCCCTCATCAATCCACTGTAGTCATGTATTAATCTGACCCTCTCATTGTCGTGATGACCATAAAGTAAAGGAATACTGATAGAGGCATGGATGTGTTCCTGCAAATTGGTCATACAAGGGTCATTTCAGTGTTAGACTGGAGGGTCCGAGGCTCACTGGGGCTTTATCTACAGGGATTAACACCTCCTCCAGGCCCAGCTGCAACCAGACACCCCTGGGTACCTTTTCTTTACTTGCAGCTGCGATCGGGGCTGGAAGGGGGTAGATCAGGGTGCAGAGCATGGTTTCAGAAGGGTGAGGGTCTGGGTCCATCAGGTTTTTACCCTGTGTCCTGCCGGCCCAGTCTGACCCTGGGTTATTTTGCAAGTTGGTTATACCATGCGAGGGAGGGTCTGGGTGTGCCCACTGGGGCTGCCACATCAGGGGACTGCACACCCCCACAGGCCCCCGCACAAACTCAGGGGAACTGAGCTACAGTAGTATCTTCCATGCTTTTAGCACATAGCAAATTCAGCATAAAACAACAAGGCCAATAAAACTCAACCTAAAATCATTAAAACATGGGGATCATAATCTGCTGCTAACCTCTCCTGCTCGGAAGGGATTGTAGCTATAATAACAAGTAGAAAGCATTTTAACAGAGGAGAAACTTTCCAGCCCACAGTAATCACGCTGGGATATGAGGATTGCTGACCAATTACCGGATATAATTGGTTTCTCTGTAACCTCGGTTTGCATTCTCAGAACAAAGTGGTCGTGCTAATGAGGGGAAATAAATGAACTAGTAACGCTCAAAAATATTTCATAGGCTTCTAATGCCTTTGCCTTTTGCTCTTTTTATTGCCATGATGCAAAGGGTTATTTCAGAGTTCATCAGGAAAAGTCAATAAACATGACTGCCAGTGCCTAAAGCAAAGTGATTCTGAAGATACTGCAGACGGCTGCAATTGTGTATCAGGGCTTTAACATAAGCCTCTCATGTCATTTAAAAAATAATCCCCTAATTAGAGGTTGGGATCTGTGTATTACTGTTGTAACCTAAATATACAAACTCATAAACAAGCTTTTTGAACCTTTAACCATAGCTTTTTTAATTAAATATATGTATTTTATATTTAAAACCTTTTAGTATTATTAAAAATAATAACGCCTCTAAAAATTTGAGTTTTTGGACAATTACAAGCAAAAAAAAAAAATCCAAAAAACTCTAAAAGTCTGAATGGTTTGGGATCTTGACTGCTTTAACTTGGAGAAGTTTTGTATTAGAATTTTTGTGTTTTTTCAATAGCTCAGCTGTCTACAGATCATGTTTGTTGCCTCCTGCTCCAATGAAAATCTATAAAACAGCCATACCTGTAGGCATGTAGATGGAGGAGCCTTGATAGGCAGTGTTGGACTGGGATGGTGGGACATCAATCCAGGTCTTCTCTTCCCGCCAGGAACTATGGGGCAAATTCACTAAACCGCGAAGCGCCGAACGCTAGCGTTAATTCGCTAGCGTTTGGCATTTTCGCTACTGCGCAAATTCACTAACGAACGCTGGCGTAGTTTCGCTAGTGTTACTTCGCAACCTTACGCCAGGCGAATCTTCGCTAGCGACGAAACTACGCAAATTCACTAACTTGCGCAGTGTACTGAACGCTACCTTTTACGCTAGACTTCCTTCGCCACCTCAGACCTGGCGAAGCGCAATAGAGTAGATAGGGATTATTTAAAAAAAAACAACAATTTTTTTTCTAAGTCCCAAAAAAACGCTGGCGTGTTTTCTACATTATGGCTGATAGGCTGAAAAAGATCGAAAATTTTTTGGGGCTCCCCTTCCTCCCCCCTACATTTCCTGACTCATGGCAACTTACCTAGACAGTGGGCACATGTGTAGGGCAAAATAAAATTCTTATTTGCTGATTTGAAGGTTTTCTAGGCATTTGTAGTGCAGATACGTGTTCCTCCATTGAAATTTGAATTTCGCGCCGTATGCAAATTAGCCTTCGCTAGCGTAACTTCGCTTTATAAAGCGAATCAACGCTAGCGCAACTTCACAACCTTACGCTACCCCTGTGCGCAACTTTGGATTTTAGTGAATTTGCGGAGCCCTGGCGAAACTACGCCTGGCGAAGTGCGGCGAAGTGCGGCGAAGTTGCGCCTGGCGCAACTTGGCATCTTAGTGAATTTGCCCCTATAACTCATCATGTCAGGAATATATTGGCATTTGCAGGAGCTGGAGCTTGCGAGCAGGGTGGGTTGTCTGCCACGGCAGGCCCCCTGACACTCCCTTTCAGAGGGAGGGAGTGATGTTAATCCAAGCAGAACAGTAAGGGGCAGATTTATCAAGGGTCGAAGTAAAAAATACTTCGAAATTCGACCATCGAATTAAAATACTTTGATACTTTAGCGAAGTATTGAAGTCAAAGTTGTTTTAAAGAGACAGTACTTCGATTATCGAATATTCAAACTATTTTACTTTGAATCGAATTCGAAGTAAATTCAAAGTCGTAGTATCCTATTCGATGGTCGAAGTATCCAAAAAATTACTTTGAATTTCAAATTTTTTTACTTCGAAAATTCCCTCGAATTCACTTCGACCCTTGATAAATCTGCCCCTAAGTGTTGGGATTTTCTACTTCCTTTTAGCGCTCAGTGGCAGCATCCCACCCACCTGTCCCGGGGGAAGAGTTATTGGGGTTATTTCAATATTGTCAATGAGAGAGATGATTGCCAAGGGATGGGCATTATGTCTTGGTATAAATGTCAGCCAAGTGTGGTTCTCTGCAGGTCTGGATCCTGGGAGATTTTTTGAGTGCCTGCCCTATTTGTCCATCCAGCAACGCTGGCACGGCTGGTAGCCCATTATGGGGCAACTAGTTTTGAGAGCATTCCTATGTAAGTCAATGTGATTTGTATAAATCATTAACTTGTTAATAAAGCTGTGGCCTTTTTCCTTCCCCAAATGTTGTGATTTGTGCCTCATGGGGGGGGGATTAGAGTGTGGGAAACAAGGGTTTTATGTTATGCCAGACAGCTTGATGGTCTACCAGTCATGCACATCAGACAGCTCTTTACAAGATGGAAAGCTCAGTATTTTTTTGTTTCTGGCTATTAGGATTCACCTACTGTTCTCACCCTCTTTCCATTTCTCAAAATAATAACAAAAAACATGCCTCACATCAAACCAATATCAAATTTCAGAACTTCCAAAACTGATCTGCCCACTTCTACTGTGTTGGAGAATGGAGGCACTGTGCATTGTGCTCAGGTTAAGCAAGTGTGTGGTGCAAAAAGAAGGGTCCTCAATAGAGGCCAAGGTGCAGATTTAGTAAAGGGCGAAGTGGCTAACGCTAGCGACTCTTAGCCAACGTTGACACCCGCAGGGACATCGCTGATTTACTAACGGCCACAGGTTTCAATTCGCTAGTGAAAGAGACTGGCGCTAGCTGTCATTCGCACAGTATCGCCAGGTGACCTTTCGCTCTGGTGAACGGACGCTACTGTGCAAATTCACTAAAATGCGGATTTAACTGAACTTACCTTTCGCCCGAGTTGACTCGCCACCTTAAACCAGACGACGTGCATTATAATAGCTAGAGCTTCCTCAATATTCTGTCGCTTACATTATATTCTGTGATTGGAAAATGCCTCAAAGTCCAAAAATCGCTGGCGTCTTTTCCTGTTTTCAGAGTGACAGGCTGCACAAGTCCTAATAATTTTTTTGTGTAACTGAGTTCCCCCATACATTTTCTAATATATGGAACATAAACTATACAGTGGGCTCATGTGTAGGGAATTATAACAACTCTATTGTCTTTATAAAGGTTCCCTGGACATGTGTAATTAACAGTGGAAATATAATGTATTTGCTATTGTAATGTATTTGCTGCAACCTATAACATAAAGACGTCCATTAAACTTTAAATTTCCCGCCGTATGTAAATTAACCTGAGCACAAGACCTGTAGCAAATTTGCGCTAGGCAGAAATGAACATTAGCTTTGAATTGCTCTCATTGCCGAAGTAACGCCAGTGAAAATTTGCCAGCATTCGGCAGTCAGGACGAAACTCGGCATGTCAGTGAATTAGCGTTGTCTGGGCGAATTTCGCCTGGTGAAGTGTTGCAATGGGTTTGAAGCGGACGCTGGTGACTTAGTAAATCTGCCCCCAAGGCTTCTACAAGATACTCTTTTGCTGTATACAAAAACAGATCCAATTGCTGGCACTCCTTTGGGATTTCCCAGTTTAATCTCTCCTAAATCAGCCCCAAATGTTATATACAATATTTATTCTATAATTATAGTAACTGCCGAAAAGGAACATATTGTAGTATTGTAACTCATTCAGTTTTGGTTGGGGCAGTTAGTTGACAGTTACCAACAACCACATGTACAAAGGTGAGGATGTGCTTTATTTCTCTAGGGCAGCTTTAAAGTGCTTGAGCAGTGCCTAATCTTATATAGTTCATCAAGGAGTTTACAACTGTAACGCTTTCTTGGCCTATCCCGCCAATTAGGGGTTAAGGGTGTCCAGCTAGTGTATGAGCATGGGTTACACTGTGAAACTACACTCAGGGCGGAGCCTTCGCTAAATGGAAGCTTCCCCTTTAAGATGGTGTAAAACTACAACCCACAGGCTAATTAGTGTAATAATGAATAATTATAGAATAATGGACGCCAGGAGGTTCTTAGATAGTGAAAACAAGTGAAATGGTTTATTTAGCCCAAAAGGATATGCAAAGGCAATTGACCACAGGTTTACTCACGCAGGAGTTGTAGTAGGAGTTAGCACATCACAGAGGAGAAAGGATAGCATTGATGATGTTGCAGCATGTACAGATGTCACTCCTCAAGTCAAACAGTAGGAAGAATATCTCACTCCCAAAGACCAGCGACCAAAGTGAAACAGGATCGATCAAGTAGGGGTCAGGCAGTGCTCTGCTAACTGAATTCCCTATCACTGAGTTCCTTACACTAAAGGCACCTTAAAAGCCTTTGGGAGGCTACTCCCTGCTATTCTCCTTGTTGGAGCACAGAACTGCTCATGCTACCTTAATCTGGCTATCTCTCTCTCCTAGAGAGACTATTACAGATCTGCCCTAATGATAGCTAATCCTCATTCACGGGATTGCCTGGTTCCCGACTTCAGCACCAAAGGTACAGGTCCCTTTGGGGTAAATGGCTTTACTGGGGCCTTGGTGATCCCAGGCTCAATGGGTAGTGATGGGCGAATTTATTCGCCAGGCGCGAATTCGCGGCGAATTTGCGCGATTCGCGTCCAGCGAATAAATTCGCAAAACGCCCGCGAAAATTCGCCGAAAAAATTCGCCGGCGTCAAAAAAATGTTTTTTCGAAAAGCGGCGCCGTTTCGCGAATTTTTCGCCGTTTCGCGAATTTCGCCCATCACTATCAATGGGAAACACCAAGCAGCACAGACACCAGGAACCAAAGAGGAAGAGGCCACTCCCTACACAGCACTATATAGCAGTGTGGCAGGGGAGTGTCATTACACTCTTTGTCCAATAGGTGTGGTTGTTACACTTTACCAGTTAGAAGGGCTAGGCCCAATAACAAAGGAAAAGAGAATTTAAGCAAAGGTAGGAGCCTAATAGATCCTATAGGTCCCTACACAACCTTGTGTTAAAACCTAGATAACGAGAACAGGCAGCTGCATTTGTTTGCAAATACTATGGCAGGTACCTCTTCTGTTTTAAAACAAGGTGGATTTCGTTGTAGTAGTTATCGAGCTCTGTGGGACTGTAATAGGTGATTGGGGCTCCGTTAACTCAAGGCACTTTTTCTCGTTTATACACAGAGGGTAGTGGTTTCCTTGAGGAATGTTGTAAACAAGATACAGTGCTGTTTTATGTGATCCGTGCTGCTTCTAAGATTGCCTGTGGCAGTTTGCTCAAGCCAACACCATATTGACCAATATCAAGACAAAGAAAAAGTCTTGAATTTTTAATAGCTTCCCAAGTTGCTGAACACATGTTCAATGTACTCAATAGAAACCACGAGGGGCTGCGGTATTCTGGCTGACCACAGTAAGAATCAGGTGGAATTATAGAAACGCTTTTGTTAGATCAGTAAATATTCTGAAACATTTTCAGCTGAACAATCCTTTTGAACTAGCAAGAAATTATCTACATGTTCCCAAAAATATAGGTCCTGATCATTGTTGATAATTCATTTATGCAAATAATAGATGGGTTCCTACACATTACCTCCCGATAATGATGCATTTTATATCAAACCAAAGGTTGCAGAGATAGACCAATATCCATGCAGCATTTAAATATAGATTTGAAAACTATTGAGCAAAGCCGTTGTCACCTCTTGTATCGGTCAATATTAACCTGTAATCTGTATACACCCTTCTATTAATATTAATAAGTATGTGTTCATAACAACATGCTGATTAAACAGACACAAGAATATTCCAGCACATAGATTTAACATAGATACGTTCTCATTTCCATCTTTTATTAATTCTTAACCAATGAGACAAAAGAGAAGATGTCACAGTGCCCTTTATGCGATCACAAAACATATAGGGATAAATAAATATATAATGCAAGAATAATCATATTGAAGGGATTGTCTCACGGGAAAATGGTTTTTGCAAAATGTATCCGTTACTAGTGCTCCTCCAGCAGAATCCTGCATTGAAATCCATTTTCCAAAAGAGCAAACAGATTTTTTTTACATTTCATTTTGAAGTCTATGTCAGTTTCCCAGGTTCTCCCAGTCATGTGATGTGCTGTGATATACTTCAGTCACTCTTTACTGCTGTACTGCAAGTTGGAGTGATATCAAAACCCTCCCTTTCCCCCCAGCAGCCCATCAGCAGAACAGCGAGAAGATAACAAGATAAAAGCTCCCTGACACAAGATAACAGCTTCCTGGTAGATATGAGCATAGCACTGAATAGTAAAAACCAGGTCCTACTGTGACTCTACATTGAGTAAGAGTAGCAATAGCTTAGCTGGAAGTAGTTCCATAGTGAAGGCTGGCTCTGCAGCACGTACTTCCTGGTTTTACGTGCTGGTGCGTAATGACGTGATCGTGTTTTGTCACAAAGTTTGAATATTTTATATATACATTGCCCAGTGTTAGGTCTATTTGTTTAGTTCCTCTGTGTGATTTTAGTCTGTGATTCTCTGGTTTTTGATCCCTGCCTGTAGTGACCTCTGCCTGCCTGAACACGCTATATTGTCTAATTCCTGTGAAGTTGGTGTTGCCTTCCATTACAAACGTGCCCCTTTGCTTGTCCAGAACTTTTTGCTTTGCACCTCTCATATTAAGACCTGGATGCATCTTAGTAGCTGAGAACTACTCCCAAGTATTGATGGGCGAATTTATTCCCACTGGCACAAAAAAATCGTAGACAAAAACGAGAAGCCGGCGCCGTTTCGCGAATTTCACGGGAAATTCGCAAATTTCACAGGAAATTCGCAAATTTCTCGGCAAAGCGAAATGCCCCAAATTCGCCCATCACTACTCCGAGGCCAAAGGCAGCTGCTACAGGCGGAAGACTGAGCCATGACCGGGAGCCTAGCACTAGTTATGGATTCAGGGTGCCGATCGTGACACCTTATTGGAAGCAACACCAGCCTAATGGGTTTATTTAATGTTTAAAATCATTTTTAGTAGACTTAATACATGGAGATCCAAAATATGGAAACATCCCTTATCCGTAAAGCCCCAGGTCCCAAGCATTCTGGATAACAGGTCCCATATTTTTTTTTTTTGGATAAGATTTTTTTCTGCATAAGAAGGCTTTCCATAATTTGGATCTCCATACTTTAAATCTACTAATATATCATTTAATCATTTAACAACCCAATAGTATTGTTTTGCTTCCAATAAGGATTAATTATATCTTCATTATGATCAGCTAGTACAAGATACTACTGTATCATCATCACTCTATCAATAATTTTTAAAAATTAGAATTATTTCTTTATAATGAAGTAATTCTGAGCTTTCTGGATAACGGGTTTTCTGATAACATATCCGTTACCTGTTTACTTATTGTGAGCTCAGAGCAGCTATTGCTGTATAAAAATGTTATTGTGTCTTAAAGGAGAACTAAAGCCTAACTGAAGAAGTAGGGCAGAAATGTTGTACATTATGTTTTGCGTTTCTGTACCAACCCAAGGCAACCACAGCCCATTAGCAGTAAAGATTTGTGTCCCAAAGATGCCCCAGTAGCTCCCCATCTTCTTTTCGGCTTATTCACTGCAAATGCTCTGTGCTGCTGTCACTTACTGAGCTTAGGGACCCACTCACAATATACAGTACACAGAATATAAATGTCACAATATAAGGCTCATTAGTAATAAATACAGATGATTACATATTTTTAATTTAATAATCAGCCCTGTAGCATCAGCTTATATTACAGACAAACCTAATTTTCTGCTGGATAATTAGTGACGAGCCCTAAGCTTAGCTTCTCAACAGCTGCTCAGAGCCCACTGAGCATGTGAGTGTCACAGACACTTTCCAAGATGGTGACCCCCTGTGACAAGTTTGAAGTCCTGGATCATTGTTGTTATTGAGTAGCTAAAGCATTAGGCTGGTGCAATAAATTCAGTATATAAAATACGGCATTTTTAGCCATATTCGTTTTTAGGGTTTAGTTCTCCTTTAAATACAAGTACATGTTACATAAATTCATTTTAAGAGCAAATTCTACAGTGGGGTACTACATTGATTGTCTTGCTTCCCTTATAAACACTAAAGAACAATCAGGGTAGACTAACACAAGCGTTTTTCATCAGATTTTTTGGGTCAGATTTTATCTGATCCTCCATGCAACACCACGCAACACCACGCAACAGCACAAACTTTTGTAGGATGCTAGAAAATCTGATGGCTAGAATGTAAAGTTGGATCAGATACTGTAAGTCGGACGGACTCTTTAGTTCATGTGTTTACATCCGACAGTCAATACATTTCAATGAGGAAAAAAAGTCTTGCCGACACCATCCGTTTTTATCTTGTCGGATGAAGACGCAGCGTTCACATCCGACAGTCGCGTCATGTCGGATGGAAAATTTTACATGTAGTTTACGCATCCGATTTTTGTATCAGTCCCATTGTATTTTAACCCACACAACAACATCAGACTTGTAGGATGCAGGGCCGGAACTAGGGGTAGGCAGAAGAGGCACGTGCCTACTAGGGCGCAATGAAGTGGGGGTGCCAAGCACGTACCTCTTCATTCAGCCTACCCCTGATCCGGACCCTTTCTCTTCCATCAGCACTGGATCCGCTCTCCACAAATTTATATATTGACTGCAGATGCGCATTTTGGGAAGCGTGCGCATGCGCACTCCGGGATGTGTATCCTCCATGACGCGCACACTCCCGGACGTGTGCACACTCGGTGACGCGCGCAATCCCGGACGCGTGCATGCATGCGCACTCGGGAGCTGTGCCGGCAAGGGGGCGAATCGGCTAGCTGGGTTGCCTTGGGCGCCCAGGTTGCTTGGCCCGGGCCTGGTAGGATGCGTTTTGTCGATCCGACACCATCCTATAAAAGCACCCGTGTAGTTCAGGCCTTAAACATAAAGATGCAAACTGGAACAAGAACATTATATTCAGTGCAAATAACTGCCTAGAATAAAGACACCTATAACTATACCATGCATCTCTATTAATGTATTAATAGGAAAAAACACGCTGCTTTAGTTGAAGCCAATCTGTGCAAACGAGAAACATTTAATGAACCATTAACAGGAAATGCATTTCTACATTTAATATCGGCTCATTTCACTATTTCCTAGTAAAAATCGAAATCTATATATTTTTTTAAAATCACATTGGGAAATATCAAGCTGATTTCTCAGTGCTCCCCTAACAATATAAAGATACACCAGGGGATAGAAATGCTATGTATGCAAATGATATCATGATACTCTTAAAGAGCATGTATTTGATTGGAGCAGTCAATATTATCAATCAGCTTTGTTACAAAAAAACCCTGCATTTATAAGTGGTGTGAGAGAGTGTCAGGTTCTTACAACCCTTCATTGCCGCAGCCTGCCCAAAGCTATTTACTTGCACAGTTAAACAGGCGGGTTTTTTTTATGCCTTTTTAAGTTGGATGTAATAGTCTTATTTTGGCAGACGCTGTGCTAAGATTATATGGTTATAACAGGGAGATAGGCAGCCTCAAGAACAGCTTGATGAATTAAACATTTTACATCTGCAGAGTTTCCTTCAGATGTCTGCAATAATGACTGAGCAAAGCCATAACGATAGAAAGGTTATATAATATTGATTTCCTATGCGATCGCTGTTGTTATCTGCTCAGTCGTCTCCACAATTAAACACTTTCCCGCTGCAAACACAATAACAGATGCATATTCTGTGCCTTAATGACTTCCAGCCTTTTTATCATTTTTCGGCAGCGAGAAATGGGGAATTTGAATGAAGTTATTTGGTCTTCACACCTGGTTGATAAGACTTGTAAAATAATTATTTCTGGGTTTTTTTTTTTTACCTTGAAAAAAGTCCTAATATTTTTTTTAATTGCCTTCCAAATAATCATTTTTCTTTTGAATGAAATAATCAAAGCTACGGTATCAAATAAAAATGATGACCAGGAAGGCTTGCAGATTTTGAAAGGAAGGTTACAGATATGCCCCATGTTGATTCTTTATTTGACAATTAGTGAAAGTTGAGGAGCTGTGGATCTTCAAATCATTTTTAAATAGATCATTATTTGATGTAGTTCTTCAATGCGGACAGTACTACTGTAATTCCTTGACACTCTTTAATTGACTATAACTTGCTAACAAGTCCACACAAATCCCTCTCGTATTAAATGCGGATGGAGCATACTTTTAGCATTTTTGAGCTTTTTGGAAAAAAAAACTTTGATTGCCAGGATTAGAGATGCATGATTTTTTCTCGGCTGATACAGATTTCGAATTTTAGAGTTTTGTATACCTCAAATGAACTCGAAAGAGCTCACAACTTGAATGGATTCTAATTTTAAAAAAAACGTGAATGGAAAAAACTTTAATTGATTGAGTTTTCGCTGGAAAAAACTTGAATCGCAAGACCCCCCGATAAAAACTCAAATATAATGAAGGCTATAAAGTTCTTGAAATGGTTCAAGGGACCTCTGCCATTGACTTCTATCAAGCTATTCCCACGGTCGGGGTATAATAAATCTTGAAAAATTAGCGTTTGCGAATTTTGACCAAAAAAATAAACTCGAAGACTTGAATTTTTATGGAAAACACAACTCAATCCTTAATAAATGACCCCCAAAGTGTAAATTTGTGCTAGAAATTTGCCATGTGTTTTGTTTTGGGAAAAAACGCCAATTTACTCCAATGAATCTGGTGCAAAAAAGCCTCTTGACTCCAATGGTGCGGGGAAAAAACAAAAACATTTGACATTTTGACAAAAATTCCATTTTGCTAAATTTTTGGTGAATTGAAATGGGGCAGTTCACTAGCCAAGATATTGTTAAAAAAAACATGGGAATACTTTTCTTAGTTCTTCAAATCTTCCTCTCAATTTTGTATGATGATTTATTTTTATGTAGGTAAGCTCCGAGGCATTGCAAGGGTATTTTCGGGATCTACACTGGCGGGTAGTGTGCATTTCTAAAGTTTAGGTTTTTTTTATACATTTTTATATAGAATAGTATTTTGCTTCATATAATTATTCAAAGAAGTTATTTTCATAAATCAAATAATGACTGATCAGCATGTTCTGCAGTATAGTTAATTATCATGAATTTTATCTAAAACACTACCTAATCTCTACCTAATATGTAAGACACAGAAAGAGAAAAAGCTTCATGGTGTACAAATATGTTGTTCTATGTCTTTATGTATAAAAATGTAGCATATGTAACAAAGATAATAACCGTCACCTCATTTCAGCAATAGAAAAAAAACGCAATGCGGGTTATCTACCAAAGTTCGAGTGTTAGTTTTTCTTTTACTTGAATGGTATCTTATTTACGTAAAAACTTGAACGTCTAGAAGAAGAACGAATGTTACTGACCCGAAAACTCGAATCAAATTCAAACGCAATTTGAATCGAGTTTTCCTCTCGAATGTCAGGAAGGCTATTAACTTTTTCAAATAGGTCTCCGGACCTCTGCTGTTGACTTCTACATGAACTCGGCAGGTTTTAGGTGGCAACCTATCGAATTCAAGTTACTCCCAGGGTAGCGGGATTTCGAATTTCGAATTTGAGTTGGTGGTTTTAAACTCGAAATGGTGAGTTTTGACCAAAAAACAACTCAAAAATTCAAATTAGAATTTAGTCAAGTAAATGACTAGGCCCCCTTTGAATATGGTAAGTGGCACATCGAACAGACGGGCCTGTGACAGTTGGGTGATTCCTGGGTCATGTGTTTTCACACTGGCTTTTACACTTTCTGCAAAAAACAACAGTGCTTGATAGGAAACTGTAGTCCAAGTACATGGCTCATTACTGATACACGTACTGTATATATTTGCTTTTCATTTATCTTGACATGACATTCCTCTCCCTCGTTTGTTTGTATCCTGTAACTGGTTTCATGATAATCTTGGGAAAAGAGGATGCAAGCTATAAATTGTGACTTTGCTTTATAAGACAGGAAAACAGACTCATACTGTACAAAACCCTCATCAGTTCTTCACTTCAGCTACACACAATGGATCATTTACTAATTCCCTGGGCACAAGTAGAAATTGAGCCCCTTCAAAGAGCACGGGTGTCTGTGGTAATGGCTAAGGACTTGCATTAAACTTGTAACCCGTCACTCCATAGTTTGTATGCCTGAGTGATACCCAAGCTACAGTAGGTGGTGTCTTGTGTCTTGGAGCTGTTATCTCATAACACTCTCGTTGTTCTGCTGACAGGCTGTTGAGGGGAAAGGGAGGATTTTGATATTACAGCACAAATCACATGACTGGGGGCACCTGGGTAACTGACATAGACTTCAAAATGAAATATAAAAAAAGTTTGCTCTTTTGGAAAATGGATTTCAATGCAGGATTCTGCTGGAGGAGCACTAGTAACTGATACATTTTGCAAAAACAGTTTTCCCGTGAGACAATCCCTTCAATATGATTATTCTTGCATTTTATATTTATTTATCCCAATATGTTTTGTGATCGCAGAAAGGGCACTGTGACATCTTTTCTTTTGTCTCAGTGGTTTAGAATGAATAAAAGATGGAAATGAGAACGTATCTATGTTAAATCTACAGTATATACTGGCACATTATTGTGCCTGTTTAATCAGCACACAAAGAGAGCACTTGAGTGGTGGTGTTTCTAGGGAAGCACATTTTGCACCCACCGCTGAATACGGGACTGCCAAGTTGTAGGTTATGTTGTACTCAGAGCAAGATGCAACCAGGCCTGGATTTCGGCTTGGACACCCTAGGTTGCTGGGTGCTAGCCTTATACGTCTCCAGTGCTCCTTAGGTTGCAGTTGGTCAATATGCCTAACAACTTGCCGTAAATAGCTCAACCTTAGGACTCTACCCTATTTATAAAAAATATTTTTGCAATAATAAAACAGCACCTTGTACTTGATCCCAACTAAGATTTAATTAATCCTTATTGGAGACAAAACAATCCCATTGGGTTTATTTAACGTTTAAAAGATTTTTAGCAGACTTAAGGTCTAGTGTTCTAAATTATAGAAAGATCCCTTATCCAGAAAAACCCCAGGCCCCTGAGGATTCTGGATAAAAGGATGGTGATTTAGTTAGCTTGTATGCATGCTTAATAGTCAATACTCAATGAGAAGGCAGAGGTATAAGGAACTTTTAATCATCACAACTTTCCTCTGATCACTTCTGTAAACAAAACACTGAAAGTTATTTTTATCTTTATTTGTTATCTGTAAGGAGCATTTAGGTTTTAAGGTCATCTCCCATAGATTCCATTTTAATCAAATAATTCAAAATGTTAAAAACTATTTCCTTTTTCTCTGTAATAATAAAACAGTAGCTTGTACTTGATCCCAACTAAGATACAAGTAATCTTTATTGGAAGCAAAACAATCCTAATTGGTTTAATTCATGTCTAAATTAGTAGTAGAACGGAAAACCCCAGGTCCCAAGCATTCTGCAAAACAGGTCCCATACCTGTACAGTTTTAAGAATTATTTATTTAATAATGTAGGAAGACATTAAGGGGGTTAGTTAGTAAAATCCAAATTAATCTCACAATTTAAATAAAAAAAGCTTGACTAAATTCCCATCCCCGATTTTGCCTAATTTATTACTAAAATAACTCGAATAATTCAGTCTCTTTTTGCCCAAAACCCAGTGGCAGATTTACATAGCGGGCGCCCCTAGGCCATCTGTCATTTGTCGTCCCCGTACCCTATTTTTTTGGAAAAATAGGGATTGGTGCACGGGAAGTTTAAAAAAATATTGTATCTCCTGCGCATCCCCAGTGTTTCTGAACCAATGTGGGTGTGGTTGGGAAGCATGCCGCCCCCTAAAATCCTGCTGCCCTAGGCCCGAGCCCAAAAATCCGGGCCTGCCAAAACCTCAAATTTATCAGATTATCAGGCTAAAACCAGCGCAGACCAAAATACAGTATCTTCCAGTTGGTATAGGGACATCTCCCATTGACTAAGACATGACCTGGACAGGTCTGAGATGGCAGATTTTTGGATTCTGGCTTTTTGCAGCATTGGGGTATAATAAATCTCCAAAAATTCAAGGTTTTATTTTCCACATAAAATTCAAGTTTTTGCCCCAAAAAGCCCGACCACATAAATTAGTGGTTTAGCAAATAACCCCCTTAATGTATATAGACAAGAATTATATATATATATATATATATATATATATATATATATATATATATTATTATCTATATGTAGTGCTATAATAAACTGACTTTACTTTGGCCAGTTTAAGCTACTATCAGTGTGTGGTTATACCACAAATGAGGCCCTCTCTCTCAGGGGTAAGCCCTCGCAGCGGGTGGAGGCAGGGTGTAGTGCAACTGTAACCAGTTGCAATAGGACAATAATGGGCACCAGTAGTTCTTTAACGATTAAACAATGAACTGTCTTTATTTAACATAGCACATATCCACAATGGAGTTTAGAACAATCAGACAGCATAAAGGTAGCATATACTCACAGAACCAGTATAGGCTGAATCACTGCAGGCCAGGGATTATACAGCAGAGAGTGTTGCAGCTTGTGAGGGGTATTGCCCAGTTTTCAGGATCTCTGCCAGTGGCAGTCTAGGGGAATTCCTATCATCCCTAGTCTCAACACTTTAGTTCCTACTCCGGGTCAGTAATACCCTGGGATCTTAATCTAGTATCCTCGACGGAGCCTTGAGCTGCTCAACTAAACCTCTCTATCCCTCCTAGAGTGATCTATAAAAGAGTATGCTATCTAATTACTAGGGCCAATGCGCCTAGGGTCGACATATACCCATTCCCATCCAGCCTGCTTGGTTGGGCTAAAGCAATGGACCCAGACCTTATGGTTCCCAAGACCTTTATACTACTGCACAGTGCCATCTGGTGTACACTGTGAGAACTACAGGGGTTACATAATCACAAGGTCCCCATAAGGACCCACTTAGGTGTCCATATTACTAGGGATGTGCCTGTCTGTAATGTGTAAGGGTGTCTAGATTTTCACATCCCTATATATATAGATATATATGAATAATAGATTGCATTTATTAATAATAATAAGACGATTCTATAGTCACAATGGGAAATGAATAATCTTTTCCAAATAAAGAAATGAGTTTCAGCTTTGCTGTGAGATAACCACCATGTCACACATCTGCTCAGATAACTTATCTGCATTATGTTCACAAGAATTATGGAAGGTGTTACCTGGCAAGTAATTAGAAAGAAAAAGGATGGCTGGATGTTTTAATAAGGAAAAATTGTAAATTGATGTTGAAAAGGTTAAGGCAACTGTGAAATGCAGATATTAGTTGCTTGCAGAAGCTACTGACAGATAATCCTATTTTTAATGTCTGTGGCCAGGGAATAATCTTGAAATGATTTGGCTCATATCATAGTGAGAATAAAAAGAAATAAGAGGGTTAGGGCATTAAGAAAAGTATGTTTTAAACCCACAAATCACCCCCCATGTTCTAAAAGATGTTATAAATCTAAACATATATCCATCCATTCCATATTTTTCCATTACATTTATGTCATGATTTTAAAGGGGTGGTTCATCTTTAAGTTAATTTTTAGTTAACCTTTAGTATTATAGAATGGCTCATTTTAAGCAACTTTTCAATTGGCCTTCATTTTTCTTTTCTATAGTTTCTGAACTATTTGCCTTCTTCTTCTGACCCTTTCCAGCTTTCAAATGAGGGGTCACTGACCCAATCTAAAAACAAATGATCTGTAAGGCTACAAATGCATTGTTATCGCTACTTTTTATTACTCCTCTTTGTAATCAGGGCCTATCCTATTCATATTCCAGTCTCTTAGCCAAATCAGTGCATGGTTGTTAGTGTAATTTGGAACCCTAGCAACCAGACTCCTGAAAATGCAAACTGGAGAACTGCTGAATAAAAAGCGAAATAATTCGGCAGCATCAAAAAAATATGGATGCGCGTTGGAAAAGTCGTTCGCGTCAAAACCGTCATGCATCAAGTTTATTCGGACACCCATTGACTTTAACACCGGCGTCAAAATTTAAATTTTTTTCGACGTTTCACGAATTGCCTGCAAATTTTTTCGGCGAAGGGAAACGAGACAAATTCGCCCATCTCTACAAATAATAAAAAATGGAAACCAATTGCAAATGGTCTCAGACTATCACTCTCTACATCATACTAAAAGTTAACTCAAAGGAGAACAACCCCTTTAAACGTATTTGTTAATTAAATTTCAATTTAAAGTGTGGCCTTTGCTATGGCCTTCTCAGTTTGCCGGTTGATAGGAATCACCCAGTTTTTGCATAATAAACAAAACTGTTATTTTAAGCAATTTTCCAGTACACATTGATTACATTTTTTAGGTGATATTAAAATTATTTGCAAATGTATTTTTCATATCTCATACGAACCTGAGGTGGGCCGTGATTGGACCGACCGGCGTTGGTAGAAATCGGGCCCTGTATTTTGACAGTAGTGATGGGTGGATCTGTTTCGCTTCGCTGAAAAAGTTGTGAAACAGCAAAAAAAATTGAAAAACGCAGACAATGGACGTCAATATAATTTTGATGCGCAACAATTTTGACACAAGCGACAATTTTTATACGCACAACTCTTTTGTACAAATGCAATAAAGTCAATGGGCGTCCGAATATTTTTGACGCGCGACAATTTTTACAAGGCTAATTCTTGCTGCAGTTTCACGAAAACATTTGCGGGTGGCAAAATGTGGAAATTCCTAGCAACATTTATCAGTCTATCCTTGTGTTTTGCTGTGGCAGTTTTAAGTAAGCTTCTGAGTTAGAAAAAAAAAATGAAGACAATTACAACTTGTGGTCTGCAATTACTATGATTATGGACCAAAAGTCTGGTCCATGTTGGGTACACTACACTTGCTAAGGTGTTTTAATGGCTCTGGGTACAGTGGTTCTAAATGGGAAGGTCTGATTTTCACAAAATATGTGGTAACCAAAGAGGTTAGCAACATTATCAAAAAGGGGCTTTCAGGAAATCCACAAGTCCACCATTAGAATCACAGGGCCCCGTACAACAAAATCTTCTGGGGCCCCTGGTCCCCAGCCCCCAAGCCCCAACCCAGATACCACCCCACACTTAAAAGACCACATAGACATCATTGCTAAAAATGGTAACCCCCCCCACACACACACACATGAGTTCTAAAAAGCCATTGATGGTCAGGGCCCCCTTATAAGTTAAAAAAAACTGTGTGCCAGGGCCCCCCATAATAGTTTTTTTTTTTAAAAAAAAAATTGGTGACCAGGGCCCCCTATAAGTAATAAAAAAAACATTGGCACCAGGACCCCCATAAATGTTTTTTTAAAAAAAACATTGGCGTCAGGGCTCCCCCTTACAAGTTAAAAAGAAACATTGGGGCCCCAGATAATATTTTTTAAAAAAACATTGATGGCAGGGGCCTATTAGAGTATATAAAAATAATACATTGGTGGCCAGGGGTTTAATAAAATGTTGTTGTTCAGTAGAACTGAACTCATGGCTTCAGGACTTCAAGTTTGGCTCCTTTCGTGACTTCAGGTCTTTTCGCAGCTTCAGGACTTCAATTTCGACTCCTTTCGTGACTTCTGGTGTTTTTGCAGCTTCGGGATTTAAATTTCGTCTCCTTTCGTGACTTTGGGTGTTTTTGCGGCTTCGGGACTTCAAGGTCGGCTCTTTTCGTGACTTTGGGTGTTTTCGCGGCTTCGGGACTTCAACTTCGGCTCTTTGGGACTTCGGCTGTTCAGGACTTCGACTTTTTGGGACTATAGCAGATGCGGCACAGCTTCAAGGGGCCCCCTTTTGGCCTGGGCCCGGTACAGCAGTACCCCCTGTGCCCTCCTGATGGCGGCCCTGGGGCTACAAGTATTTAAGAAAAAACTTGTGGATTTCATGGAGTGGCTGGAGCCCCTTTTTTTGATAATATTGCTGATGGTTTCCAGCTCCCTGAACTGAGGGCCTGGTGCTGTGCTGGGGCACCTGGACCACTGCTTCAACATGGTGAGTTATCTACATTAGTTACTTGTGGCACCTTCTCCTGTTGTGATTAAAATTTAGAGATTGTCAATGGAAAACAAGAGATGATAGAGCTAAATTATAAAAGATATTGTGCTCTATAGTAAAATTAAATGGTCATAAATGGGTGAATACATATTGGTAAATATTCCAGATTAGTGAGAAATTTGTTGTATAAGATATAGAGAATGAAATCTGTTAGAAAAATAAAGCTAGAACCAGTACTCAAACTGATTTTTAATGCCAATGGGTGAATTTGCATTGTGGTCAACAGTATCAAAGGCATAGGATAGA
Source organism: Xenopus laevis (assembly GCF_017654675.1). Classification (NCBI taxonomy): domain Eukaryota; kingdom Metazoa; phylum Chordata; class Amphibia; order Anura; family Pipidae; genus Xenopus; species Xenopus laevis. The sequence goes on from NC_054383.1 coordinate 21,244,311, forward strand.
CACAGGAGGACAAGAATAAAGAAGTGTCCTTTGGCCTTGGAATTCTGGAGATCATTTGTATCTCTACAGAAGAGGTTGCAGGTAGAAAGACATATTGCACAGAAGACAGGACGTTCAATGAGTTTAGGGGCTAGAGGCTACTTTTCTTGCATTGCTGTCATAAATTTATCATGATGTTGAAAAAAATGATATTTTCTTATTCAGTATCCATCTACTGTGTCTCTAGGGCCTCTGTTAGAGACAATTTTATTGTCAAATATGAATGGTATATATATGATTTATCCAAAATAACATTCTTTAAACATAGCATTTCAATATTAGAATATTTATATTATATGTTGACTAATTATACATTATAGAATATGTTTCTTTCTTGCTTGATGTACAGAGAATATGTTTGGCCCAAATGATTTTGCATTTCAAAACTCTTGGCCTGAATAACAATGTTGTTGTTGTTGCTGTTGTGATGTTACTGTTGTCTGAAGGGAATTCTTAGAGTCTGAAAGCAACTCCCAGCAGACTATAGAAGCTTTGTGCTCATTTTGAATTGGGCTTGTCAAGTCACCACTTACATTGGCAGAATCTGCTGCTAACATTTATCCTGTATAGGTATGGCATGTATTATGTGTAATGCTTGGTACCCAAGGTTTTCCAGAGGAGGCTTTGTTTCTGTAATGGGGAGCACCATGGCTTAAGGATAATAAAACACATTCAGACATAAAAACCAAGTGGTATCATTATTTCTTCTGCCATATGGAGTGTTAGAGTGGCAGTGCTCTAACATCCTTCTGAATCATTAAAAGAACTATAACATCAAAACATAGAATTGTTTTAAAGTAATGAAAATATAGTGTACTGATGCCCTACACTGGTAAAACTGATGTGTTTGCTTCAGAAACACTACACTTGTTTATATAAATAAGCTGCTCTTAGTCATGGGGACAGCCATTCAATTCAAAGTTGAAAAAGGCACAGGTTAAATAGCAGATAACAGATTAAAGGTGATGGTAAAGCTAAAATTAGGTAAGATGTAACGCTTACAGTGGGGAGCCGCTGTCAATGAGGATAGCCACTCACTGGGAAGTGGCTATGGCGGAAGCCCAGGGGTATACCCACAGACAATTGGAGACGACATATTGATACTGTTGAGGTTTAATGGCAGTAGAATATAGTAACAGGAACAGGCAGAAATCAATAAACAGGGTCAGGCCAAGGTTGTCACCAGGAAATCCAGGAAGGTCAGGAGAAGGAACGCTGGAACAAGAAACTCAGGAACTAGGTCTGCAGGTCATGCAGGGGTTACAGGAACACAATGACTCAGGACTGGGTTTATAAAGGGATGGAGATGAGAAATGGGAAACACATGAGGGAAACATGGTGGGTGGAGAACAGGGAGGAGACAACTATAGACAGGGGGAATACCTGAACATATAGCATAGGAAACAGAACCAGCCCTAAGAGCCTCCAATGGTTCATGGAGCAAGTGCAGCACACAGGGAGTGCAAGCTTTATCAGAAAGAACTATATAAATACCCCAGTAAACTCTCAAAGTAATGCTGCTCTGTCAAAAGAAACACAGCATTTCTTTCCTTCTATTGTGTACACATGGACTTCTGTATCAGACTTCCTGTTTTCAGCATAAACCTCCAGGACTAGGTCTTGAGCATGCTCAGTTTGCTCCTCTATCCCTTTTCCCCCATTCCTCCTCCCCTCCCTGCTGTAATCTGTGCCCAGAGCGAGCAGGGAGATACTCAGGTAGGAAGTGACATCACAGCAAGCTAATATGGCAGCTGCTATCCTAAACAAACAAAGAGAGCTTCTAGAGCTGTTTACTCAGGTATGGTAAAGCATTTTACAATGGAATTCTACATAGTTTATCTGTTATCTACTATGTATCCTGTGCTTGAATGGCTTGAAGGTGGACAACCTCTTTAGGAGACATACTATTTGTATGATTGACTGTAGGTTGCTTGTATGTTTTTGGCAGAATAGATTACAAATAGTGATGGGCGAATAAATTCACCTGGCACGAATTTGTGCCGAATTTCGGCGTTTTGCCGCCGGCGTCAATTTTCAAATTTTTTCATGAAAATGTTCGAATTTCACAATTTTTTTTGCGAAAATGCTCGAATTTCACGATTTTTTGTGAAAACATTCAAATTTCACGTTTTTTTCATGGAAACGTTTGAATTTCATGATTTTGACATGAACTTTCCGATTTCATGAATTTCCTGCAAATTTTTTACTGTTTCACGAATTTCGCTAATTTTGCAGGAATTTGCCCATCACTAATTACAAATTTTACAAAACATGGCAGATGCCAGTCCACTAAGGGTTGTAACTATTTAAACATGTATTCTCCAAGAATAGCAGTCATTACTATGCCCAAGAGAGCTACCTAGTGAATAATTCAGAGAGTCCCCTTCTCTCTCATCAATCAGTACACAGAGTTTCACAGCACTTGCTTCCCTATGGGTTGCCTCTTTCTTGGCTCTGTAGACTCTCATACCATGGTAATGACCAGTCCGGTCTCTCGTCTTCAGATACACAAGGAAACACATAGGTGTTGGAGCATACAAGAACATTCCAATGTTGACACAAACTACTGACAAACAAAGTGGCACTCATGTAAGCATCCAATGTGACATATTAAGAACTCGAATAGTGCAGAGGCCGCCACAGTTGGTAAAAAAGTCACCAGTTTCCAAAACTACAAAGATGACTGGGGTTATGTGATAGTATGAGACTGATACACAAGTCCTTCATATTAACTACCTTAAGGAAACCAACACCCAGTGGCTTTAACTCTTTTATTTTTAATTCCTGTTTATTCTTTTGTGAATTAATTGTACTTTAGATCACTTCTTCCTTTATGCCTTACCAAATATGTGGCCTACTCGACCACACACCCTTGTTGAATAATCTCATTGGTGAGACTATGAATTGTTTTTTATCAACATAGATTGTCACAATATCCGTCTCTGTTATATATTCATTTTCTGAAGTTCGGCCGGCTGTCTCTCCAAGTGAGAGTCAGGCGACATATTTCTTGTGCATACCAATTGCAGCCTGACATTCTCCAGGGGAGAGGGTCTCTGAAGAGAATATCTGAGCAATTTGACAGAAAGCTTCTGAACGTAGACAGAGGCCAAAATATCCACCTAAAAAGAGTTTGTGGTCTATAATCCTTTTGTTCTCTTGTATCCCTTTCCTGCAGATGAATGATTTATTTAAACAAGAAAAGTTGGTTAGATAAGACAATGTATAAAAGCAGAAAAAAGTCCACGATAACTTTCCAAATAACTTAATAATTCAATTACTGCAAACATAAACCTAATCATCACTATTTGTGTATGTAAAATTGCATACTATGTATAAAAGAAGGCAAGCACTATATGAAATTATCCTTTTCTTATCGCTTCAGGCTGTAAATCAATAATTAACAGCGTAGTTGTTAAAGGGATTCTGTTATGGGAAAATATATTTTTTACAAAATGAATCAGTGAATATCTCTCCACCAGCAGAATTCTACTTTGTAATCCATTTGTAAATAATTTTTCAATAATTTTGAAATTGAATATGGGGCTAGACGTGTTGTTAGTTTCCAAGGTACCCCCTTTCATGTCTCTGATAAATTTCAGTCACTCTTTACTGCTGCACTGCAAGGTTGGAGTAATATCACCCCCCTTTCCTTCCCAGCAGCCCATTATCAGAACAATGGGAAGGTAACCAGATAACAGCTCCCTGACACTGGCATTGCTTAAAATACTCCCCCACCTAATGGTGGATATGAGAACAGCACTCAATAGTAAAAATCTAAGTCTGCGAATCCAAGTTGCAATTCCTTCAGTTACATTGAGTAGGAGAAATAATAGCTTATCGGAAAGCAGTTCCATTGAGAAGTTCTGGCTCTCTCTGAAAGCACATGACCAGGCAAAATTACCTAACATTGCTGCCTACCCACCATCTAAAAAAATACATTTACTGGCTCAAGAATAAAATTTTAAATGGTATAAAGAGTTACGTGCAATGGACACAATGTAATTGAGTAATAAAAATGATACCATAAAAATAATGACAGAATCCCATTAACTAGATTCCTATGATTTGGAGTAAGTATAACTCAAAACCATAGCATTACCTAAATGTTACAACTTGATTTAACTTCTTTTTCGCTCATAGTGTCCCTTTAAGAAACCCAAAAGCCTGCATAAATCTTACTGACTCAATTAAAGTTTTTGAAGGCTGAATTACATAATATGTTCGAGCAGGGACTGCATGCAAGTACTCGGATCATGGGCTCAGCTGGAGACCGCATAACCTTAATCCAGCAAATTAAAGAACAACGTTCTGGACGGCAACCAATTGTTGTTAAATACTGTTTTAATAGTCTGAGTCTCTAGACTGCTATAGAGACTTCATAAAACTTCCTGAAGTGGTTATGGCAGGGGAAATAACTGCATTTTAATAATGCATTCACTTTACGAGAGGCAGAAAGGAGATCATCTTTAAAAAAGAGACATTGAAGAGAATAGTGAGGCAGAAAGGAAAAAGAATGTGCATAAATGTGTTTGCGTGTGTAGATTTGTGTTGAGTTGTATTGTTATTCCACAACCATGGAAACTTTCTCTCACTGCCCACTAGTGTTTTAACCATTGCTTTAATATTTGAATTTAATTTGACAGTAATATTAAATTTTTTATACCTTGCAATGCACATATGGTATTTAGTATTTATGTTTAGAGTCTGACTTGTTCTTGGGAAGGCAACGTTTTCGGCTTTGATGTCTCCTTGAAAGACATTAACTGAGATGCATGAAACCACACTTGACAATGTTACACTTAAAATGTAAATTTCTAATGTTACTTTTTTTTTCCCCATTGAGCTAATCTATTCCTAATCCTACAATAAATTTAGCGACGAATGGCACATGAAAGAAATAGCTCTATGAAACGGCATTACTATGCGGTGCGATTGTAAAGCAACGTTATAGATATTACCCTTCACAAGAATGCCTTTGGGTCGAATGAAACATCGTTCTATTGATGCAAAACAGGCACTGAATTGAGTCTAATAATTCTGACATTATTCAGGCAGTAAATATTCCATCATTAATGTTTCACACAACAAAGATAATTTTATATCAGGTTCTTTATTTGCAGGGAATAGCCCATGACGGGAAAAGGCGCTGATAAATAGTATAGTCGGCTTCATTTATTTGGATACAGAGTGTGTTTATATATTGTGATTAGAAGAAAAAACATTTCACTGAGCATAAAAGTGTATTTATTTTAGAATTTTATTTTCTAACCCTCATATTTATGATATTGCTACTTCCTAATGTTACATATTTTTACTAAAAACACATCCGGATAAAAAAGCAATACTGATATCATATTATTTTCGGTACTGGTATGGGACCTGTTATCTAGAATGCTTGGGACCTGGGGTTTTCGGGATAATGGATCTTTCCGTAATTTGGATCTTCATACCTGAAGTCTACTAGGAAAACATGTAAACATTAAATAAACCCAATAGGCTGGTTTTGCTTCCATAATAAATTATATCTTAGTTGGGTTCAAGTACGAGCTACTAGAAAAAAAGAAAATCAATTTTAAAAATTGTAATTATTTAATTATAATGGAGTCTATGTAATTTCTGTAATTTGGAGCTTTCTGGATAATGTGTTTCCAAATAATGGATCCCATACCTGTACCAGTTTCCTGTGTACAGATGAGCTTTACCCCACCATGGCTGTCTTTCAAAGCAGGCTTTAGAGTGCATGTCTCTTCTGAATGGCATCCAGAGAGATCATCTGAGCACAGGGTGCAAAACATGGCTGGACAAAAACACTTGTTTATTAATGTTCATATAGATGTTTAGTTCATATATTATAAACAAATTATTATTGCAAGGTGATTATTTATTTCTTCTGGCTTCCATTTTCCTTCTAATCAATATGGGCACACAAAGGCACTGGGGACCCCCATGTGGTAACAGTGACTAGTGATGGGCGAATTTGCGCCGTTTCGCTTCGCCAAAAAATTTGTGAATTTCCCACGAAATTTGCGAAACAGCGGAAAATTCGCAAAACAGCGCCGGCGTCTCGTTTTTTACGCCAGCGTCCATTTTTTGACGTCGACACCCGTTTTTGGCACCAACGCCCGTTTTTGGTGCCGACGCCCGTTTTTTTACGCCACCGTCCGTTTTATGGGATGCCGGCGCCAATTTTTTTTTTGACGCCAGCGAATATTCGCTGGGGGCGAATTGTGCAAATTCGCAGCGACTTCGCGCCTGGCGAATAAATTCACCCATCACTAACAGTGACCACATTTGAGACTCTTTCCTTTTTATTGATACATTTGGGGACCTTCAAGGTTGCTGTCAAGATTAACTGTGCATCTTACCAACTGAACGTCAATCCCCTTTTCTGCATGTGGTTTGGTATTGAGAAAGGGAAAAGAGAAGCAGAAGACCTCAACTATAACATTTTTATAGCCCAAACTCCCGTAGAACCATAATACAAGGAAACACATCTTTCCAAGACATTAACAATGAACTAGGAGTGGGATATGACTATGAAGATTTTCATTCATCCAGGTCAAGGCATATCTAGTATAGGTAAATCTAAAAACAAGGAGTTGGGATATTTAACAGAACATACAATACAGTGATGACTGAAATCAATATTGCTAACAACTTGACCTAAATGGGCTTTCAGACACAAGTTAGTAGACTTCTGTATTATTAGCAAAAAGTAGGCCATAAGATGCACCCATGGTCTCCATGAGAACTTTACATGCAGCCAATGGATTCAGAAGTACAGGGTGTTTAGGTCCAGTCAGGGTATTCCACCATAAGACTTGATTGCCTCTGGTTTTATTTCATTGATCAAGGTATGTACTGTGTTCCTGATAATTAGTTATGTGCGATTGTGTCCTTTGCTAAAAAAAAGCACATTGAAGTCAATGGATGCCAAATTATTTTTACAAGCAACAATTTTTCTCAATGGGAGTTTTTCTTGTGGCAACATCTTTTGTCTCTGCGACTTTTTGTTCAAATCCTTCAAAGTCAATGTGCATTTTTTCTTATTGTGACTTTTTGCCTAAATGCATTAACGGCAATGTGCGTTTTTTCTTATCGCGACTTTTTGCCTAAATGCATTTAAGTCAATGGGCATTTTTAGTGGTGCTTGCGAAGCAAAGCATCACTACTGTTATCTTGCAAACTTATTTTTATTAGTGGTGCTTGCGAAGCAAAGCATCACTACTGTTATCTTGCAAACTTATTTTTATTCTTCTTCCGTATGAAAGTTTGGCGCGTAACTAGTCCCGCACCGTTTGTCCTAGACCCATGAATGAGGTGTCAAATCGTGCGGCTTAATCGGGAATGGGGTGGTATGACTTTTCTAAGGGGTGGGTGGTTAATTGCCCCTTGCGGGGGCAATTAACCACCCCGAAAAGTCCCATAGATTAACATTGAGGCCAACTTTTGACGGATTCTAGCGCAGAGAGGGAATCTTGTAGAAACGTTAAATTTACCACATTTGAAGAGGTTTGCGACCTGTGTCAGATGATACCCCACACGAGGGTATAAGTTTTACCCCCGGGGCAGGAGAGGTCCCCAAATTTGCCCCATTGACTTATAATGGGGAATTTATCGAATAATTAGTTTGTCGCAGACCCATGAATGAGGTGTCAAACCGTTCAGCTTATTCGGGAATGGGGTGTTGTGACTTTTCGTCATATTTTGGGGACCCAAAAAAGTGAGCGGAGCCGCAAACAACCAATCAGATTTTCCCTATTGACTTCAATGAGAAAATGTAAACAGCTGTAATTCTCACAGTAATAAAGCCAGAGCTCCCAAACTTGGCACCGTGGGTCACTGGGTGACTGCAGCCAAAATTTACAAAAAGTGGGCGGAGTCTACAACAGCCAATCAAATTTCAGCCATTCAATTAAATAGGAAAATTTTAAACTGCTGCCGCTCTTAGACAGTTAATAGCAGAGTCCTCAAAGTTGGCACAGTTGGTCACTGGGGGACTGGGATTAAAATTAAGAAAAGTGGGTGGAGCCAAAACCAACCAATCAGATTTCTTTGATTGGTTTTAATGGGAAAAATTAAGAAGGCTGCCATTCTCTCAGTATTGATGTCAGGGACCTTGAATATCACAAATGTGGTCGCTGGGGGTTTCCACTTCAAGTTTAGAAAAAGTGGGCGGAGCCACCAACAACCAATCAAATTTCATTCATTGATTTTCAATAGAAAAAAATAGAAATGCTGCCATTTTTACACATTAAATGACAGCATTCCCAAACTTTGGTATGTTAGTCACTGAGTGACTGTGGTTCACAATTAGGAAAAAAAGGGGCGGGGCAACAACAGCCAATCAGATTTGGGCCTGAGTTTTGCCACGGCAAGCACCACTCACATTTTCTTCAGGAAATGTACCTCTCTAGTTTCTTATTGCGACTTTTTGCCCAAATGCATTAAAGTCAATCAGAGTTTTTTTCTTTTGGCAACTTTTTTTGTCTCTGCGACTTTTTGCCCAAATGCATTAAAGTCAATGGGCATTTTTTCTTATTGCGACTTTTTGCCCAAATGCATTAAAGTCAATGGGCATTTTTTCTTATTGCGACTTTTTGCCCAAATGCATTAAAGTCAATGTGCGTTTTTTCTTATTGCGACTTTTTGCCTAAATGCTTTAAAGTCAATCAGAGTTTTTTTCTTGTGGCAACTTTTTTTGTCTCTGCAACTTTTTTGTCCAAATTCATTAAAGTCAACGGGTGTTTTTCTTATGTTGACTTTTTGTCTAAATTCATTGAAGTCAAAGGGGCGTTTTTCTTATGGTTACTTTTTGTCCAAATGCATAAAAGTCAATGGGCTTTTTTTTTTTATTGCAACTTTTTGCCCAAATGCATTAAAGTCAATCAGAGTTTTTTTTCTTGTGGCAACTTTTTTTGTCAATGGGTGTTTTTTGTCACAGCAAATTTTTCCATGAATTTTTGCTGCAGTTTCATGAAAACATTCACAGATGGCGAAATTAGGAATTTTGCTGAAGATCCATGGTTTATGAAAAAATTCGCACTTCACTACTGATAATGGATTACAAGAGTATAGTTTTGGCCCATAGGTACAGCATGATGCAAGATTATACAGACTAAATAGTAGCTAGAATGTGTGGAAGGTCTGCCATTGGGTTAATAGAGTTTTTCTGAACTGTATTTATTAAAGGGGTGATTCGCCTTTAAGTTAACTTTCAGTATGTTATAGAATGAACAATTCTAGGAAACTTTCCAATTGATCTTGATTATTTATTTTTAATATTTTTTTTTAATTATTTGCTTTGTTATTCTGACTCTTGCCAGCTTTCAAATGGGGGTCACTGACCCCATAAAAAAAACTAATCTTAAATTCATGTGAATTTTTTTTTTTGCTCTAATAAATTTGAATATACTCCCAATTCGACTGGGATGTTATTTAAGAAAAAGTTTGAATGTCTAAAATTCAAACAAATATCCCCAACCTGAGTAAACTCAAATCGAGTATTTTCTCCGAAAAAAACTCGAACATCAGGAAGGCTATTAACATCTTCAAATGGGTCACTGGACCTCTGCCGTTGACTTCTACATGAACTTGGCAGGTTTTAGGCGGCGAATAGTCGAGATCCAGTTGTTCCCAGGGTCAAGGTATGATAAATCTTGAATTCGAGTTTGGATTATTCTCAACTTGAATTTGGGAGTTTTGACCAAAAATCCAACTCAAAAATTCAAATTGGAATTTAGAATTTGAATCTTAATAAATCTGCCCCTAGATATGCAGGTTAAAGGGGATCTCCACCCAAAACCCATTTATGCATAATAAAAACAAATGACCAATACACTTATTACTTATACATTTGAAACATTTTGAATTATTTTAATGTTACTAAAACCAGTATCTATCTTGGCTGTTTATATTCTCTGCACTCCTGGTTTCTACTATTTCATACATTTTCCATCTGTCTTTCTCTTTTTCTCTTTTCCCTGGCTCTTATTGTTTCAAATTATTTCATGCCTTGTAATGGGTTACTGATCTTTGGGCACCAGAGTGGAATGAAATGTCGGAACTCACACTTTTTATTATGTCCAACTTGCTGGGAAGAAAATAACTTTTTGGTACTTATGTAGCAGTACTTATATATCTCGTAGATGGCGGTGCTCTAGATACTCATCTTTTGTTTTTCCCCAACTCATTATTTCACTTTTATAGTATATACACGGGTCAGGAAGAATTCATTTCAGTGCAAAACATGAATAGGTGCCGTTGAAATGCCGCATATTTAAAAGGGCATCCAGTATTCGTTAATATGGGTTAACTTATCAAAGTTAACGGGGGTCCGGGTGCTCATGCCCCAGACCTTCAGCTTAGGGGGGATGATTACATTGTTGTCTTTAAGTTAACTAGAAACCCGTTATCCAGAAAGTTCCAAATTATGGGAAGGCCATCTCCCATAGACTCAGTTTTAATCAAATAATTCAGATATTTAAAGATTATTTCCTTTTTTCTCTGTAATAATAAAACAGTACCTTGTACAGGTATGGGATCCATTATTCGGAAACCCGTTTTCCAGAAAACTTTGAATTATGGAAAGGCCATCTCCCATAGACTCCATTTCATCCAAATAATACACATTTTAAAAAATGATTTCCTTTTTCTCTGTAATAATAAAACAGTACCTTGTACTTGATCCCAACTAAGATCTAATTAATCCTTATTGGAAGCAGAACAAGCCTATCGGTTTATTTAATGTTTCCTGGTAGATGGTATGAAGATTACAGAAAGATCTGTTATCCAGAAAGCCTCAGGCCTCGAGCATTCTGGATAACAGGTCCCATACCTGTACTTGATTTCAACTAAGATATAATTAATCCTTATTGGAAGTAAAACAATTCTATTGGGTTTAATCTATGTTTAAATATTTTTAAAGTCTCCTTGTGTAGTTTTCTGACCATAAACTGGCGAAACTGGCAAATTCATCCTGAATTTGCACCTGCTGAATAAATTCACCCATCACTACTCAAGACAAAACCCAGTTGGTATTGTGCATGTCCCAGGCAGAGCTAGAGCCAAGTTTTCTGACCATACAAGTATGGTATCCAGAGTGTATTCTGCATAAGGGGTCTTTCCGTAACTTTTGACGCCGGTGGTGGTTCCGACGCCGGCACCAATTTTGAATAGGCGTCAAGGTCGGCGTTTCGCGAATTTTTCACAAATTTTGTGGGAAATTCGCGAAATTCGTGGCGAATCGAAACGGCACAAATTCGCCCATCACTGCTCTTTAGATTTAAGAAGGTGCCAATAACTTCATTTCAGGCATCTCCACCTCTCTGCTCCTGCGTGAATCTCAGTGCAGTCTGGAATAATTGGCACAGCAAAAAATAGATATGCGTAGGTACAATGGCTGTAATTTAGAATGAAGGTGTCCATTTGTAGCTGGGATTGAGGGGAGAGAGATGTGGCATTACATGTAAACTGTTTAGTAATGTAATAAGCAGTATAATATCCAATTACAGTGGGGGGTACAAAGCCCCCCAATCACCTAATCATTGCCTGTGAAAGGGAAAAGGTGAAGAAACGTGGAAAGCATCTGAAGAGAAAGAGGTAAAAAACTAAATAATCTACAGTAAAAATTAGAAGGCATGTGTAGAACAGACGAACATCAAAAGAGGACCAGGGGCATATAAAAGATATGCTGTTTAGTGAGCTGGTCACATTTGCCGACATTAAACTGTAATAGTGTTAAGTTTTAATTGCTAGAGAAAAGCATGTTTTAGTGCCTCCGGCTCAAAACTAAAATGTAAGAAATGTACAATTCTCTTGCATTCACTCTACTGTGGGCTCTAGAGAGCAGGTGACATTTTTATTGAGATGTTTTGCATTTCTGATGTTGCTGGGCTACAGTTTGAGATGTCTTAACCCTTGATAATGTGGTGGCGTATCTAGGAGCGGTTATCCAGAAACACTTGGGTAAATTCGATTTGGCATCACCCTTATGGTAGTAGACTGCACTCCTAAGCACCTATTACTTTGAGTCTTCCCATGTCTGAGTTCAGGTTTAATGAATGGTGGCCAATAAAAATTGCACTTAGGATATAAATTTGTAAGGAACTTGGTGCGCTCTCTACCTTTTATCTTGCAGTACAGTGGTATAGGCCATCAGGCAACGGCATCTGATGCTGGAAGAAGAGTAGGCTTTGAAGTGGGGCAACAAGTGAGCTACGCTCTGGGGCTGAGTTTCGCACATTCGGATTACTATTTCTTCGCGAATCTTATTTTTTCCTCTAAAAACCCCATGTTTTTTTCTATAAAACTTAAAAAATTCAATATTCAGTGTAAAAATCACAAAAAACTCTATTACAAAACATCTCCAAGTAAAAGCAAGGTCCCCTAAAATTCAATGGGAACTGTGTTGGATCTTTTTTTAGCCATTCAGAGATTTTTGGAGGTTTCCATATTTTCTAGTGCAACGTTCGCGTTTTTTTTTCCATTTGTGCTTTTTATATTTAGCTCTTTTAATAGTCTTAATGGCAGTCTTGGTTTTAGAGAAAATTTGTGGTTTTAAAAAAGTTATAATTCAGGTATGGGACTTGTTATCCAGAATGCTTGGGACCTGGGGTTTTCCAGATAATGGATCTTTGTAATTTGGATCTTCATACCTTAAGTCTACTAGAAAATCATGTAAACATTAAATAAACCAATTAGGCTGGTTTTGCTTCCAATAAGGATTAAATATTTCTTAGTACAAGGTGCTGTTTTATTATAACAAGGAAAAAAGGAAATAATTTTTCAATTTGGATTATTCGAATAAAATGGAGTCTGTGGAAGATAGCCTTTCTGTAATTTGGAGCTTTCTGGATAACAGGTTTCCAGATAATGGATCCCATTCCTGTAACCACTAAAATTTGACCTTTAATAATGTTAAGGTTCGGGTGTATATCAGGCTACAAGCAGGTACTTCTAATTGTACACTCCATGGGGCAAATTCACTAAGTGCCGAAAATACGCTAGCGAAGCCTTTGCCGCACTTCGGCAAACGAAGTTTCTCCAGGGCGCCGCTAATTCACTCAATTCCGAAGTTGCGATCAGGAAGGCAAAAGGTAGCGAAGTTGCGCTAGCGTTAATTCGTCAAGCAAAGCGAAGTTACGCTAGTGATGCCTAATTTGCATACAGCGCCAAGTTAAAGTACAATGGACGTATATTTAGCAGCAAATACATTACACTACAGAAGCCTGCGAAAGCTTCATAAAATAAAATAGAGTTGTTATTTTGACCTACACATGTGCCCACTGTATAGTTTAGGTGCCATACATTAGGAAATGTAGGGGGAATGGAGGGTGCCCCAAAAAAATTACGATCTTTTTCAGCCTATCACCCTTAAAAAAGTAAAAGACGCCAGGGTTTTTGAAGCAAGCCCTATCTACTCTATTGCACTTCCTCTGGTCTGAGGTGGCGAAGGCAAGTCTGGCGCAAGAGGTAACGTTCAGCAAGTTAGTGAATTAGCTTAGTTACGTCCCTTCGCCATAGCGCAACTTCGCCTGCCGTAAGGGTGCGAAGTAGCGCTAGAGTAGGTCCACTTCGCTTGCGAATTTACGCCAGCGCCCATTAGTAAATCGGTGAAGTAATGAAATTATGTCACGCTGGCGAATTTGTGCTAGCGTTAGCCGCTTTGCGCTTTAGTAAATTTGCCCTCATGATGGAGTTATTTATTAAAGGAAAACTATACCCCCAAAATGAATACTTAAGCAACAGATAGTTTATATCAAATTGAATGACATATTAAAGAATCTTACCAAACTGGAATATATATTTACATAAATATTGCCCTTTTACATCTCTTGCTTTGAACCACCATTTCGTGACTCTATCTGTGCTGCCTCAGAGATCACCTGACCAGAAATACTACAACACTAACTGTAACAGGAAGAAGTGAGGAAGCAAAAGGCAGAACTCTGTCTGTTAATTGGCTCATGTGACCTAACATGTGGTTTGTATGTGTGCACAGTGAATCTTACGATCTCAGGCGGCAGCCCTTATTTTTTAAAATGGCAATTTTCTATTTATGATTACCCAATGGCACATACTACTAAAAAAGTATATTATTATGATAATGGTTTGTTTACATGAAGCAGGGTTTTACACATGAGTTGTTTTATTCAGTATCTTTTAATAGAGACCTACAGTGGTGTGAAAAACTATTTGCCCCCTTCCTGATTTCTTATTCTTTTGCATGTTTGTCACACTTAAATGTTTCTGCTCATCAAAAACCGTTAACTATTAGTCAAAGATAACATAATTGAACACAAAATGCAGTTTTTAAATGAAGGTTTACGTTATTAAGGAAGAAAAAAAACTCCAAATCTACATGGGCCTGTGTGAAAAAGTGATTGCCCCCCTTGTTAAAAAATAACTTAACTGTGGTTTATCACACCTGAGTTCAATTTCAAAGGTTATAAAGCCATTTCTAAAGCTTTGGGACTCCAGCGAACCACAGTGAGAGCCATTATCCACAAATGGCAAAACATGGAACAGTGGTGAACCTTCCCAGGAGTGGCCGGCCGACCAAAATGACCCCAAGAGCGCAGAGACAACTCATCCGAGAGGCCACAAAAGACCCCAGGACAACATCTAAAGAACTGCAGGCCTCACTTGCCTCAATTAAGGTCAGTGTTCACGACTCCACCATAAGAAAGAGACTGGGCAAAAACGGCCTGCATGGCAGATTTCCAAGGCGCAAACCACTTTTAAGCAAAAAGAACATTAAGGCTCGTCTCAATTTTGCTAAAAAACATCTCAATGATTACCAAGACTTTTGGGAAAATACCTTGTGGACCGACGAGACAAAAGTTGAACTTTTTGGAAGGTGCGCGTCCCGTTACATCTGGCGTAAAAGTAACACAGCATTTCAGAAAAAGAACATCATACCAACAGTAAAATATGGTGGTGGTAGTGTGATGGTCTGGGGTTGTTTTGCTGCTTCAGGACCTGGAAGACTTGCTGTGATAGATGGAACCATGAATTCTACTGTCTACCAAAAAATCCTGAAGGAGAATGTCCGACCATCTGTTCGTCAACTCAAGCTGAAGCGATCTTGGGTGCTGCAGCAGGACAATGACCCAAAACACACCAGCAAATCCACCTCTGAATGGCTGAAGAATAACAAAATGAAGACTTTGGAGTGGCCTAGTCAAATTCCTGACCTGAATCCTATTGAGATGTTGTGGCATGACCTTAAAAAGGCGGTTCATGCTAGAAAACCCTCAAATAAAGCTGAATTACAACAATTCTGCAAAGATGAGTGGGCCAAAATTCCTCCAGAGCGCTGTAAAAGACTCGTTGCAAGTTATCGCAAACGCTTGATTGCAGTCATTGCTGCTAAGGGTGGCCCAACCAGTTATTAGGTTCAGGGGGCAATTACTTTTTCACACAGGTTTGGATTTCTTTTCTCCCTAAATAATAAAAACCCTCATTTAAAAACTGCATTTTGTGTTTACTTGTGTTATCTTTGACTAATAGTTAAATGTGTTTGATGATCAGAAACATTTTGTGTGACAAACATGCAAAAGAATAAGAAATCAGGAAGGGGGCAAATAGTTTTTCACACCACTGTACATTGTTTGGGGGGTATAGTTTTCCTTTAAGGTTCGAGTTGTGTTTTCCATGAAGTTTTCTAGATTTTTTTCATCAAAACTCACATTTCCGGGTTAAAAAAACTCTTTTAGATTTATTATACCCAACCCTGGAAATAGCTCAAATCCGAAAATACACCATCTGAAACCTGTTGAGTTCATGTAGAAGTCAATGGCAGAGGTCCCTTGAACCATTTGAAGAAGTTAATAGCCTTCATGATGTTCAAGTTTCTTTTGGACAGTTTTGCCTGAAAACTCAAATAATTTGATCGATTCGAGTTTTTCCCTGCCGAAAACACGATTAATTCAAGTTTTCAGGTTTCTCAACTCGCAGGATCGAGCTTTTTCCATTTATGTTTTTTCTTAAATAAGAAACCATTCTAGTTGTGCCTTTATTCGAGTTCATTCAAGGTATAAAGACTAACACTCGACCATTAATAAATAACCCCCTGAAAGTTTTTAAAAACTGAATGCATTTATTTATGCATTTATTTACAAAAGCACTTACAAAATACATACAGTAAGTTACAGGGAAATGTAATTCAATGAAACAACATATCACTCTCTACAGTATCTGCAGATAATAGCATTATTTTTAGCCAAAGGGACCACAGTGGCGTCTCATAAGCATTCCTGCAAGATGAGTGACGAATTAGCAAGTGATAATAATTAATCAAAAACACTTTTGCAGTTGTCAACAGGATATTTTATTAGGACAGGAAAGGATGTCATATTAGAATAATGTGAATACAGTTTAATTACCATCTGTTAGTGAAATGTCAAAGTTGATAATCAGTACCAGTAAAATATTTTCATATATGTCCCACTTTAGCAGTAGCAATAATGATGTCATTTTAACTGGATGCCTAGGTGAAAATATATTTTTATTTACATGTTTAAAAAATTACAAAAAAAAAAATAAGTGTATTATCAAAGCGACATTGACTCCTGCAACAAAGTAAAAGGATACAAATACAACACATAACAGTTTACATTTAAGCAAAATAGGTACAGTACATCGTTATAATTGCATGTTGTTAGGAGACAACAGGACCCTGCTCACAAGAGCTTACAATTTAGGATTATGATACTGGTTTGTTACTCATTTTAAATACCATTGTAGACCAGTACTTGCTCCTACATATCATCATTTCCCCCTATTAGAAGGTCTAGACGTTGATACTCTTGTTCAATGAGAGTTCCATGGATAGGGCTTGTGCTGAAACCAAATGAAGACTGATTAACGAGCGATACCCAAGGGGGATTGATTTTGACTTCATCAGTTTCAGTATTTTATAGTTGGAACTAATTTAGGAGCTTATATCATTACCATGTGACCACTGTGCAGCTGATAAGGGGTGTGTGTATGAATGCTGGGTTTTCATTTGGAGGGGTTGAACTTGATGGACTTTGTCTTTTTTCAACCCAATTTAACTATGTAACTATGACAAGACTTGTACATAATAGTATGTAATCCAAAGAGAAGCTTCTTTAACAAAAGAGGGATTTCTTAAAGGAGAAGTAAAGTCATTTTTACTTGGGGGTGCTTTACTGTGTACTGAGCATGTGCAGCCGCAAGGACAAAGAAGAAGCAGGAAAAACGATCTATCTGTGGTGCTGAGTGGAAAAATCCCGGCCCTGTGCAGTTTTCTCCTGAAAGGAGCACCAGCTGGGGGTGTTAGGTAAGTAAACGCGATTGCCTAACTTTTGGCACCTCAAGTATAAAAGGACTCTTTCTCTAGTGATGGGCGAATTTATTCCCCAGGCTCGAATTCAAGGCGAATTTCCGCATTTCACCACCGGTGAATGAATTCACGAAACTGCAGTGAAAATTCAGCACGTCAAAAAAAGTTTGACGCCGACGACAATTTTGACGCCCGCAAATTGATGCCGGCAGCAAAATTCATGTTTTTATTAATTTTTCTCAGATTTGCGAATTTCACAGAAAATTGCAGTTTTTTTCGACGAAACGGGATAATTTCTCCTTTAAAGAGATACTGACACCAGAAATGAAAAATTTTTCTACATCTATCATAACAATGTCTTTTCATGCAATCTATAATTTTGCCATAAAAGTATTTGCAGATGCTTTTATTTTACACATCTGATCCCCCATGTTCCTCTATGATGGGGCTGCCATATTTGAATTTCTATGAGTGAAAAATGATCAACATCAGCTATAGGTAACTTTTAATGTACATTAAAATTTTGAAGAATATTTTTTTAGTGTCAGTATCACTTTAAGAAGTGCAGCTATAGCTGGGTTTTATATCATATTGATTTACAGATGGTGGTAAAAGTTTAATCATTTCAGCTATAGTTAGTTCTAAATAGTGGTTTGCCAATGCCCTCTAACATGTGTATTATCTCTGGCCTACCCTCAAGCCCACCTTGCATTTGAATAGAGATTTCAAGTTCATGTCACTAAAATCTGACCAATCAGTTCAAGTCTACAGGAAGCACCAGAGGTCAGTTTCAGCAAACTTGCTGCAGGAAGTTGGTTTTTTCTACTTTTTTTTAAAAATTTTGAAAGCATAGCAGCCAATCAGCAAGTAGTATTTACTCTTCCACTGTTTAAAATTAAGCATCTGATTGGGTTGCTGGGGTTACTACGCCTGGAGAAGATGTGCTCCAATAATTTATTGTAACTGCTACAAACTAAAGTTCCGCCATTTATAGCTTTCTTTTAACCAACGCACTTGGTGCCCAATTAAATTCTCAGTCTGTCACACATTTGCCTTGTCCAGGCATGGCATCTATTATCTGGAAACCTGTTATACAGAAAGCTCCAAAATATGACAATTCCAGGTTCTACACTGTTCTGTTTAAACAAACAATTCTCTGCCTTGGGCTGATTAGTTTCTTATTCATAATAATAACAAAATCAAAACAAACCTACTTTATTTTTTTATGTTTCAATACTTTTAGTAGCCTTAAGACACGGTACTCCATATTTTTGAAAGGCCCCTTATCCGAACAAAACCCAGGTCCCAGACATTCCATTCCAGATGATAGATCCTATAAATGTTTTTCATTTTACAGTATGGCCGTCAAAACTACAGGCATGGGACCTGTTATTCAGAATGCTCAGGACGTGGGGGTTTCCATATAATGGATCATTCCATAATTTGTATCTCCATACCTTAAATCTACTAGAAAATCATGTAAACATTAAATAAACCAAATAGGCTGGTTTTACTTCCAATAAGGATTGATCATATCTTAGTTAGGATAAAGTACAAGGTGCTGTTTTATTATTACAGAGCAAAAATAAATCATTACAATTTGGGTTACTTGGATTAAATGGATTCTGTGGGAGACACGCTTTCCGTAATTCAGAGATTTCTGCATAAAGGGTTTCTGGATAATGGTTTCCGTACCTGTATAACAAAACATTACTTATTAAAAATGTAAAGGTTCCGTTCATATCTACACAATTTGCTGTCACTCTATTACATGTTCATGAATTTGAAGGTGTAATGGGTTAGATCTTTTTAAAGGAGAACTAAACCCCCTTCTAAATGCAAAAACAGGCAGGGACTAGGTAAAAACCAATAAAAGTTCACAGGCAACCAAATGCAAAAGACACACATTTATGATGTCATTGTAACCCTTATTTTCCACCCAGGACTAGCATTCAGTTAAACAGTGCAGAGCATTGGTATAAATCAGACCCTCAGTCTCAGCTGGGCCCTCACATATATGTGTGGAGAATGGGAGAGGTGTTGCAGAACTGTACCTCTCAGCTGTTCAAAAACAGGATTTATGGACACCAGGGGCAGATTTACATAGGGTCGAATATCGAGGGTTAATTAACTCTCTATATTCGACTGTCGAAGTTAAATCCTTCGACTTCGAATATTGAAGTCGAAGGATTTAGCGCTATTCGTTTGATCAAAGGATTTTAGTTCATCAATCGAACGATTTTTCTTTGGCCAAAAAATTTATAGAAAGCCTATTTTTTATTCTATTCCTTCACTCGAGCTAAGTAAATGGGCCCCCAGGAGTTGTTAACCAAATTAACAATTTATTAACAATGATAGGGTACTCACACAGTACATGATTTCTCTAAGGCAAAGTGGTCAAGGCACATTCAATAACAGAGCATACCACACACTGACACCTCTTTAAAGGAAAAAACCTACCCCCTACCCTACATAGACTCCCTCCCCCCAGCCTAAGTGTTACCCAGGGGAAATGCCCCTAACGTTTTACTTACCCCTCGGTGCAGATTCAGGTATTGGAGTTCACGAGCGGCATCTTCAGCCGCTTCGGTAATCTTCGGAAAGAGGCAGACGCTTTCTTGTGAAAGTTACTCTAACTGCGCATGCCCGCTACACTGTTGTCATTCCGAAGATTACCAAAGAGAAGAAGAGGACACCCGTGAACTCCGCTGGACAGAATCTGGATGGAGGGGTGAGTGAAGAGTTAGGTGCATTTGCTGGGGTAGCAGCTAGGCTGGGGGGGATGATGGAGGGGGGGTCTATGTAGGGTAGGGGGGTAGGTTTTTTTAACTTTTGGGTTTGCTTCTCCTTTAAAGATAGACTTGGTTGGAATCCCATTTTACCTATGTGACACCCAGTGGAACCTCCAGGAAAATGCTCTAACAGACAGTATCACCTGGGAGAGACACCTCCAATTTATCCTCCTACGTTAGAGAGCAGAACTGCTCTTTCTAGCTCAACTATTTGATACCCCTTGAGTGTACTATGACAGGACCTACACCTACCATTATCTCATACCTCATTCATGGGGCCCTGTTCCCCAACTTCTCTAAGTTTCTCTTCCCTTGGGGCCTTTCCTTACTGGCTCAATTCCCAGGCTCTCAGCAGACATCCACCTTGCTCAGCATGTGGCAGCCAAAGAAAAAAAGCACATGGTGCCTCTCCTTTATAAAGACTTAAGTAACAATGACCTCCTGGCCAAATCTGGAACTGCCAGGGGCAAACTTCCACCTTGAAAATTAAATATTCTGCCTCCCATCTCTAAATTATACCCAAACCATGGAATTTCCAACCCTTAGGGGATTTCCATAGCATAGGGGAAGTTAACCCTATGGGCCCCTACATCAGATACATACTTTGTATTCAAATGTGTTTTAAGATGTTATTGGGTAAGGAATTGGTTTGACGTCACTACTATAAAAAAGAGAAATAGTTAAAAAAAAACTAGAAATATACAGGCTCGTTATTTTAGAATATCACTCTGAACATCATATTTCAAAAGCTAGTTGGAAAATAAAGGAGTCCGGGAACAAGCAGAATTTGTAGGGCCCCATTCTTTATAAAAACTAAACCTATGTTGCCTATGCCAGCCAGCTGCTGCTGCTTTGGGGAGACAGAACAGTTAACTACATTCCCCCCCAGAAAGACAGTTCTGGAAAAAAAAGCTACTTCTATTTCTTCTAAAATAGTACTTACTCTGCAATTGAGCTGATAGTACACATTTCATCCATTCTGGAACTAACATATTGTTTATACTTCAGTTTAAGTTAAATGCAGATACCCTTCAAGAAATCTATTTTAGTTCCTCGAAACTAATGGGGCATTCTCATAAAGATAAGAAATATGATACTGGAAATAGTCTATATGTATAAATGATAATAAATATGGTAATAAGCCTTTAGGAATGTGCTGCTAAAGAGATTGCTATCTCTCTGTATTCCAGCTTCTAACGATAAGCCATATATTGCTTAGCATAACACATAAATGTATAAGCAAAAACCTCCCTTCAAATTCTCTTCCGAGGCTGTTGCAGCTGCTTGACAGTAGAGAGAGAAATTTATATTTTTTTACCGCTGGTTGTCCAATTTTTTAGCGTTCAACAAATTGTTACAGTTTGTTAAATGGATGAAGGTCCAAGTTCAAGTTTTTCTTACAGCGTGCCATTTATTTCTCTTCATTTTTTTCTTCACAAACCATCCTTAGGCTGGGAAAAGATTGCTTTGGACTGACAGCATAAATTACATTTAATAACGAAGCATCTTTCAAGCCTGTTAGAAGAAGTAGATTCTCTTTAAATTCTTATTTAAAATTCTTTTGTTCAAATTAACACTGTATGTAATTTTTTGTGCAGAAAATATAAAGATTCCACTGAAATTAATTAATTAATTGCATATTAAAGGACACACAAAGGCTCAAACATGGGGGCAGCCAATTTGTTAGGCACTCAACAAGCAAAATAATAATTTATTGGTTCCCCCCAAAACAGTGCTGCTCTACCATTTTCTTCACAATCCCAGTATTCCTATTGCCCAATCAAGCTGGACGCATGCATCCTTTTGAGCCAAAGAACTAAAATGCTAAAGACCTGTACAGTGCATGGGCTTGCTCATGGTGGAATAAAGGATGCATTGGTCAGTATCCTGATGTAGGGGCTGATTCACAAAGGGTTGAATATTGAGGGTTAATTAACCCTCGATAATCGACTGGGAATTAAAATCCTTCAACTTCGAATATCAAAGTCGAAGGATTTTAGCGCAAATAGTGCGATTGAATGATCGAAGGATTATTCCTTCGATTGAACGATAAAATCCTTTGAATCGAACGAATCGAACGATTCAAAGGATTTTAATCTAACGATCGAAGGAATATCCTTTGATCAAAAAAAGTTAGCCAAGCCTATGGGGACCTTCCCCATAGGCTAACATTGAGTTCGGTAGCTTTTAAATGGCGAACTAGGGGGTCGAAGTTTTTTCTTAAAGAGACAGTACTTCGACTATCGAATGGTCAAACGATTTTTAGTTCGAATAGTTCGATTCGAAGTCGTAGTCGAAAAAACAAGTTTTTTTACTTTGAATCCTTCACTCGAAGTTAGTGAATCGGTCTTTGCTTACTTAAGTCTTCTACTACATTCCCCTGCTTTAAACTGCCCCATGTCTACTTACCAAAATCAACCAATCTGCAGAAAGCAATTATTGACATACTGATTGGATTTTATGGGTTATCCCTTTGTCCCAATAGTATAAAAATGGCCACAATTGTCTAGGAATTCTACCAAGAATGCACTGAATCCAGAATTCTTTTTGGGATTTGGCCAAATCCCAGCAATTTTTGGAGGATTTAGATTTACCGGTAGCTGAATTCTAACCATTCAGCCAAATTAAATCCAACCCAAAGTCATGTCACTTTAGAGCTCTGGACAACTGAATGTGACTATGTTTTGATGATGTGGCGTGTCAAGATATAGAGCAGTTGTATCAGGTTCACACTTTACCAGATTAACTTCTACAATTGCCTCTTTGGAACTGAGGATCATGAAGTTCAGGATTATGTTAGTGTTGAAGGAAAGACGTTGGTCCTTTTCATGCAATGGGATTTTTCTTTACCCTACTACCTGTGATAACTTAGCACTAAAAACTGGAAAATGTCCATACAGTATGAATGCTCTTGAGGAGCGCTTCACACAGTTTTTAGTGAAACACAGTATATATGTTAACTACGAGGAGCACTTTACTCAATTGTTGTTGGAACACAGTAGGTATATTTCTTGAGAAGCATTGCACACAAGAGGAACACAGGGCTACCCGTTGTAAAACTGACTATCCCGCATCTGGCTAATATTCAATTCATAGTAATGTCTTATCAATGTCTAGCTATTTCTAGTCCCTAATTATAGTTGGTCCATATGACCTTCTCTGGGAGATCACCACTATCTGCAGCTTCATTTGGATATAGTAGGTATGTTTCTTGAGGATCATTGCACACAAGTCTTGGTGGAACACTGGGCTACCCGTTGTAAGCCTGACTATCCAGCATCTGCCTAATATTCAATTCATTGTTATGTTTCATCAATGTCTAGTTATTTCTAGCCCCTAATTTCATCTACCGTATATGACCTCCTCCTGGAGATCACCACTATCTGCAGTTTCATTTGGATACAGTAGGTATGTTTCTTGAGGAGTTTTGCACACAAGTCTTGGTGGAACATGGGGCTGCCCTTTGTAAACCTGACTATCCAGCATCTGCCTAATATTTAATTAATAATAATGTCTCATTGTTTAGTTATTTCTAGTCACTAATTTCATCTATCTGACCTCCTCCAGTAGATCACCACTATCTGCAGTTTCAATTGGATACACAGCTGATAGATACATAATGAACCGTTGACTTCTTTAAGTCTTATATATTAAAGGTAACTCATTCAAAGACAGTATTTTCAATCCCATACATCAATATGGTTATTTGGATGTGGCGCTTAATAATAAACATATATTTTCAGAAATTATATAGGGTTGATGGGTTGAGCAATGACCTACAATCCATATTCAAAGAAAATAAAAAAGATATTTTAATCCAGACTCTAGGCTGTCAAAAAAATATTTAAATTATTTATTCAATTAGAGATTAGAAATTCAAGGCATGCAAAATAATCAGAGATTGGAAGGATTTCATGAATGAATGTATTCTTTAAGGATTTATGTTCTTGTGCTAGTTCCTTCTCTAGTGCATATGTAAAAGTGCTGTGTATGATCTAGAATCAGCCATTAAAAGGTTTAATCCTGCTAAATGATTGCACCTGCATGTGATTTACGTTGTGGCTGAAACAGTGTCAATAACACAAGCTATACTTGATTTGGTGGAGTGATGGCAATTATTCCTTTGTTTCACGCAGCTTATAGTATAAAGGCTTTTCTTATCAGAGAAACTGGTATAGTTCAAGAGAAAAGGCTAACTTTATAGCTATAACACTAGGAAAAGAATGTTAAATAGCAGACCAAGAGAAGGGCGGCTGCACATTTTCCTGCATTAGATACACATTAATCACAAACCATGAGATTTAAGAAATGAAATACAGAATATGGGAAATAAGAAAAATCGTAGGCCACTTACCAGCCCCTCCTTTTGTATATTCTCGGCTGTCTTTTCAACACATGCCGTGCCTAATCAAGAAATCAAGGATTCCAGTGTTATGTTCTGATTGGACACAGCAGTTCTAACAAGACAAAAGCAAGATAACATTTAATTCAAAGCCATCACATATTTTTAATTCTTCTTAAAAGCTCACGTTTTTTTTTTCTTCTCATTTGCTGCCTGGTGCTTGACTTTAAACACAGTTTATAGAATAATCCATGAGGTTTTAAATGTTCTCTTTGAATTGTAAATTCTAATGGATTCTGATTAAGCTACAGATTTAATCAAATTACTAATAGTTGATTTCGGGGTTTTTTTTAACACAAGGATTATTTCGCAATTTAAAAGTGTTGCAAAGTATATTAAAATGCAATTACTGAAGCAAAGTTTAAGCTACTGCATTTTAATCTAGTCTGCTGAACTCCCAAATCTGCAACAAAAAAAAGAGTATTGTAAAGCAAGAGCAAATGTTGGAAATATTAATGTGCCTGCAGGTAGTTCTACAGTATAATGAACTTTGAAAAATATCTGGTGCATAATGGCGACTTGTTTCCAGGGCCGTCATCAATATTTGCAGGGGCCCCATAAGACAACATTTTATGGGCCCCTTCTACAAGTTAAAAAATCATAGGTGGCTAGGCCATTGCTTTTCAGTGGAACTTACCTTTTTTCTTCCTCTGTTCCTTTGGTTGGCGCGGCTCCTACTTCATCGCAGTTCCTTCTTCGGCACAGCTCTTACCTCGGCGCGGCTCCTACTTTGGTGGTGGCTTCAGCTACTAATTCTATATGTATTTATTGGGGCAGATGCTGTGCACTATATTAATAGTTACATGTATATTTGTAGGCACAAAAGAACTATTTGCAATAACAGACAGCAAAGGAGTCACCAGCTGCTTTTTGGCAATTTTTATATGCTTGATTGATGCTGAATAGAGATGAATTATAACCATGTTGAGTACAGCTGAATACGAAGAACAAGGACGTTTTTCACTTTTACTTACCCCCCTAAGGGCAAGGCCAGACGTGGTATTTTTAAGTTGCATTTTTAAAAATTAATAGCCAGGCGTAAATACGCATATAAACTGCACTACCACTGAAACTAATGGAAAACGCAATATAGCAATTTACACAGGGTGCTTGCAAGCTGAAATCCACCACATGATGCCAGTATTGGAGTTTTTTAGCAGAAACGCCAATACGTCAAGAAACTACGAAATCAATAAACTCTATGGGATCTCCACACTGTACGTAAATACGCAGCATATTTTAAATATGGCGTCCAAATTCAATGAGAACAATGAGAAGTGCATGATGGGAAAATAATCGTACATGCTGAAAAACGCATGAAAAACGCATATTGACGGTCGCGTGTGGTTTCAGTAGCGTGTTTACGCCTGGCAGCAAAAACGCCACGTCTGGCCTTACACTAAGGAAATGGCAAAGAATGATGTTGATTGATGTTGATATATATATATACTGTAGTATGTAAAATAAACAGCAATGCTTTAGCTATCTACCAGTATTGTAAAAAGTAACTAAACAGAAAATTGACAAGACTAACCCCCAAAGTTAACTAACTGACCTTTCAGTAGTATCTAAGTGACATTATGCACACTTCCCAAGTTTCCTCATCAGGTGTCATAGTTTGATTCCCTTACAGCAAAAGCTCAGGGGGAAGTTTTGTTTAGTTCTCTAGAATATGCTGTACCTAATGTAATCATTCTTCTTTTTACAGAACAATTTTCTCAAAGCCAACAATGAAGAAGACATCTTTAAACAGCTTGGATTGGATTACCTCGAACCATGGGAAAGAAATGCATGAGAACAAGCGGCCGCTTTTGTTTTTCTCATTGTCTTTCTGACACAGAAGCAGTTTTATGATTTGCATTACAAAGCCACAATCATTTTTCATTATAGGATAGTGCTTTACCATAATGAATTGGTGAACTGACAGCTACATTTAGATGCAAAATATTCAGCTCATTACAGTATCACGCAAAGTAGAACTTATTCACTGTGTAGGAACTTTAATTTCAAGTAGAAATACAGTAGGCCTTTTTCAAGAAAAATAACATTTTCCTATAGATTAAGAATATGTCTGTCGATAATGGCTATGCTACTAATGAGCTTAAAGGAGAACTAAACCCTAAATTAAAAAAAAACCCTATCCCCCCAAACTACATAGACCCCCTCCCTTCTCCCCCCAGTGTTACCTCGGGCAAATGTCCCTAACGTCTTACTTACTCCTCGGTGCAGATTCAGGCTTCGGAGTTCACGGGCGACATCTTCTTCTCTTCGTAAGTCTTCGGGAAGTGAACAGCGTGGCGGCGCATGCACAGTCGGAGCAATTTTCTGTTTCGTAACAACTGCGCATGGGCCAAAACTCGCGAAAATTCCAAAGCATTTGCATGAGCAATTTTGATATTTACTGTACAAAAACATTTTCTCTAATAGAATCAGTATATGATACCTCTCATGACTGAATTTAAAGCAATATCTGACTTACCAAAGCTTTGACTAGAAGACAGGCAGGTAACTTTCCATAATCGTCTAACTCGAAAAAACAAAAAATATATGTTTGTTAACACGGAACAAAATGAAACATTGTGGGGCCGATTCACTAACTTCGAGTGAAGGATTCGAAGTAAAAAAACTTAGAATTTCGAAGTGTTTTTTGGGCTACTTCGACCATCGAATGGGCTACTACGACTTTCGACTACGACTAAGACTTCGAATCGAAGGATTTGTATTAAAAATCGTTCGACTATTCGACCATTCGATAGTCGAAGTACTGTCTCTTTAAGAAAAAACTTCGACCCCCTAGTTCGCCATCTAAAAGCTACCGAAGTTTTTTTGATCGAAGGATATTCCTTCGATCGTTGGATTTAAATCCTTCAAATCGTTCGATTGAACTATAATCCTTCGACCTTTCATTCGCACTATTTGCGCTAAAATCGTTCGACTTCGATATTCGAAGTCGAAGGATCTTAATTCCCAGTCGAATATCGAGGGTTAATTAACCCTCGATATTCGACCCTTGGTGAATCTGCCCCTGTGTGTTAATATATTGTAGTCTGCTCTAATTAAATGTTTTTTATAAGTTTTTAATTTCCCTTTTTTCATTTTTAATATACAGGTATGGGATCCCTTATCCAGAAAGCTTTTATGTAGAAAGCTCTGAATTACGGGATAACCATCTGCCATATAGTCAATTTTAAACAAAGGATTCTAGAATTCTAGATTTTAACAATGATTTCCTTTTTCTCTGTAATAATAAAACAGTACCTTGTGCTTAATGGTAACTAAGCTGCATGAATTCCTATTGGTGACAACACAAACCTATTGGGTTTATTGAGGGGCCGATTCACTAACTTCGAGTGAAGGATTCGAAGTAAAAAAACTTCGAATTTCGAAGTGTTTTTTGGGCTACTTCGACCATCGAATGGGCTACTTCGACCTCGACTACGACTTCGAATCGAAAGATTCGAACTAACAATCGTTCGACTATTCGACCATTCGATAGTCAAAGTACTGTCTCTTTAAGAAAAAACTTCGACCTCCTAGTTCGCGATCTAAAAGCTACCGAACTCAATGTTAGCCTATGGGGAAGGTCCCCATACTTCGACTTCGATATTAGAAGTCAAAGAATTTTAATTCCCAGTCGAATATCGACGGTTAATTAACCCTCAATATTCGACCCTTGGTGAATCGGCGGCCCCTTAATGTTTCCATGATTTTTAACAGACTAAGGGGCAGATTTACTAAGCTCGAGTGAATGGTTGGAATTTCAAAAAGTTCGAATTTCGAAGTAAATTTTTGGGTACTTCGACCATCGAATAGGCTATATTCGACCATTCGACTTCTATTTGAACGATTCAAAGTAAAAATCGTTTGACTATTCGACCATTCGATAATCGAAGTACTGTCTCTTTCAAAAAAACTTCGACTTCATACTTCGCCAAATTAAAGCTACAGAAGTGCAATGTTAGCCTATGGGGACCTTCCAGAGCACTTTTCTAAGTTTTTTTTGGTCGAATAAGAATCCTTCGATCGATCGCTAAAAATCATTTGAATCCTTCAATTCTAATAATTTAATCAATTCTAATTATGTAATTGATTGAATGATTTCTATTCGATCGTTGAACGCTAAATTCGGTGAAAAATCCTTCGACTTCGATATCCTTCGAATCCTTCAATTCTAATAATTTAATCGATTCTAATTATGTAATTGATTGAATGATTTCTATTCGATCGTTGAACGCTAAATTCAGTGAAAAATCCTTTGACTTCGATATTCGAAGTCGAAGGATTTCAATTCGAGGGTCGAATTTAGAAGTTTGAAATTCGGGCCTTTCGTAAATCTGCCCCTTAAAGTATGGTGATCCAAATTACAGAAAGATCCCTTATCCAGAAAGCCCCAGGTCCAAGCATTCCATATAATAGATTCCATTCCTATATAAAGTACCTGAAATAAAAGAAATGATTACTGTACATCTTTTTCTTTGCTTTGATCTAAATTAGATGCATTGCATCTCATAAACCTATTTCTGGATATATATTAAGTCCCTATAAATATTTAAGAATGCAGATCATTCCTAAATCGTGTTAAATATTATAATAATACAGTGCCAACGTTTGGATATGAATCATTTAAGTTGTAGCATTTAAATATATGTTAAATGTCGTTGAAAATTCTTTGGGCTTTAAAGTTCTGCTGTTATTCAGAAATATTTTTGAAGAAATAAAACTAAAGTATAATTCTACAAAGTGTAATTTGGTTTATGTAAGAATGTTTCGTTTACATACAGATGAAGCCAGCTTTGGACGTTCGACTCAGATACCAGACGATGTAACACTCATTTTTCCATTGAAATAAATGGTGTAATAAGGGAAAATGACCTCATACTTGATATTATTGTTCTGTCCTGGTCACTGTTCATGTCAGCTACACATGTGATACCTCCTCCCTGTTTACTAAACTCAAAGACCTATCCCTAAGTTTTTGCTACCTTCCTAACCTCCAGAAGAACATCAAATGACTAGCTAAGTTACATGGGGTGGAAAAAAATAATGCCAAAGAAAATTATTGCAATAACAGAAGGCTGTAGAAATAATCCCTGTTTGTAAAAGTGACACAAGTATGAAACAAGTTCCTGAGGTTGCCCGTTATGGGCTGTGACTGTTTATCGGTAGACTCTATGTCAACTGGCAATTTACAGGAGGCTCTGGTTAGCAGTATACATGGTTTTTTATGCAACCAAAACTTGCCCCCAAGCCAGGAATTTAAAATGAAGCACCCACTGGAAGCAACATCCAATGGGTCGGTGAGCAACATGTTGTTCTCAAGCCACTGATTGGGAATCACTGGTCTGGATTCTTCCTGTGTAGCACGATTTGTCATGAATGCCAGGAGGTTAATTCATCTCATGGAAGGAAGCCAAGACCTTTGTTTTAGTATCTCAACATATACTTCCCCTTGTATTGGTAAAATATTGAAACTCAAAGTGCCTCTTCTTCTTCTCAGGAATCCACATTTGATTGAACAGTAGTTACTATGTTGGACAACCCAAACACCCATTTGACCCCAGCAATTGTTCAGTGTAAAAATAAAAACTGGGTAAATAGATAGGCTGTGCAAAATAAAAAAATGTTTCTAATATAGTTAGTTAGCCAAAAATGTAATGTATAAAGGATGGAGTGACTGGATGTCTAACATAATAGCCAGAACACTACTTCCTGCTTTTCAGCTCTCTTGGTTTCCATTGATTGGTTACCAGGCAGTAACCAATCAGTGACTTGAGGGGGGGGGCACATGGGTCATAACTGTTATTTTTGAATCTGAGCTGAATGCTGAGGATCAATTGCAAACTCACTGAACAGTTATGTTCCATGTGACCCCTGCTTAAAGTCACTGACTAACTCAGAGTTATAGAGCTGAAAAGCAGGAAGTAGTGTTCAGGCTATTATGTTAGACATCCAGTCACTCCAGCCTTTATACATTACATTTTTGCCTGACTAACTATATTAGATACATTATTTATTTTGCACAGTCTATCTATTTACCCAGTTTTTTTATTTTTACAGTTAACTGTTCCTTTAATGCTGGTCTTGTGCTTCTAATAAAAAATAGGATGCATGTCCCCCTGTTATGGAATGTCACTTTAAAAAATGAAAAACACAGTAAAGCTCAACATTATAAACAAACAGTAAGGTCAAAACCATAGGGAATTTGGATTAATGCTGTTTTTCCCCCAAGACAAAGTACTGTGATTTACCATTGTAAGATTATTCTTAAACAAGCTAATTATAAAATAGAACAATATACCAACGGGTTAAACATTAAATGGTCAAAGACCAAAGAGAGCTCAAGAGACGATGTTGTTCAGGCAAAAGCTTTAATGAGCAAAACTACAGACAAAGGATCTCAGTAGAGACTTTGGGGCAGATTCACTAAAGGGTGAAGTGGCTAATGCTATCGACTTTTTGGCAGAAATCACATCCACAGGAACATCGACGATTCACTAATAGGCGCTGACGACAATTCCCTAGAGTTCGTTTGACTATATCACTTCCTGTCATAACCTGTGTGCCGAAAAAACCGAAAAGTTGAAAAAACTCTGGCGACTAGTGATGGGCGAATTTATTCGCCAGGCACGAATTTGCGGCGAATTCCCATGAATCGTCACCAGCGAATAAATCCACTAAATGGCCGCGAAAATTCGCTGACGTAAAAAAAACTGGTGATGTCGTGAATTTTTCGCCGTTTTGCGATTTTCGCAGGATATTCACAAATTTTTCGGCGAAAACTGCCCAAATTCGCCCATCACTACTGGCGACTTGTCCTTTTTTTAAGTGGGATTGCCTGCAAAAGTCCTAACTTGAACTTTTATGGGTTAACATTTTTCCCCAGACATTTGAGGGCCATGGAAGATTTATTTTACAGTGGGCTCATGTGTAGGGCATTATTTGATCTCTTTTGTCTTTATTATTGCACCGACATTTATAATAAAGACGTCCATACAACTTTAATATACTCGCCCTATTCAAATTGACCTAAGTGTAATATCACTAGCGACTTTTCGCTAGGCATAAACGAACACTAGTGGATCTTCGCTATGAAATGCTCATACTGAAGAAGTATCGCTGGCTAATAGTCACAATTTCGTGATTTATCGTAGTTGTAACCAATTTGCGCCTGGCAAAGTGGTGCGAAACGGTCTCTGGCAACAATTCGCCTTTAATAAATCTGCCCCTTTAAATAGCAGAATTTTTTGGCACTTTTGGGGGAACCTGTTGATTCCTGTTATGCCTGAAACTACCGAGGTCATATCGCACGGATGCAATGTCATCATTGCCCCAATACAGAGATGTGCACTGCCTTGCCATGACTTTGACTTTATAACGAAAAAACTCAATTCTTTTCCACCAATAAAAAATATCATTTATAGCATTTGAAACTATTAAATTCTACACTGTCATCTGTCAAGAGAGAGAGAGCGAGAGAAATTTAATAGCAGAGAGAGAGAGAGCTCCTTGAGCCTTCTATGGATCGCTTACATTACATGTAACACATTAATCCTCTAATGAGTTTCCCTTCAACAAGGACATCTATCTGTATAAAATGGAAGGTCATTAAGTAACTATTAATTTGTCACTTTTAGATTAAAGGTGATCGAGAGCACTGGCTCTTACAAACTCATTTTCTTTTTACAATGAAGTTTCTGAAACCATTCAGATGATTATACCTCTTTGTACAAAAGAAATAAGAAGTACATGTAAAACAATTATCCTTACAGGCAAAAAAAACCTTTCTAAAAGTATGAGAATATGTTATCAGAAATGGACTGTAAATGTCCCAATTGCTTCTTTATTACTCTACAAAATACAATGATTATTTAAATATTTTCGAAAACGGCTGTATTATAGATTATTTAAAGGATTTCACATCTATATATCTATATATATATATATATATATATATATATATAAGTCCAGAACTTTTTTATGGGAGCACTTTTTAAGTTTTCAATAAATTAACACATTTATTAAAAAAAAAAAGATACTAGTGTCAGTTTATGAGAATGGGTGAGACTGCTGAGAGTAGTCAAACAGAATTTTGTTCAGTGGGATGATAGTGCCCAGTACATCCCTGATTTCTACAGTCAAGCTGAATCCTCACACCTCAAGGATTTGGACAATTCTTATCCAGCATGAGGAATAAATAATTGAATTTGAAATGCCCAATTTTTAGTGCACTAACAAATATTGGATCATAATGTCTTAATCCTGCAATTTACATTTTTTGCTCCCTTTGTAGTCTTTCAGTATATATACCTGTATCTATATAATACATAAAAGCCATGAATATCTTGTAAATTATATCCTTATAAACAGTGACTAGTGATGTCATCAGTTATAAACGGTGAGTTCTGATGTCATTTTTGTCACATGACTCACTAAAACGTGTGTATTATAATAAATAAAGTACCCCTTGTTGGAAAATATGAGGATATTGGCAGTTACCTCGGAGTTCTATGACCTGCGTGTTTTTATATGGTCATGGAACTCCTCAGTGACTTATAATATCCTTATATTTTACAATAAGGGGTACTTTATTCACTATATATATATATATAGTCCAGGTGTGTATCCACACTGTGACTTAATTATGTGGGTGCCTAATCCAAAAATGATTAATAGTGATAGAAGACATCAGCACTCCAAATTTTCTCATTAGTGATAATTTTACTGTGAGTTCCAACATTTCGGTCCACTTTTTGACCTTTATCAAGGATTCCTTGATAAAGGTCCATAAGTGGACCGAAACGTTGGAGAGAGAGGGAGAGAGAGAGGGAGAGCAAGTATATAGCAGCACTCACTAGAACACAGCTTAAGCAGCATGTGATTGGTGCACGGCCCTCAATGGGAAGTTCCGAATCCTTCCCGTACACATATACAAAATATACAAGCAAGAAAGAAGGCAGCACTCAGCGTTTGCAAAGTCAGTGAAAAAGTATATTAAAAAGTTCACAGTGTTACATCTTGCATGTCCTGTTTATTAATCCAACGTTTCGGTTCCCTACAGGAACCTGAGAAAGGTTCCTGTAGGGAACCGAAACGTCGGATTAATAAACCTGATCACTTTTTTCACAACATCAACTGTTTGACTCTCTATGAAAATCCTGTGAGTGCCAGTAATATAGACTGTTTGTATTTATCCTCCTGACTAGAGCAGCCAGGTTGTGAATTTTTTCGAGGTGTGCAGCCTGCCTCTACCGTAATAATATAAATATATATATATATATATATATATATATATAATGATTCTGGAGATACCTCCACTCAGTCCATGTTATCCGCTTTGTGGGTGCTTGGTCAATTAATTATATATAACAGTTCAAGATGGACCAGCACACCAATTTCTTCAGTTACCAACATCACTGTGCATCCAACGTTTCTACCCACATTGGGGCCTTTAAGGTGGGCCGAAACTTTTTGTTCAAAGACCATGTTGCCATTGCCCTGCAAATCTTGGGGCCTCCTTTCCTTTCCATATTTTTATATCCAGGAGAAATTCAGCAACTACATTTAGTTCATAAAAATCCAACGTCTGCCAACAATAGCCTGCCAATCTGTCACATCAATCTGATTTCAGATTTCCATAAGATATGGAGCCGATATCCTCCTGTCCATTTACCCCCCAAAATCACGTGCCCCACATAGCATATATATATATATATATATAAATTCAGTAAAGATGTGTGCTGCTTTTAATCGTGAATAGATGTTGCAATAACAAAGATGCCTCATACTGTTCTTTAATGCTTTCGTAGTGCCTTTATTGGTGTCCTTCTAATTCATCTTGCATGAGAAGATGATTTTTTTCATATACAGTAAAACTTTAAACAGAATACATGCCCCACATACATGGCCCACACAGTCTGTATTAACTGTTTTCTTGTTCAGCCCTTATTTCCTAAGGGTATATAAGAGCCTACAGCATTTAAAGGTCACTATGCATGAATTTATTTTTATATTCCTTCTGTGCTTGTTTAATAGACATGTGAAAAATAGATGATTGATTATTTGCTTTTCCACTCCTAGCTTATATAATGGGATTCTCAACAGCAGACACAACTGACCAGAAGGAAACTATAAAACTATATCATCATATAGGTATTGTGCAAAGCACAGTTCAGCAAGAAAATATATGGAAAGGAAACCTGTAAAAATTGAACTTTTTCACGAAAAAATCATGAAAACCTGAAATTTTCACGAAAAATTGTGAAAATTGGAAATTGACCTGCGGGAGATTCACAAATAATTTAAAAATCCCAGCGAATTCGTGCCAGGCGAATTTATTCGCCCATCACTAATTATCAGTGATTAGTTGCATCCTTTTTGTAAGATATAGAATACATATTTTGATATTGAGTAAATGGAATTCACTGTCATTTTTTTTTTTTTGCTGGCCCCAGTGCTCTTCCGTATGAATGAATGTTTTTCACAGAACAAATAAAAATTTGGAGTCATCCAACTGGAACAGCAGGCGGGTAAAGTTTTGTAAGTAACATATTTCTTTTGTTTAAACATAATGCTGATAGATACAGGAAGTAACTACCTGAAAATAATTTTTCTTGAAAAATTTTAAGCAGAAAATGCTGCTACAAAATTCTTATCGTTTGTTTGAAGCTCGGAAAATTTGTTTTTTTTCCGGACTTTATCAGATTATGAAGCTCAGATCACAATGTCAAGAAATAACTTCAGGTACATCTGCCATTGACTTCTACATGACCTCAACAGGTTTGAGATGGAATATTTTTAGATTCAGATTTTTTGCAGCTTTGGGGTATGATAAATCTCTAAAAATTCAAGTTTTTATTTTTTTATTTTCCCCCTAAAAATCTAGACCAGAAAAAAATAAATTGGCCTCTCAAAGTCATTTTATAAAGCTGCAGGATTTTATACAATGTACATTTCGGGGCCCATTTACTTAGCTCGAGTGAAGGAATAGAGGAAAAAAAACTTTGAATTTCGAATGTTTTTTTTGGCTACTTCGACCATCAAATGGGCTACTTCGACCTTCGACTACGACTTCGAATCGAAACGATTCGAACTAAAAATCGTTCGACTATTCGACCATTCGATAGTCGAAGAACTGTCTCTTTAAAAAAAAACTTCGACCCCCTAGTTCGCCACCTAAAAGCTACCGAAGTCAATGTTAGCCTATGGGGAAGGGCCCCATATGCTTTGCTATCTTTTTTAGCTCGAAGAAAAATCGTTTGATCGATGGATTAAAATCCAAAATCGTTTGATCGAATGAATTGCGGTAAATCCTTCGACTTCGATATTCGAAGTCGAAGGATTTCAATTCGGCAGTCAAATATTGAGGGTTAATTAACCCTCGATATTCGACCTTAAAGGAGAAGGAAACCTAGTCGGCGCAAAAACCCTCCCCCCCTCCCCTGTGTTGCTTCCCCTCCCTCCCCCCCCTGGCCTACCCGTCCCGCTGGGCAAATGCCCCTAACTTGTTACTTACCCTTCTGCGCAGGTCCAGTCTACGGAGTTCACCGACGCCATCTTCTTCCAAGCGATCTTCTTCCTGCTTTGACCGGCGCATGTGCAGTAGGAGCATTTCGCCGGTACGATCTACTGCGCATGTGCAAAAAGTCATGAAGTGAAATCGGAAAATTTCGTGACTTTTGGCGCATGCGCAGTAGATCCGTACCGGCGAAATGCTCCTACTGCGCATGCGCCAAAATTGTAGGTTAAATTAAAGAAATATGATGAAATTATTATATCCATGGGAGATGAGAAAAAAAAAACTGTTTCCTACTGACATACCAGGAAGTATATGAGTTGTGATATAACATTGAAGGATGAACTGAATAAGCAATTTGAAAAGGTCATACCAAGACCATAAGTGAGTTCAGTTCTGGGTGCCAAATAAAGAAAAATAATTCAGTAACAGGGGTGATGGATAATACTCCAGGCAACATACAGATAGGTAAAAAGAACTAAGTTGAATTCACAAAATAAATGGTAAAAATGCTGCAGAAGATCATTAGTTGCCTAGTACTACCGGATGACCCATTTTAATAAACCCAAACCACACATTCTCTCAAAATGGCATTAGCTAATTCCACTTAATTTAACTGACGGATGAAGTAAAAGTGCAAGAAAATTACACATTTTGGAATCATGGTAGGAGCAGGTTAAAGCAAAAATATTAAAGAAATGCATAATATTTTTGCCAGTATAAAAGAAATCTCGCAGGCCCATTTATTAAAGGTCGAATTTAGTGGTATTTGAGCTTTTAGAGCTGACTAAAGTTTATTTCTCTAAAACCACAAATGCCATGAAAGTTATTAAAAGATTTGAATTTAAAAAATATGAATGAAAAAAAAAATGCCAAACAACAGAAAACTTGAATATCTCTAAAACCTCTATAAATTTGAGTTTTTTTTAAAAGAGCATTTATCAAGGAGTGAAAGTTCTGATAAATACACCATTCAAAATCCCATTGAAATGAAGGGAGAGTGGGAGAATTTTACTCTAGTGGACGGTGGTGATCTCTAACTTCACTTTTTGATAAATACACCCCATTGACTCCTATGGGATATCAAATGCTTTAACTTGGAGAAGTTTGGTAGAGTTTTTTGTGGTTTTTACACTTTATCAATTTAATTTTTTTTTAGAGAAATAATAAACACATTTCTTTTGTGTAAAAAATAAAATTTGTGAAAAAAAAAGTTTAAATTTTAGTAAATTGACCCCTTAATGCTATTACTTCATGCCAATACCATTTTTTCATGGCAACGATGTTTGGTTTCCTATTTTATAGCATACATTCAACACTAATTTGTGTGTCTCACAATCGCACATTTATTTATGCATGTAATTTTTTTTGGGATCAGGTTTTGTCCTAGTTTTATATTGTCTCTTGACACTGTGTCCCAGCTCACAAAGGAGAAATAAATGGATTTAGCTCTATCAAACTGCAGAATTTATAAGACAAAAAGCTATCATTTAAACATGCACCCAAACAGAGAATAGATAACACTTTTCTCTCTTCTATATGAACTAGGAATAACTAGTCCAATCTGGTAAAGATGTAAGGCCTTTATAGAGAAAGAAAATTCCCAGTGTAAGGCCAATACGTTTTTAATCTCACCAGTAATATGTGGGTATGGGTGCACATGCCCCAGACCTACAGCTCAAGGTGGAGGTATCCAACCAAACATAAAGTGGTAGGCACTCATAGATCCCACAGACAGACTTGTAAAAGAACTAAGAACTTTATTAGATTAGTAGATTAGTACATGGCCCTAGGCTATGATGAAGTGACCAAGTGCAGGAAATGCATATTTACTTTGTGGCCTGAAATAAAGTTCTCAGTTCTTTTACAAGCCTGTCTGTGGGATCTGGGAGTGCCTGCAATTCTCTATTTTGAAAGATTTAAGGCCCACCAACTTAGCCACCCACACCTGGAGCTCCCTAAGTGCAGCAGCATTGCCCTCACTAGGAGCATTTTTTGGCAAAAATGATACAGTTTCCTTTAACTGGAGTGTGGGTTCTATTAGCTTGCACCTCCGGTGGGGAAGACATTTTTGATATGATAGGAGTTAAAAGATATTTCTACAGATTTCAGTATCCTTATGTGTCGCTGTCTTTAGACATGATAATGGAAGACCAAAGGTTCTCCATCTTTGGGGCTGATTCACTAAAGGGCGAATTTTCCGGACACTTCGCCACGCTCAAATTCGGTACCACTACGTTAATTCAATAAAATTCTCAGCAGCCAGACGCTGGCGAGCATTTAATAGCTGTGGTGTTTATACAAATGGCCTGTAGATGTCACTGTACTCAAGAATTATACTGTGCATACTTTCTATACAGCTTGTGGTGTTAGAGTTGCTTCCTGTTGTATAATTGCTGCATGAGCCTGCGAATAAAGCACTGTTATACTCTTCTCATCCTCGACTACCAAAGCATAACAAATTGTTGATACAATGTCTCTTCTACCTCTGCAGCAGCCTGCACCTTTTCTCCCAAACCCTGGTGAGCCTACCATACCTTTTACGACTTGGATCCGTATGTTTGAAAACTACATTATTGCTGCAGATCAAGGGGAGATTTCTGCTGCTAGAAAGCGTGCTTTACTTATTCACTGTCTGGGAGCAAAGGGACAGAGTATATTCTATACATTACCATTACCTGATGATACTTATGAAACTTATGAAACTGCTCTTACTGCTATAAAGAACTTTTCGTGCCAAGAGTAAATGTGGTTGCTGAAAGATATAAATTCCACCAACGTGGACAACATAATGGCGAATCCACAGAACAATTTGCAGCGGCTTTGAGAGAGCTGGTTGTTACCTGTGACTTTGGGAATCTAACAGATAAAATGCTAAAAGACCAAATAGTG
Source organism: Xenopus laevis (assembly GCF_017654675.1). Lineage (NCBI taxonomy): Eukaryota > Metazoa > Chordata > Amphibia > Anura > Pipidae > Xenopus > Xenopus laevis. The sequence goes on from NC_054383.1 coordinate 21,283,262, forward strand.
GAAAAAACAAACTCACCTCGCATTAGAGCAGGATTTAACCCTTGCAAAGGCTATTACAGTTGCTAGCCAAATTGAAACAGCAGTGGCAGAGGCTAAAACTCTCAGTCAGGGAACTGCTGGGAATATACAGACTGTGAATTCAGCACTGTGGCCTAATAAGGCACAGTCACAGGCAAAATACAGTGCTAAGGAAAGGGATACACTGCAAAACCGTGTAGTAAATACAAATAAAAAATACTGCTTCCGCTGTGGTTCAACGCAACACACTGCAAATTATGCTACATTTCCTGCAAAAGCTGTACAATGCAGCAAATGCAAAAAGGTAGGACATTTTGCTAAGATCTGCTGTAGTTCTGCTAAAGATTTTCATGAAGTCACTACTACAAATGCTACAGTATTAAGTGTGGATAAAGCTGATACATTTATTTCAGACAAGTTTATATGCACTGTCAGTGTCAGTACTGCTTCTGCTGACAAGGGACACTCCATTGACCTAATGCTTGATACAGGTTCAGCTGTTTCTATACTATGAAAGGATATTTTCTTGAAATACTTTGCAAAAGATCCACTTGTTGCACCTGCCCTGAGACTGGTAAGTTACTTAAAGGATCCAATCCCCGTGCTTGGTTGCTTGCCAATGACTGTACAATTTGAATCAAATACTGCAAAATGTGACTTTTACATTGTGAATAAGGGTACTGCTATACTTGGAAGGGATCTCTTTGCTGCATTAAACCTACAGTTAGTCGATGGTCTCATTACTACAGCACCAGTGGCTGCCACACAGCCAGTGTCTAAATTTTCACCACAAAGCAACACTTCACTGAGTTGTGCAAAGAAATTTGTACACAAAGTTAAAATGGATGCCAATGTGGTAAATGTCATTCATTCTTGTGTTACTTGTCAGAATCATGACAAAACAGCTATCACACATACACCACCACTTCAGCCAGTACCCTTACCTGATTCAGCATGGGAAAAACTTGCTATTGATATTGTCAGTCCTTTTACAGATGCTCCTATAGACTGTAGATTTGCTATAACCTTGATAGGCGATTACAGTAAATGGCCTGAAATTGCATTTGTTTCTCATATAATATCAGCTACAGTAATAACATTTCTGTCTACAGTCTTCAGCAGAGAAGGTAATCCAAAGGAGTTAATATCAGACAACGGACTACAGTTTGTCTCATATGAGTTTGAATCCTTTCTGAGAGAGAGGAATATTGTGCATAGGAAATCTTCAGGGTATTACCCACAAGCAAATGGAGAAATCGAGCGATTCAACATAAGTCTGAAAGAAGCACTATAGACAGCAAATCATACTGGGAAATCCTGGAAAGTATTTACAACAGAGTTCCTACATAACTACAGAGCAACATGCCATGCAACAACCTAATCATCTCCTGCTGAATTATTACATGGCAGACAGATTAAGACTAAGTTACATGTTGCGAACATCAAACTTCCACAAAATACCGTGCCTACAAAATCATCTACTGCTGACATTGTGAACCATCACAAAGCCAAATGCAAGGCTTATACTGACAGAAAACGTGGTGCAAGAGAAGTACACTTTCAGCCTGGATATTTAGTCAGAATTAAGAAACCAGGAATACTGAAACAAGGACAATCTAAATTTACTACACCACTTGAAGTGAGACGCCAGCGAGGACAATACACATATGAACTGTCTGATGAATGCATATGGAATGCAAGTCGTCTTGCTCATGTTAGATATGACTTTGGAGAAGCTCCATTTGATGAAGGACATTTTCCTACTCCTGATGTCAACTGCAGGCATGAAGAAAGTGAACCTATAAGGCGTACTGAGAGAATCAGAAAACGACTTGAATGAACCAAGGACTTTGTGATGTATACTATTGTTTTAAAAATGTTTTAAAATTCATACTGTTTAATTGTTGCTGTTTATTATAGTTCCAATGCTTTCCTACTATAGGGGGAATATGTGGTGTTTATACAAATGGCCTGTAGATGTTACTGTGCTCAAGACTTATACTGTGCATACTTTCTATACAGCTTGTGGTGTTAGAGTTGCTTCCTGTTGTGTAATGGCTGCATGAGCCTGCTAATAAAGCACTGTTATACTCTTCTCATCCTCGGCTACCAAAACATAACAAATTGGTGACAGTATGTTTCTTCTAAATCTGCAGCAGCCTGCACCTTTTCTCCCAAACCCTGGTGAGCCTAGTATGAACAATGTCTAGTTTACCTGTCATTAAAGTTGTTCCTCGTCTGATTTAGCTGTGCTTATTGCCCTTTTTGTTTCAAATGACTCAGTGAAGACGACACATCATTCTTAATGGAATTTGATTGACGACTTGTATAATTAGAATAGAGCTGTATTCATTTTCTTTCACTCCACAAGTTCTAAATTGCTGTGAACTTTTCAGTTTGACCTCAGCCCTGTGGATAGAATTGGGAAGAACTGTGATATTGTTTTAGTCACTTGCCGACTAATTTCATGAGAACATTCACATCATGAATAAAAAAATAGCTGGCCGTAAGCGTATTTAATGCTCAAAGAGGAATAATTTGCGCATAAAAGCTTCCTATTATTTTTTTCTATCTGCAGCATTATAAATTAATTCAAGGGGTTATTGTCCTCTTGATGAGATTTAATCTGCAAGCGATAGACATTTTGAAAAAGGGAGAATAGATTTCACAAGAGAAGATGTGAATTTTCCTTATTGTCCACAGCTTAACAATGTACTTGACAGGTAATCTACTGATCCTATTGAGTAAGGAAATTGATTCTCCGATATTCTCTTCATATCAAGTCATGGGAAGCAGAAAGAATGAGTCTTTGAAAGCAAATGCTATAGGCCCTGGCCATTTTCTTCTAGTAATTGGTATGTCACAGTAAATAGGAATGGGTTTAAAAAACCACACATTCATAAGACTTGAACGTTATATTGCTTTTTAACATCAAGTGAAATGTGAGTCTAAAAATACTAAATTTGCTTTTGGATATGACCTGACGGTATTGTTTAGTGACCCTTAGCTTGCCATAAGGATGTGACAGCTGGGGTTGGTATAAGCACATGACATATGGTTTTGTTTAGTGCTTGCAGTAAACATAGAGTTATACATAGAAATGTCACAAAGTTGAAATTGTATTATTTCTTTTATACTTTGTATCTGTTCTTCCAGCAACTACAAAACCATATTTCTCGGCACGAAATATCCTTTTATATAAAAAAAGTTTCTATTCTCTAGTGCTGTAGAGGGCCATGAATGGCATTTGACTCTTTATGAACAGTTTCAGTTACAATTCTTTCTTACAGGTTTTATTTGTAATTTGCAATACAAACGTACATAAATGAACTGTGCTAATTTGCATTGGTCCACACCGAGTGGAGTGTGGGACTGGGGCATTGAAAAACTGTGTCAGGGGTTTGATAGTCCACACAGGTTCCCCAGAGCATAGTGTGTGATTTCGATTTACAGTTATTGCATTCAATTTTATATAAAGCTATATTTGGTTACTGCAAAGTGTGTTTCTGTAAATCACAGTTTCCGGTATCTTTCATGCAAAGGGATTCAGGGCCCTGGATTAAAAAGGGTTAATTGCTATTTAAAAGTGTGATCCAATTCTACAAACAGTGTGGCAAGAAAAGGGTTACACCAATTATCCAGGACTCTAATTATGAGAAGGCGGTCTCCCATAGACTTCATTTTAATAATTCAGATTTTTCTTTTAAATTGATTATTAGAAGCAAGGCAATCCTATTGGGTTTATTTAGGGGCCGATTCACTAACTTCGAGTGAAGGATTCGAAGTAAAAAAACTTCGAATTTCAACGTGTTTTTTGGGCTACTTCGACCATCGAATGGGCTACTACGACTTCGAATCGGAGGAATCAAACTAAAAATCGTTCGACTATTCGACCATTCGATAGTCGAAGTACTGTCTCTTTAAGAAAAAACTTCGACCCCCTAGTTCGCCATCTAAAAGCTACCGAACTCAATGTTAGCCTATGGGGAAGGTCCCCATAGGCTTTCCTAAGTTTTTTTGATCGAAGGATATTCCTTCGATCGATGGATCGAAGGATTTAATCGTTCAATCGAAGGAATAATCCTTCGATCGTTCGATCGCACTATTTGCGCTAAATCCTTCGACTTCGATATTCGAAGTCGAAGGATTTTAATTCCCAGTCGAATATCGAGGGTTAATTAACCCTCGATATTCGACCCTTTGTGAATCGGCCCCTTTAAATGTTTAAAGTAATTTAAAGTAGTCTTAAAGGAGAAGGAAAGCTACGGAGGCATTTTATTGCCAATAGATTAGCTGCAATAGTGCAAGCTAGAATGCTATATTTATTCTGTAGAATGTTTTACCATACCTGAGTAAAAGCTCTAGAAACTCTCTGTTTGTTTAGGATAGGAGCTGCAGTATTAACATGGTGTGACATCACTTCCTGCCTGAGTCTCTCCCTGCTCTTGGCTCAGATTACAGTAGAGAAGGGAGGGGGTGGGGAAGAGGAGCAAACTGAGCATGCTCTTGCCCAGGGCAATGAGGTTTAAGATGAAGGCAGGAAGTCTGATACAGAAGCCCATGTGTACACAATAGAAGGAAAGAAATGCAGTGTTTCTTTTGACAGGAGACTCAGAGCAGCACTACTTTGGGGGATTACTGGTATATTTAGATGGACCTTTCTGATAAGGCTTACTTAGTTTTAACCTTTCCTTCTCCTTTAAGGGGTTATGTATCAAAGGTCGAGTTTGTGAGCTTTGTGAGGTTTGATACAAATATAAAACTTATAACTTGAATGTTTTCTTATTTACGACAAACTCAAATGTAAAAAACTTGAATCAGTGTAATCGGGTGAAAAATTCGAATACTAGATCTGATTGAGTTTTCAAGCGAAAACCACCGAAAAAACCCGAACATCATGAAGGCTATTAACATCTTCAAATGGTTAAAGGCACTTCTACCATTGACTCCTACAAGACCTCGACAGGTTTTAGCTGTATTATTTCCGCATTTTTTACTAAAACTACCCTCGAAAAGCACAACTCGACATTTTATAAATAATCCCCTTAATGTATGGCGAGCCAAATCACGGAAAGATCTCGTACCCAGAAAACCCCAAGGTCCCGAGCATTCCGGATAATATTTCCCACACCTGTACTGCTAAATGTAGGCAGCGTTGTAATCATAGGGGCAACACTGGCATTCGTGCTCTATTTTGGATCTCAGCTACACGGAGGAATACAGCATGTGGGGTGAGTTTGGAGCGATTTCCTCTATTGACTGTGTATATTTTCTTAAAATAGAGAAATATTGTTGCTGTATTTTGTATTTCTGCCACATTTTCATTTTATAACCAAACTGGATATAAATACTGTAAGTGCACTGCTCCTGAAGCAAATGTTGTTCTAATGTTCTGCAAAAATTACAGCTTTCATAAGCATATCACAGGCTAAAAGTAGGGCACCCTTCTGCTCTCATATCTTTCTGATTAGATATTCATAAACATCTGCATACCTTCTGCGTCTATCAAAGCTTTTGGAAATTTATAACTAAGTTTCTACCTAGTAAAATGAAACCTTATGCTCAATTCCACACTTTCAAAACACAAGCAGTTATTACTGTTCCTAACTTTCCAAAAGTCGCTACTATACTGTATATTGCCCATCTGGAAACAGAAATAATAATGTGAAAATAGAAAGTCTATAGCAATGTATTACAGGTATGGGATCCAGTATCTGGAAACCCATCATCCAGAAAGCTCAGAATTACGGGATGACCATCTCCCATAGACTTCATTTTATCCAAATAATCCACATTTTTACAAAATGATTTCCTTTTTCTCTGTAATAATAAAACAGTACCTTGTACATGATATAAACTAAGATATAATTAATCCTTATTGGAGTTAAAACCAGCCTATTGGGTTTATTTAATGTTTACATGATTTTCTAGTAGACTTAAAGGGATACTGTCGTGGAAAAACATGTTTTTTTACAAAATGTATCAGTTAATAGTGCTACTACAGCAGAATCCTGCATTGAAATCCATTTTTCAAAACAAGAAATGGATTTTTTTATATCTAATTTTAAAATTTGCTTTGGGGCTAGACATTTTGACATTTCCCAGCTGCCCTCAGGTCATGTGACTTGTGCTCTGATAAACTTCAGTCACACTTTACTGCTGCACTGCAAGTTGGAGTGATGTCATTACCCCTCCCTCCTACAAGCTGCTGTAATGTAAATAGAGCCTTGTCTGCTGAGCCTGTCAATTGAACAATAGGCAGGAATCAAGATAAGCTCCCACTGACACCACTTCAGAAGGACTGAAATAAGATAGTCCTGTGATCACTGCCCCCACTTACGTTTAAAAAAAAAATATATATATATATATATATATATACACACATACATATATAAACACACAATTCATTTTGGACACTGGAAAAAATATTTTATATAGATAGTTTATTATATTTGTTTACACAAAAATGAATGGCAGAAACACAGGAGTACACTCCCAGGACTGATGACAGGGAATAGAAAAAAAGGATAAAATAAGGAGGACATACTTGAAAACCAGGAAAATTTAAGAGGAAGTCTAGGAAGGGTTAAAATAGCTCATGAGAAAGGAGGCAGTAAGTAGTTAATGAAAAAAGAAGTATTGCAGGCAGGAAAGGAGCAAGGTCTGTGTGTGGTGGATAGCAGAGGGAACTCACAGCTACTTTACCTCATCTAGTAACCAGTAAAACTAACTAGGAAGGCAGCAAGGAGAGAAAGCTCCCCCCTCCAAAGGAAAGCAGAGAACAAACTTACAGAACGGCAGGAGCTTTGATAGTGTCTGTGGGAGGAGGGGCTGCTAGTGCAGCTGTAGAGCAGGATGTAGGAAAGTGAAAGTAATTGCTTCCCTGCAAACCATGTGACCACTCTCCTCCAAACATCACACGCATGGGCAGAGAGGGGAGGGGGAGGGTACAGCTAGATTCTCATGTCGTAGTGCGACCTGGCTTTTCATTACAGAGTGGCTGCCTCCAAGCACACAGGTAATGCTGTGCCTGCTGTTAGAGGTGCACAGAATGAATGTGTAATGAGCAAAAATGGAAGCCCCCATGACAAAATACAAACTAAAATAACTTATGCATGGATTTGTGGATTAACATTTTATTTGCCAGACAGTGTTTATGGATGTGTGTTTTTTATAAAAATGCAAAAAAATAAAAAAATTTAAAATGACGACAGATTCCCTTTAAGGTATGGAGATCCAAATTGCGGAATGATCCTTTATCTAAGGAAAACCCTAGGTCCTGAGCATTCTGTATAACAGGTCGCATACCTGTATTTCATATATGCTGAAGAGCTATTGTGGCTCTAGAAGGTGGTGATGTTTATAAGGTCATTCCTGGAGTTATTTGGGCATCAGGAGCCTTGTTTATTCACAAATGGAACAGGAATGATGGCACAGATCTCAGAATACATAATAGTAAGTAGAAGTGTAAAATGACATCAACCAGATATTGGGAGGTTCATTAAAATTTTAGCTTGATTTTAGGTCCCTTTAAATCACTATATGTCATGGGATTCTGGGTTGCTGATTAGATTATCCTTTAATTTCTTCAAGATTTTATTAAATATCCAAAGAATCCAAAAAGGCCCACTCTAAAGATGTTTGCATTTTAATGCTTCTAGGCAGAGAGACGTAGGGTCTAATACAACCACCTGCCCATTTTGGTTGGTTTTCAGAAGCTCTTGAAACTTTCTTGCACAACACGTAAAACTTGGCCAAAATGTGTGTGTTCATACAATATTTTTCCAATGCAAAACTCAGATTTTGTAATTGTGATTATAGTACATTACAGTACATACATTGGGCCCCTTATCCAAATTCCCAAACTCCAAATTATGGGAAGGAGATATTCCATAGAGCCCATTTAAATAAATAATTCTAAATTTTAATTAGTATCTTGTACCTGATGATAATTAAACTGCACAAATCCATATTGGAAGCAATACAATCCTATTGGGTTTATTTAATGTTTATTTTTAGCAGACTTAAAGTGATACTGACACTAAAAAACGAATTCTTAAAATATGAATGTGCATTAAAAGTTACCTATAGGTTATATGGATCGTTTTTTTACTGAGATGTTTGTTTTTGTAAGTTATTGTTAGTTCAAGTTCCTAAACCTGATTTTGGAAACCTGATTGTCCCATCTCAGCCTGTGCAAATACTTTATGGCAAAGTTATAAGTAGTTTTCAAAGGCAATATTATGATAAATGTAAAAAAGAGTTTAATTTCTGGCATCAGTATCTCTTTAAGGTATGGTGATCCAAATTACCTAAAGACTCCTTATCTAGAAAACCCCAGGTCTCAAGCATTCCAGATAATAAATCTCATACCTGTATATAACAACTACCATAAGAGCAAAAAGCACACATAAGAATGATGAGAATCACCCCAACATGTTGGTGACTAAGCCTTTTTTAACAGGTTCCATATTTCACTTATTATGCATAATTTAGTTTAGATAAGAAAGTATGACATATAGTAGATAGTCTCTATGGAGGTATCTGCATTGATCCACCAACTGCCTCTTTTGGTTCCCATTAACTCCAGTGGGAGCCGTAAGGAAGTGCGGGTGAAAGTGCTTTTCTGCCTGAAAATTCCCTGTCGAATGGTCCTGGAATTTCTACAACTGCCAACAGAGGAAAAACTATAGGAAACACTAACCTTAAGGTTCTTCTTATCTGAAGTAGTCCATAGCAGAAGAATGTAGATAAGAGTTCAAGCCACTGTGCTTACAGACAGCCTTTTCATAGGATAATTGGGCTTCTTATTAAATTTACCACTAAGTGTTACCTCGGGCAACTGTTTTACTTACCTCTCGGTGCAGATTCAGGCATCTGAGTTCCCAGGTGCCATCTTCAGCCGCTTTGGTAATCTACGTAATGAGAACAGAGATTCGGCAATTCTCACGAGTTTCATCGCATGCACATTTGTAACAAATTGCTCCAACAGCGCATGCGCCGCCACGCCGGTCTCATTACGAAGATTTCCGAAGAAAAGAAGATGGCGCCTGTGAACTTCGATGCCTGAATCTGCACCGAGGGGTAATTAAAATGTTAGGGGCATTTGCCCGGGGTAACGCTTAGGCTGGGAGGTCTATGTAGGGTTCGGGGTAGGGGTTTTTTAACTTAAGGGTTGGATTCTCCTATAAGCTTTAGAGTTTGGATTCTGTTTTGCATACTTGAATAATGCAGTTTCATTTTACAGGTGCTGTTGGAATACATTTGGTTTCTTAAGCATTGATTCCTAACCAGCTGCCGGGGATGATAATAAAAAAAAAAAAATTATAATTTTTACATACAAGCTAATTAACTTCATGCTCTTTTCGCGGAACCTTTGGTGTTTGTTTTCAAACAATTGTCTGTGTGGCAGAAGGTTAATTGTTATTTTTCTTGAAAGACACAAGCAAGGTGCGCACTGTGACCCCTTTAATAAATGTGCCAAACTGCAAGATTTCTCTTAGGGATATCATCTGTCATGCATTTTATCAGACATACTCAGTAGAAAAGCTGCACGTGGCTTCCCAGCTGTTGATAAGTCACATCTCTCCGCACTCTCCATCGGTCTGGGAAATATAGCTCACATACATTGCCCTGTGAATTATCTGGGTGATGGAAAATTATCTTCGTCCCAAAGATTATATTAGTGCCATTATGGATAGTCCTTGGCTTTTCCGTGATTTTGCCAGTGATATTACATGTTCCCAGAGTATCAGATTGTGTTAACTAAATCTCTTGAGGGTCTATTTGGCATAGACAGTTTTTTTTATAGTGAGTTGATTTCTATGTTAAATCACCCCAGGAGAGATGTATAGAACATATGCAGAATGGGTTTTTGTTGTATGAGCAGATCAATGAATCGCTTTGTGGTTCAAAAATAGCTGGGAACATTGTGGGGCCCATTTACTTAGCTCGAGTGAAGGAATAGAATAAAAAAAACATCGAATTTCGAATGTTTTTTTTGGCTACTTTGACCATCGAACGATTCGAACTAAAAATCGTTGGACTATTCGACCATTCGATATTGGAAGTACTGTCTCTTTAAAAAAAAAAAAACCTACCAAAGTCAATGTTAGCCTATGGGGAAGGTCCCCATAGGCTTTGCTATCTTTTTTTGTTCGAAGAAAAATCTTTCGTTCGAACGATTCGAAGGATTTAATCGTTCGATCGAACGATTTTTAGTTCGATCATTCGATCGAACGAATTGCGGTAAATCCTTCGACTTCGATATAATCGGAGTCGAAGGATTTCAATTCGGCAGTCGAATATTGAGGGTTAATTAACCCTCGATATTCGACTCTAGGTAAATTTGCCCCTGTATGTTACACACTCTGTGCTGTTTTAAAAGGGATTATAGACACCCACCCTAAACATATTGGGGATACCTGAAGCAGGCAAAAGGAATAGAGTTTTAGCCTCTACTATTTTAAACATAGAGGCCTATTTATTAGAGGTCAAATTTTTGTGGTTTTAGTGGTTTTTGAAACCGCGACTAAACTCACTTTCTCTAAAACCACAAATGTCATGAAATTTATTAGGTCTGAATTAAAAAAGAGTACAATGAAAAATAATGTTGAATGATCAAAAAAAATATGTATACCTCTAAAAGTTTTTCAGACAATTCCTAGGGGGAAAAATCCAAAAACCTCCCATATTCCCAGTTGACTTTTATAGGACCTCGACAACGTTTACTTGGCAAAGCTTTTTTTATCAGCGGTGATCATGGTTTTTAAATTTAATAAAATCTAATTTTTAAAAAAATAGGAAAACCACACATTTTTAGAGATTCATGGAAAAAATAGAAATTTGATTGTTAGTAAAACGGCCCCTTAGTGACGTCCAGCAGTACAGGGATAAAAATGACAAAAAAAAAATACATGGGGTCTTGTTTAATTAAAACTATATTTTTAGGAGCATTTAAATTGATCTTTTTTAATATTAAAAGAGGAAAATCATAATGAAAAAACTGAACAAAAATGTTTTCTAATTCCGGTTTTATGAACGTGGATCAGCGCAGTTCCCATTGACTTCTATAGAACCTCAACAACTTTTACCTGGCAAATTTTTGTATTTTTCATGGCTTTTTTACACTTAGGGGGTTATTTATCAAAGGGTGAATTTTAGAGTTATGTGAGCTGTTTTAGACTTCGAGGGAACTCGAATAAAGTCACAACTTGAATGGTTTGTAATTTAAGAAAACACAAGAATGGAAAAACTCGAGTTTGGGGTTAATAACCCAAAAACTCGAATTGATCGAGGTTTTTGATGAAAAAAATCTATAATCACTTGAATTGATCTAGTTTTTGAGAGCAACCATCAGGAAAAAAAAATCATGAAGACTATTAACATTTTCAAATGGTTCAAGGGACCTCTGCCATTGACTTTTACATGCCCTTGACAGGTTTTAGATGGTGTATTTTAGGATTTGAGCTATTTTGTCGGGGTATAAAAATTCTGAAGAAATTCAAGTTTTTAAATATACCGAAAAATCTATTTTTAACTAAAAATATCATTGAAAACTTGAATTTTCCATGGAGAACACAACTCGACCCTTCATAAATCTGCCCCTAAATAAATCTTGAATTTTTTGAGTTTTAAAGGAAAAAAACTATGTTTTAGAGATTCATGATAAAAAAAGAAATTTGAATGTTAATAAATAGGCCCCTTAGACAAGGATAGCAGACTTTTTAGGGAAAGCAGAGGAAAGGGTATAAAATGATCAGTCTCTCCCATTTTTACGTTGGCCGAAATGGCCACATTGGCTGATTGCAATTTCCAAAATATAAGCCAGTACGGTCTTCAGAAACACCTGTGAAAAATTTAATCATGATCAGTGGGAAACAGAAATTTGGCAAGAGTACATTAAGTTGATGCTGCTCAACATTTGTTACATTTATTCCTATTAAGTCAACGTGATTTTACATCTTCTATTACCAGTTGAATGCCTAAGACAAATAATCTGCATGATGTCTTAATATTTTTCTTGATAGATTAAACACATTTTTTTTTCTTTTAGCCTTAATATGATTTTTCTTTTTTCTTTTTTTTTGCAGATTGGAAGCAGAGATGCGAATAAATGTAAGTGAACGTCATTTGTAATTCTGTGCGCCAGAAATTAATTTTCTCGAGGTGACAGTTGTGACAAACTTCTCTGCGGGAGCCCGGTTCTCACAAATAAAATTCTGTATCGGCAAAGGCATGAAAAATGTATTTTGTGGAATGACTTTAGTTAGAATATACAGGAAAACCTGCCTGACAGTGTTCATCTACATATGATCCATTGCCAAGGCTTATCTGCAAAGCAATGTTTTGAAGGAATATCACTGTAATGTAGCTTCAAGCCATACAGTATATACTGTATATATATTTGTTGTATGCATTTTTTTAGTTGATTAAAATAAGGTATCTGTCATTTCTGGGCCTATTTATCAAGCTGTGTAAAATGATTTAGTGTATGCTGGAAACATGGTCTTAAAATGGCAGAGTTATAAAGCTGTGTATTACTCTTTATGTATGTTCATCATGGTACCAGCAATTTACCTATGTAAAGGAAAGGCGTTCATTTCCTTTTACATTACTGTAATTTACGCCATTATTTCACACAATCTCAAAAATGGCATTCAAGTTATCAGCAAAACTTCAGCTCATAAAAAAATTATATAAAAACAGTGTAAGGCATGTACGGTAGTGATGTGTGAGCCGGCCTGGACCTCGCACCCCCATTTGCTCTTCTTCCTGCTCTCCCCACCAGCCACCTTACACTGCCGGCTTCCGACTACCAGTTTTATAGCCAAGCACCTGCTCGCCCGGCAACTTGGCAACTGGCAAGAAAATAAGTACAGGAATGAGACCTGTTATCCAGAATGCTTGGAACCTTGGGTTTTCCAGATAAGGGGTCTTTCCATAATTTAGATCTCCATACCTTAAGGGGCCCATTCACTAAGCTCGAGTGAAGGAATAGAGGAAAATAGAGGGACAAAAATCGCTTTTCGAATGTTTTTTTTGACTACTTCGACCATCGAATTGGCTACTTCGACCTTCGAATCGAACGATTCGAACGAAAAATCATTTTAATATGCGACCATTTGATAGTCGAAGTACTGTCTCATTAAAAATTTATTCGACCCCCTAGTTCGCCACCTAAAACCTACCGAGGCCAATGTTAGCCTATGGGGAAGGTCCCCATAGGCTTGCTAACAGTTTTCTAATCGAAGGATAATCCTTCGATCGATGGATTAAAATCCTTCTAATCGTTCGATTCAAAGGATTTAATCGTTCGATCGAACGATTATCCTTCGAGCAGAAAATTGAAGTTGAAGGATTTTAATTCGGCAGTCGAATATCAAGGATTAATTAACCCACGATATTCGACCCTTGATACATCTGCCCCTAAGTCTACTGAAAAATAATTAAAAGATTCAACCCAATAGGATTGTTTTGCATCCAATAAGAATTAATATATCTTAGTTGGGATTGAGTACAATGTAGTGTTTTATGATTGCAGAGTAAAAGGGAATCATTATTTACATTTTGAATAATCTCATTAAAATTGAGTTAATGGGAGATGACCTTCCCGTAATAAGAACTTTCTGGATAACGGGTTTCCGGATAACAAATCCTATATCTGTATCTGCAACTGAGCTCTGAAACTTCTAAAAAAATAAAAGGTTTAATGAATGCTGAACCAAATCCAAACTGTATTTTGCCGAATCAATGTCACATCACATTAATTAGTTTTGATTTTGTTTCACCAAACACTTAGGGGCAGATTTATCAAGGGTCGAAGAGAAAATTTGAATTTCAAATTTTTGAGGTTTTTTTTGTAGAATTCAACTAGGGAATAGTTAAAATTCTATTTGAGTTTTTAAAAAAATTTAATTTTCCAAATCTATCATGTACTGGCCCTTTAAGAATTCGAATTAGACTATTCGAGACCTTAAACCTGCCAAATTGCTGTTTTTGCCTACGGGGACGTCCTGGGATGAATTTGGAGTTGTTTGCAGCCTTCGTGAAAATCAAGTTTTCAAAAATAAAAAACTCACCACTGAAATCCTGGCAAGGTTTTTAATTAAAAAACACAATTGTGGGGAGAAAAGCCATCAAATTGAAAAAAAAAGAAATATTTTAGTTAAACGACTGACATCAGTTAAGCCAAACATGAGCATGAATGGATAATAAATCATACTATTTTCACAACAAAAACAAGGTGATCAGGACTTTTTCAAGCTGCAGGATACGCAACACAATTATAAAAAATGAAAAACTAGCCTCCTAAAACATGTTGAGATTCCATTAAAAATAAGGGGAAGTGTATTTTTTTAGCATTCTAGAAGCTCTTAATAGACTGAGATTAACACATTTAAGATTTTTAAAAAAACTCAATTTTTAATAAATATCTCCTTACAGATTCAGCCAAATTTACAAAAAGTGCTTAGAAATTGTCCCAGTTCTCAACTGAATCCTTCATCCTTAACAAGTATTGAATCCAAAAAGTCAAAATATTGGGGTTATCTTTCATATTTTCCCCACAAGAGAATGGTGCAAATGTGCACCTGTTTATGAGTCTCTGTGTGCATCTATCTATATCTTCTCTCCTGTGCTTTGTTATTTATTTCTTTATGAAATGCTGCTTCTTTAGATTGACACCTCAGTTATTCTCTTGTCTCATTACCAGTAAAGGTGAAATTTTGGACAATTCAGTGCATTCAATTGTTCAGTAATGTGCAGACTGAAACAGCTACTGAGTTATTTCATGTTAGGGAGTTTTAAAAGGGGGTTTTTGGGGGGTACAGTATTATCTCATAAAAATATTTAAAAGTGCAGGACAGAATGCAAAAAAAAATAAATAAAACAGGCAAAATCCACCATGTTTTTTTGTACTTTACATCCTGCCCTGCACCTTAAAAAATGGCTGCAGTTCTCCACTCCAGTTTTCTTTGCTTCTCTTCACCACCACAACATAAACACACATTAATACCTGCCCACCCATTTCATCATCTCCTATTTCAGGGTCGGACTGGGCTTGCGGGACAATGGGAAGAAATCCAGTGGGCCCCAACTTGCAGAATTCTACTGGAGTAGCACTTTTAACTGATGCGTTTTGGAAAAAAAAATTCTCATGACAGTATCTCTTTAAGTTGATGCTGCTCAACATTTGTTACATTTATTCCTATTCCAAAGTCAACGTGATATTACATCTTCCATTACCAGTTGAATGCCTAAGACAAATAATCTGCATGATGTCTTAATATTTTTCTTGACAGATTAAACACATTTTTTTTTCTTTTAGCCTTTATATGATTTTTCTTTCTTTTTTTTTTTTTGCAGATTGAAAGCAAAGATGCATTCGAACCCATGAATCCTTCATGAAAGATTTGACCAAATACCGAAGCAAAGCGAATCCTAAGGGTGGGAAGGGGAAAACATTTTTTACTTCCTTGTTTTGTCCTTGTTTTGTGACAAAAAGTCACGTGATCTCCCTCCCGGCCCTTAATTTGCATATGCAAATTAGGGTACGGTTCTATCTGCCCGAATCCTGCTGAAAAAGGCAGAATCCTGGCCGAATCCCGAACCTAATCCTGGATTCAGTGCATCCCTAATTAATACATGCTCACCCATTTCATCATATCCTATTCCAGGGTCGGACTGGGCTGGCAGGACAATGGGAAAAAACCCAATGGGACCCAGCTCGCATGGCCCAGACCCGCACCCTGCCCAAACTTGTCTCCGATGCCCTGAAGCTCCATCTCTTGGCCTTGTCATGAAAGAAAAAAGGTACACCTGGGGGGATCGGGCTGGAGGGTTGTGGCAGGAGCAAGGGCCCAGAGGTAGATTTGCGGTGGAGGTAGTGGGGTCAGAGGGGGCCCCTGAGACAGCAGCCCTGGTGGGTCGTAGGCCCCCCAGTCTGACCCTGTCCTGTTCTTTTATCCTTTTTCTTCTGGCAGTTCCTTTTCTTTTTCTTTTTTCTCCATACCCCATATGTCTTTCCATTTCTTCCACCATAGGTTGTCATTCTTCCCCTACCTCCTGATCCACTGGAAATAGGTCTTGAGCAGCCTCCTTAGTCTTGTATACTGGGGATAAAGCTGCAGAATTTAGTTATTGCTCTGCAGACTTCTAGTTTAATGTGCATGTATAACTGTTAATAATACTGATTAGATATATATATACACTAAAGTTCCTCTTAGCTGAGCCCTGGGAGGACTAGAAATGCTGACAAGGAGGTCAAAGTTGAATCTTCAGTCCTCATGTGGTTCACTGCAGGGAGGTATTAAGCTCAGCGTGAGTCACTGTACACATCTAACATTAAGCATTATTAGCAGCCACTCGGCACATTATAACATCAGTAGGCAGCCTTATATACTGATACTTATTTCATTTATTAACATACTTATCACATGTATGAGTGCAGATTATCAGGTTAATTAGTAATTCTTGCTAACACAGCCGAGCCATCCCTAAAGCGGACAATGACGAAAATACTCAAAGTAGCTCTTGTCTGAGTGATGTCTTATACACTGTTGTTGTACTGTATTTTATTATTACTTTGAATATGTAACATTTTATTCTTATTATGACTAATGATGATAAAAGTGCTAAAGTTTCAGTTTTCAAAACATTCGATTTTCTTTCGATGCTTCTTTTCTTTAGCCGCCTACTCTTCTTTAGCCGCCTATGGGGCAGATTCGCTAAAGAACAAAGTGGCTAACACTAGCGCCAATTCCCCAGTGTTGCCACCCGCAGGGACATTGCCATTTCACTAACAAGCGCAGGCGCCAATTCGATACCGAAAGAGACCGTCGCCATCGTTCTATCGCCAGGTGACTTTTCGCTCTGGCAAAAGGTTGTTACTCTGCAAATTCATAAAAGTGCGGATTTTATTGAACGTTGCCTCTTTCACTAGAGTTGACGTCGCCACCCCAGACCAGGCGAAGTGCTAAAAGGCAGCGACATCTTCCTCAATCTTCTGTCACTTACATCATATCCTGTGTGCCGAAAATGCATTAAAGTTACAAAAACGTTGGAGACTTTTTCTTTTTTGAAGCTGGATTGGCTGCAAAGGTCCTAATAAACTTATTTTGGGTAACCGGTTTTCTCCAACATTTGGAACATTCATTTTACAGTGGGCTCGTGTGTAGGGCATTATATTAGCTCTCTTGTCTTTGTTAAGGTTCCCTGGACATTTGTAATAAAGGTGTTAACTTAAAGGACAAGGAAAGTCTAAAATAAAATAAGGCTAGAAATGCTGTATTTTGTATACTAAACATAAACATGAACTTACTGCACCACAAGCCTAATCAAACAAATGATTTGTGTTTTCAAAGTTGGCCACAGGGGGCTGTCATCTTGTAACTTTGTTAAACATCTTTGCAAGACTAAGACTGTGCACATGCTCAGTGTGGTCTGGGCTGCTTAGGGATCGTCATAAACAAAGCTGCTTGAGTTCTGCATGGCTGGGAAGTAAGACAGGGGTTCCCCCTGCTGTTCATAAGTATGATTGTTTCACTGCTCAGCAGTTAGGGACCGTCTGATAATTCCTATCCACAGCAGTAAATGAAGGGAGAATTTCACTGCATACAGTCAGATTTCTTATAAAAACTCATCTTCGCTATGAAATGCTTGCACCGCCGAAGTAACAATAGCGAAAAGTCAACAGCGTTCCGCACCAAGGGCGCAACTTCGCATATTAGTGAATCAGCGTAGTGGTAGCGAATTTGCACCTGGCAAAGTGGTGCGATTTGTGCGAATCAATCGATGGCGACAATTTGCCCTTTAGTGAATCTGCCCCTGCAGTTGCAAAACCCTTAAAAATGGCAACGGCACAAACAAAACTTGTCTTTGATATGTGAAACAAAAACAGGAGGACAATTAATTCTGCCTAATAGCCAATGTCTGCCATGTTGGACAGAATGGGAAAGCTTTGTGTGTTATGATGAGCGAGTATTGCTTTGCCTAAAAATCAAAACCTATTGGCCTTTTTTTGGGGGCAACTTTTTATGCGCAAAATAGTATAGGTATTTTGTTGTTGTGTTTTTTCATAGCAAATATTTTTGCAGCGATGGCTTTGTGAAAATATTTGCAGGTGGTGAAATGTAGAATTTCATTTAGCAGGGCCAGTAGAAGTTGAAGGAAAGCAAATAGATGGTGTTTGCATTTGATGAATGGCTTGATCAACGGTAATTAACAAATCAAACTATGTTTACTATATAAATTGCCCTATGCAAACAACTGAGCTGTAATAAATGTGTGTTTGAAAAAAAGAAGAAAAATTAAGATGAAAAGAGAATAGCTCACCTTTAGTTATTTATAAAATAAAACACCAAGCTTTTGAGGAAGACTGATTTCTAAAATCCTTAACAACTTTTCATCTCACAACTAAGAAAACTTGAGTACTGTTTCTAAGGTTTATACCAAACGGGAATTATGTTTTTATGTTCGTCATTTACTATTATTAGTGGCATTTTTTCTTCATTCTGGCCAAGCATGAAATTATCATATGTATCTATTGTGAATTTCCTTCAAGTCCTATACTGCAGCACATATTAGGTTAAGTTCCCTTCCTGCCTGGTAAGATGCCTGCAGAGCATCTTAAAGGAGAACCAAATCCTTTATATTAAAATCCTCTACCCCCTACCCTACATAGACCCCCCTCTCTGCTCCCCCCCAGCCTAAGTGTTACCCTTGGTAAATACCCCTAACTCTTTACTTACCTCTCTGTGCAGATTCAGGGCATCGGATTTCACGGATGCCATCTTCTTCTCTTCCGGTTTTCCTCCGCCGCTTCTGTGATTTCCATGACGTTCGGCGCATGCACAGTTGTTAAAAACCAGACTGCTCCAACTGCGCATGTGCCGATATGGTGCTTACTTCACAAAGATTACCGAAGAGAGTTAGGTTAATTTACCAAGGGTAACACCTAGGCTGGGGCGGAGCAGGGAGGGGATCTATGTAGGGTAGGGGGGTAAGGGATTTTAATATAAAGGGTTTGGTTCTCCTTTAAGGTATTTATAGTAGCTGTTTTTACTCTGCCTTTTCACTTCAACCTCTCTTGTTTTTTGTTTTATAGGATGTTATGTTTATGTGTATATTTCACAGATACCCAGCCAGATGGGTCAGCCTAAGGGTAGGAAAGCTTCATCTAAAACAAGGCATTTAGCTTGTAGAGTATGTTAAAAAACAAAGGCCCCCCCAGAGGTTCTGGTGAAGGTTGTCTAACAGGCTTTTGAAAGAAGCTCCTACAGCGGTTGCAGAGGATACACACTTCTCAGTTGAGGAAGGTGAGTTTTTTGTTGCTGATGAAGTCGCTTCTTCTTATGAGTAAGAAGTAGTTGATACGCTCAACCTGACAATATTGCTAGGCTGTTAAAGGTGCTATTAAAGCCCAGGAGGGGAAGGGAACAGACATTGAGAAATCTCAGATCAACCTAGGAAGTCAAAAGCTTTTCCTCTGCATCCAGTAATTAAAGATTTAATTAAGTTTGAATGGAAATCTGGATAACGCTTCAGTCTTAAATAAACTATTCAAATCTTTCCTATTGTTTTATTTTGATAAGTCTGGAAGTGCCCTCCAGTAGTTGACGTGGCAGTAGTTCACCTTTCTAAGTGCACTACAATCCCTGTTGAGAATGGGTCAGGCTTAAAGGATCCAACGGACCGTAGAGCGGAGTGCTCGCTAAGGCGTATTTATACCTCTGCCTCAGTTCAGTGCAAGCTACTGATTGCTGTTTCTGTGGTATCTAGAGCTTAAATAAATTGGCTCACACAGCTGGAGGAGGATATTGATTCTAAAGTCCAGAGGGATCAAAGTCTTAAAATCCTTAAAGGGTGTTAAACCAGCATCTGAATTTTTATGTGACTCCTCCATCGAGTCTTTGAAGCTAGTGTCTAAAAATATGGCCCTTTCCACCACTGCCAGGAAGCTGTGGTCTGCAAATACTATATCTTAAAATAACCTTTGCATGCCCTTTTTGCTTGGTCACCTTTTTGGCTCCAAGATAGACACTCTTCTGGAGAAGATATCTGATGAAAAGGGTAAAACCCTGCTCCTAGATAGGCTAAGGATGTGGAAGGGTATGTTTTTGCCGGCAAAAGAGGTCTCCAGTCAGACCTAGACGGTCTAGGTATGGGGAAAAGGACAAGGAGAAGTCCAACCTTCCAGATCACAAGGTCGATCCTCCAGAGGCACAAGAGGTGCAGGTAAGTCTCTGTTATCAACTTGCAGGTAGGATGTCTGATGCCAGAGATCTTCCAGTGGGTGGAAGACTAGTTACCACTGGGTAACCTTGATTTCAGATCAGAGTGGTTTGCAACTGGAAGGTTATAGAATAGAATGTTGTCATCTCCTACTCTGAAATTCTTGCCCACTCCCCAAAGTTCATCTCTACAATAACAGGAAGCCTATACATCTTTTGGTT
The DNA here is from genome assembly GCF_017654675.1 of Xenopus laevis. Taxonomy (NCBI): domain Eukaryota; kingdom Metazoa; phylum Chordata; class Amphibia; order Anura; family Pipidae; genus Xenopus; species Xenopus laevis. Next base: position 21,303,733 of record NC_054383.1, read on the forward strand.
TAATATAGGTGATGATAACAGCAAGGCACATGAGAATGGAACTGATCACTTCTGTCAGCTTTTATCGCTTCTTTGTTGGTTCTAGCCATCAAAAAATATATTACAAATTGTACAATTCTAAATAGCAACCATTTTGTCAAGAAAATAAGCTTCTTAATGTAGACCTGTCAATTTTTCATCCTCTGGCTAAACCCGAATGTGAGCAGAAATGAGGAGAAAACTCTTATGTTGTTGACCTCTTTCAGCTCATTAAAATGAGGGTTCTTCAATGTTATTGCAGATGGATGGCCTGATGGAGATAGTATTTAAGGGTATTAGACCTGGTGCCTGCATTACATCATAGAAAATATGTACCTTTCAGCACAACATGAACATTGAATTCCCCCATTTTTTGGGCCTTAGACTGCTTATTTATTTTTAATATATATAAGTTGGTGACATGGTATACATCATATGGAAACATATGTCTTCAAAAAGTAAACTGTTTTTTTTTTCTGTAGGCCTATTTCATTTTTTTAAACCAAGTTAGATTTTATTCCCTGCTTTTGTGATGGCTCACCTATTTTTTTTAAAAAAAAAAAAAATATTTCATTTCTTTTAAAGGTCAGCACACAATATGTACCTTGCAATTTAAATAAATTACAGGATTGCAGAGAAGAATAGAAATAAAAGGTATGTTGTGCAGTACTAGTTTCAAGAAGGTTTTTTTTTTCCGGTAGGGAACCAGGAATTTAAACTTGATTGTATGTTTGGCTAGAATAGCTGAGCATTAAAACTGTGAATTCGTGTCAAACATAGTACTGATTACTGTAGTTTGATTACTTTCTGGTACAAGGTGTCTCCATTTCAAAGTTGGCACACAAGGCATAGTTAATGAAAAAAAGTATAGGGGAAAAATAATTGTAACTAAAGTGCAGATCATTTCATCTGAATAATACAAAAGAAAGCCAATCAACAGGGATTGAAATGAACCCCTATCTATGATATCAGAGGTTTCAGATGGCTATAAAAAGCATCTACTTCAGTTGTCAAAACAATTGTTAAGTAAAATCTTTCGTTCTAGGGTCTGTTTTAAACAATTTCTCTATGTCCATTTTATTACTGGCTTAAGTAAAAAACCTCTAATAAAAAGACGAAATTGCCCTATAATTTTCTTTTATAATACCTTACTTTATATGAAATATAAATATGAAATTGTAACTGGACATGATGTAAGTCTCTGTTTTTTTTCTCATGTTAAATGCATCGGAGTTAATGGGCATTTTTTTCTTAGATATTTTTCTTCCACCAAATAAGTAGAAGTCAACAGCCTTTTTATCTCAAGCCAAATGTAATAGCGGCAACGAGCACTTTTTCGCCCTTGGGACTAAAATGTTTAATTTTCCCCGGCTTATCAAAACAAATGGTGAAATTCTAGCACAGATTCATGCAGTTTTTTGCCATTGGTTAATACTCAAATTTTGCCGCCAATCTGCATCAGGTGAAAACATTTGCTCATCCCTAGTAATAATAGAAGGTTCTGCCCTGATTTCTCTCTGTCCTGAACAATGAAAGTAGAAGCAAGGGCGGCTGTACCCTGGGGAAAGATCACGGTCCATCCACTTTGGAAGAAAACTATCATAATATAGGAACCTGATGACAAGGCAGCAGTGCGAAATGCCGAATCTAGATAATAAAATTAGCATTTAAATATATATGTATAATGGTGTAACCCATTGGGAATAATCAAGATTTTTTCTAAATTAAATTTTTGATCTACAGGTATGGGATCTATTAAGAATGATTATTAAGATTATTTAAGAATGGCTTCAAATTAAGAATGGCCATTCCATTTTTTTCAAATAATTAACATTTTTTTAGAATGATTTCCTTTTTCACTGTAATAATCGTTGATTCCAACTAAGATATAATTAATCCATATTGGAAGCAAAACAATCCTGTTGGGTTTATTTAATGTTTAAATTATTTTTTTAGTTGACTTAGAGGGTATTTATTCAGAATTGCCAAAAAAAAATTTTTTACAATATTTTTTTAGTGGGAAAAAACAAGAATTTTCGGAATTTATTGGTAATGATGAATAATGATTTTCGGATTCTGACATTTTCCGTTCTCATTTTATAGTAAAAAAAAGAATGAATTTTTGGGTTTTTGGCATTCCACGTTTAATAAATAACCCCCATAATGTTTGAATTATTTTTAGTTGACTTTTTTTTACTATTGAATCCAAATTTTTAGTGGAAAACAAAAACTCAATTTTTTTGGAATTTATTAAACCCAAAAGTGTTCAAAGATTGAATAAAAAAGTACTCCAACTCAAACCTGCCGAGTTCATGTAGAAGTAAATGGGAGAAGTTCCGAAGATATACTGATCTGTGCTAGGTTTTTTGCAAAAATCCGATGATTTTGTGGTTTTCGGGCAAAAAAATGTAAAAATCGGATTTTTCGGGCGTAAAATCAAAAAAATTCTTACAATTAGATTTTTTCCCAGCACAGGAAATTTTTGGGAAAATGTATTGATAAATAAGGGGAAAAACTCCTTAATGTATTGATGTCCAAATTAAGGAAGAATCCCTTATCCGGCAAACCCCAGGTCCTGAGCATTTTGGATAACATGTCCCATACCTGTACCACATATTTAAGGAATTTTATAACTCAGAGTTTTCTAAAGATTTTTACACTGAAAATATTAACCAAAAAGTGGTAAACTTTTACCGTGTGTGCTATGCAAGCTTTTGAACACCCTTCTTTTGTGATATGTATGGCAATATACTTACCATAAGCATTTCCCTATGCATCTTGACTTTAAAAGGAAACTTTCATGTTTGGGCCACGAGAAGAGACTTCCAAAGAGACTTTGGTTTTGTTTGAAGTACTGCATTACAAAAATTATTCTCATTCTGTAGTCTTAACATAAAGCTAATATTATTATATCAACAACATGACACAGTGTAATAGAATTCATTGTTATTTCCAACTTTTTGAAATTTGAAAAAGCATTTGAAGAACACATGAAACGTGTTGCATTCATAAAAAGATGTTTTAATATTTTCACAAGAGACTGTCTTTCTAATCTATAGTCTAAACATGGTCTTTTCAAAATTCCTTTCTTCCAAACATTTGACAAATAACTGTAGTGGGAGAATGTTGGCGCTTTATAGCTGATGTTCTTGGCAAACATTGATAAATAGAGAGGACGGAATTCATATGGGCTGATAATTATTTTCTTGCTTTATTCACTGTCCCCTCTAGCTACGTTTGTCACTGTTCTAACAGGACTATTATTGACAAAAGAAGCTATTGGTAACAAGCCAAAGATATAATTTAACAATTTCAATAGGCAGGGAAAATTGAATGCTCTCGAGAAAGAGAAAACATTGCGAGAAGAAAGTAGCTTGCATTGTATTCAATAAATACAATACATGGTCAAGGACAGCAGAAGAAGTAACAGCAGTACATGTGACCCCCAAAGGCATTGATAAATTAACTATAAAATCACTAAGAGTTATTTTATTGTGGGATAATAACTATTATAGCTCTCTAAAACAGATGACCCAAGCTTACATACCGATACAAGAGTATTTTCTAATGAAAATCTAGCACTACATCAGTAATCTAGATTTTAAATTACATAAACAGATCACTGTTCAAGATTCAACACCTGTATAGTACCAAAAATGATGGGGAAAACTGCATTGCAGGAAAAAAAACATGGCGATTGTGCCCAAAATTGGACTTTGCTAACTGCCTATGGGTAAGTGAATGTGCTTTATAGTCTAGTGACATTTTGTTAAGCCATGGTTGAGCAACACGGTTTACTTCCCCTTTTTTATATAGTACAGGTATTGTATCCGTTATCCGGAAACCCGTTATCCAGACAGTTCCAAAATAAGGAAAGGCCATCTCCCATAGACTCCATTTTATCCAAATAATCCAAATATTTAAAAATGGTTTCCTTTTTCATTTTAATAATGAAACAGTAGATTGAACTTGATCCAAACTAAGATATAATTAATCCTTATTGGAAGCAAAACCAGCCTATTTGGTTTATTTAATGTTTACTTGAAATTTCTAGTACTTAAGGTATGTAGATCCAAATTATGAAGAGCCCCAGGTCCCGAGCATTCTGGATAACAGGTCCCATACCTGTAGTAACATTCCAATCATAGTTCAGTTCTTTCATGACTGTTAGAAGCTGATTATTGAACTATAACTTTTTTTTGTGTGACCTCATTAAATAAATGATGCATTTGTACCATGTAGACATGTTCCCAAGCATAACCTCATCTACAATTTACAGATATTTAAATGTTTTATGAACTATTTCCATTTGAACTGAATGGACCATTTTGGTTGAATCAGGGATCAGCAAATGTAGTTGATTTAAAAACAAGACACTCTAAAGCACTTGCCTGTGTCAATTACAAATGCCCATAGGGATGGTTGGGCAGATATTTATTCAGTGACACTTGGGGGCACATTTACTTAGGGTCGAATATCGAGGGTTAGTTAAACCTCGATATTCGACCATCGAAGTAAAATGCTTGGACTTCGAATATCGAAGTTGAAGGATTTACCAGATTTCCTTTTTTCGTACGATCGAAGAAAAAATCGTTCGATTGAACGATTCGAAGGATTTTAATCCATCGATCGAAAGATTTTCGTTCGATCAAAAAAAGCTTGGAAAGCCTATGGGGACCTTCCCCATAGGCTAACATTGGTGCTCGTTAGGTTTTAGGTGGCCAAGTAGGTGGTCGAAGTTTTTTTTAAAGAGACAGTACTTCGACTATCGAATGGTCGAATAGTCGAATGATTTTTAGTTTGAATCGTTTGATTCAAAGTCGAAGTCATAGTCGGGGTCGAAGTAACCAATTCGATGGTCAAAGTAGCCAAAAAAATACTTCGAAATTCGAAGTATTTTTTATTCTATTACTTCACTTGAGCTAAGTAAAAGTGCCCCTTGGAAATGGGTTTCCCAAACACATCTGCAATTAAAATTAACATTGGCTTATGGCTTCTATGTGTAGCCTTCATTAAATTAAAGTACAGGTATGGGACCTGTTATCCAGAATACTCAGGATTTGGGTTTCCCATATAATGGATCTTTCTGTAATTTTGATCGTCATACTAGAAAAATATTTAGGGGGTTATTTATTAAACTCCGAATTTTTCGGAATTTATTATAGCCTGAGGATGGAAAAAGTCAGAATCAGAAAATCCGGCATCTCAGACCTGTCAAGGTCGCATATAGGTCAATAGGAGAAGTCCCAATGTGTTTCGTTCAATACCCCAAAGATGTTGGAGTTTTGGGAAAAAAGCATACAAAATCAGAGTTTTTGGGTGAAAAAACCCTGAAATTCCGATTTTTTTTCCCTGCAAACCACATGTTTGCGGAACATCTAATACTAGATAAGCGTAAAAAAACCCGTGCGGATGTAATCTGAGTATTTGGCAGAACATGTTGAGATAAATATGGACTTATTTAGGGGGATACAATAAAATAACACACAATAGTTTTCTGGATAATGGGTTTCAGAATAAAGAATCCCATACCTGTAATACCAAAACTATGCATTTAATGGCATTGTCCTTAATGATTTCATTATTCTTGACCTTGACCCAAATTCCAGTTCCAGCTCTCGAAACACCACCAACAAGATGGTCAGCATGACAACAGCAAAGAGCAGTTTAACTATTTCTGAGAAACCCTACATTTTTAAAAACAAGTTATTATAGGCTTTCCTGGTAGGGAATTCCACAACCTGGCAGTCCTTATAATAAATAAACCATATGTATCTAAAAAGCACTGCAATCTTCAAAATAATTGTACAGGAGGAACAGTAAGTTCCATGCAAACAATCACATAAAACTACGTTAGATGTTTTATTCTCACAAAATTGAATTATTTTCTATATTTATTTTCTCTATCTCAGGACACTTGTATAAATGACTTGGAAAAACCTGTAAATCATCAAAATGTTCATGTATCCGCAATCTTGCCACGGACTTTCATTTCTAATCTAATAAAGTGTTTGTCAATTCAGAACTGAAATGGCCTGAGGCTGTTAAGGTGGGCAGAAATAATTACCAGCACCTGTCTTATGTGACAAAAAGAAATCGGAAAAAGATTGTCAAATCCCAACAAGGGAAAAACAGATGGTGGGAAATGTCCATCAAAGATGTATTTGTTTGATTTGTGAGCTTTGACCTGTGCATTGTGTGTTCATTTTTACAAACAGAAATATATTTGTTAAAAAGGTTGATTATCATTTTGAGCCAACGACTGTCAGTCATTCTAGTATAATAGGCTAGGAATGTCACCCTGGGGTCCCCTAGAATCCATACTTTCATTTCTGCCTTATATTGTACTTTACATAACCGTTTCCTCTCTTGTAGAAATCAGTAATGAGACATGACAAGTGGAAGAGAGTACTATTGGAGAGACTTTCTCTTCCCTATGGAGATCTCTATTCCTCGTGAGAGCAGAGAAGCAGAAGATCCTTCAACAGAGGCCTGCAAGTCTAAAAGAAAGGCAAGTAGTATAGGGCAGGGATGTATATTTTGTTCCTGCAGATAAGTGAAAGGAGATATTTTATTTAGCAGCTTTAGTGCAGTTTTAGAATTGCTCAGTAACTTCGAGTCATAATTTGTCTACACCCTATGGCATGGAAATTCTTCAGAAATATTGATCTAAAATTCTAAATCTGTAAAATGTATGCATTTTAGCGATTCATTTTGGAGAAAGACTGCAGTACAATGTAATCACTGTCTGTAGATCCTCTCCAGAACCAGAACATTTATGCAGAAATCAACAATGACTATACATTTCAGTGAAGGGAAATATTCACCCACTGTTACCTGGAAAAATAAATTGAAATAAAAAAAATAAAGAAAAATAAAAATAAAATGGATTGTTCTGCTTATTTCATGGTGCTGAAGACTAAATGAGTGTATTATTATGGAGGGTACAATGTTCAGGTCAATAACATTAAAGTTATACAGGATGCATGAGCTGGCATGAGTTTGAATTGTGTTTCATTGCATATACAATTGTTTGGTATCAACCTCATTTGTTGCGGAATAAAATCTACTCAAGAGGAAACGGCTATGGATTATTTTATGCAGAACGCTTGAGACCTGGGGTTTTCCAGGTAAGGAGTTTTTTTTTTTCAACATCGCACAGCACAATGCCTTAAGGCAATGATAAAACATTTAGGCATTAAATAAAACAACAGATTTATTTCTGAGAAAAAGCAAACAAAATAAAAGTGAAGAATTTTTTTTAGATAGGAGCATGTGATAAAGTGCATTACCCAATGTATGGACTTTCTGAATAATGGCCTTCCAGAATTTGACGCCTGCAAATGTGTTTTTGCGAAACTGCAGCGTCAAAATTGGTGCATAAAAATTTCGAGCATTAAAATTATTCGGACGCTCATTGACTTTAACGCTTTTGAACAAAAGAGTCACCTGTATAAAAATGTCGCTCATGTAAAAAAATTGTTGCACGTGAAAAAGATTTTGAGGCCCATTCAGTGTCGGACCCACTGCGTTGCTCTGCAGGGCATGCTGCGCGCAAGTGAACGCATGTGCTCGCATATGTGTGTGTGCAAGGGCTCCTGCACACTGTGCTCTTCGGCCCTCGGCCCCTTTACAGGCCATTTGCGGCAAGAAGAGGAACCACAGGGTGCGGATCTGGGCCCGTGAGAGAGGGGGGCCCACCGGATTTTTTCCCGGTGTCCCACTGGCCCAGTCCAACCATGAGCCCATTCAATGTGTTTTTTTACATTTTTTTGCTGTTTCACACTCTTTTAATAGGGGCCAATGCCCCAAGCGGACGGGCCGTGACCGTATCAGGGAACATAAATCTGCTATTAATACAGGTAAAAAGGAACAGGCGGTGGCGGGGCATTTTATTGAATGTGCACATAGAGTAAACCAACTTAAATTTCAGATAATTGAGACTATGGAAACTAAACAACGCGGCCCGTAAATTGGAGACCCTGGAGCCAAGGGGTCTCAATAAAGAATATGACTTGAGCCCTATTTTTAGATAAATATATTTACCTTATTTGTTTATGTCAAAAAGATAATAATCTGGATTTTAACATAAAAAAAAATTTTTAATGTGTTTTTATTCACTTATGTTTTACAGATGTTTGTTATATACACATGCTGTCGAACATTCACCTTAAGGTTTGAGCACCTACTTATAATATCTATATGGACACTGTGTTCGTTTGATATTGTTACCCTACTCGGATTGTTATGAGAGTTATAGTTCTACTTTTGTAAATGACCACTAGATGGTGGTGGAGAGTATAAAAAGCATGTTTAATGGAGTGCCAGTAAGCTTGACAAAAGGCCGCTTGGCCTGAAACGTTGCGGTGATGCCCAAAGCTGAAATAAAGGCTTTTTAAACACTAAAGTTTCACAGTCTGGTGCTGTTCTACATTCAAAGGCTCACATAATTTTTCCGCCATTTCTCAAACAGATTGGCCCATTACTAGTATTATTGGGCAATACACATAGTATAAAAATATTTAGTTTTTTTTCTGACTGCTGAAACTCTTGTCATTGCTTCCTGTTCCCTGTTGGATGCACCTTTCCCCCATGGATCTGCAGTCACTGCCCAGTGTCAAAATGATTTCAGCTCACAAAATGTAATGCAGACATAGCAATGGCTGCCAATGCTGGATATTATATGGATGACACATAAACAGGACATGGGTGGCTACTCTGATTTTTTCGAGAAAAGTTATTGATAAATCATGGAAGTGATTTTTTGTCCGGATTTGATTTCATAAAAATATGAGATTGATTTGAGTTTTAGTAAACGTAGTAATGTTAAAGTGGATCTGTCACCTAGACATAAAAATCTGTATAAAAAAAGTCCTTTTCAAATTAAGCATGAAATCCAAATTATTTTTTTGTTTAAGCATTCATAGCTCAATCAAATACTGCATGCCCTTACTCTGCTCTCCCCACATTCCCCCTGTTCTCTTAACCATTTAATTGTGTAACCAGGGCATGGGGATGGACATCAGGTCCCCCATTCTTGTGCACAAACAAGATTGTGAGATGATACAAGACTTGTCTTACAGTGTCCACAAAATGGCTCCTGCCTGCTTGCTGTAATTATGAGTTCCCAGACAGAAACAAACAAGATGCAAATATTTTTTATAGTGTAATTAAAGTTCATTTTGCTTGACTAACATTATAAAATAGGATTTGGAATAATTTTTTTGGGTGATGGGTCCCCTTTAATGTAGCATAATGCAACACAGCAGCGCAAGTACATCTCAGCATAACACTAAATCATTCCTTAAACATCAATAAAACAGATATTTCTAACATCTGTAACTCATTTAAAATTCATGATTGATTATGGCTCTTCTGCAGCACAGTCTTTATAGACGTATAATTTACATTTATATTTTATGTAAATAGTCAATAAAACACAATTTTCTCGATGCAGTTCGCTCCCATCACTCCACCGGTATTTGTACTTGCTTTCTATATGAAGAAATATTTGCATTGACAGGATAGCCAGATTGGTGTTTTAGCCTATGGGGGACCTCCTACGATCAATTTGGAGTCGTTTGGTGAACGTTTGAAAAAAAAATATTTGAAATTTTTTTTTAAAAAAGATTTTTTTTGGGTGAAAAAATTAGAATTGAATTTGCTTCAAATTTGATTTGAGTTAACGGGTCGATCCTATTTGCCCAAATTTTAAAAAATTCAAATTTTTAAAATAAATTTCAACTAATATTTTTTTTTGAATTTCCAGTTCTTAGAAACTCCCATAAACTTGAAATTCAACCCTTGATAAATATGCCCCTAAAAGTACAAATTTCAAGGTTTAAACAGAGATCAAAAGTATAAATTCCAAGGCTGAAACAGACTGGGGACAGGGAAGCAGTGAACCTTGAAAGATGAACATTTTGCTTCAGTAAAATAAAATGTAGAGCTATAGTAAACTGACTTTACTCTGGTCAGTTTTAGCTACTTTCAGTGTGGAGTAATACCACAAATAAGGCCCTCTCTCTCAGGGGTAAGCCCTCACAGCGGGGTGGAGGCAGGGTGTAGTGCAACTGTAACCAGGTGCAATCGCACAATAAATGGGTACCAGTAGTTTTTTATGCTTAACCAGAACAGTATATTTATTAACAATACAGCACAGATCCACAAAGAAGTATTCAGAGCACAGAACAAGTAGCATAAAGGAAGCAAATACTCACAGCTGGATCCCTACAGGCAAGGGTTCATGTCAGCAGAGGTAGCAGTAATGTGAAAGGTACAGCCAGCTTTCAGGATCTCTTTGGTTGGCATCTAGGGGAATTCCTACCATCCCTAGTCTCAACACTTTGTCCCTACTTCTGGGCTATTAGTACCAGGGCCGCCATTAGAAATCACGGGGCCCCGCCCACACTGACGACCAAGCTCCGCCCCATATCCCGCCCACATCGCAGTTAAAAGACCACACAGACATCAGCGCTAAAAAAGTAACCCCCCCCCCACACAAGTTGTAAAAAGCTATTGATGGTCAGGGCCCCCTTATAAAAAAAATTGGGGCCCCCAAAAAAAAAAAAATTTAAATTTTTTTTTTTTTTTAAAACATTGGTGGCAGGGGCCCCCTTATAAGTTAAAAAAAACTTGGGGCCCCAACAAAAAAAAATGTAAAAAAACTAAAAAATAAACAAACATTGGTGGCAGGGGCCCCCTTATAAGTTAAAAACAAATTGGGGCCCCAAAAAAAATTTGAAAAAAAATTAATTTTTTTTTGAAAAAAAAAAACATTGGCGGCAGGGGCCCCCTTATAAGTTAAAAACAAATTGGGGCCCCAAAAAAAAATTTGGAAAAAAAAAATTTTTTTTGAAAAAAAAAAAAAAACTGGTGGCAGGGGCCCCCTTACAAGTTAAAAACAAATTGGGGCCCAAAAAAAAATTTAAAAAAAAAATAATTTTTTTTTGAAAAAAAAAAAAAAACTGGTGGCAGGGGCACCCTTACAAGTTAAAAAAATTTGGGGCCACCAAAAAGAAAATTCATTTTTTTTTTAAAAAAACAACAAAAAAAAACAATGGTGGCAAGGGGCCCCTTACGAGTTAAAAAAAAAATTGGGGCCCCAAAAAAAAAGTTTTAAAAAAAAGATTGGTGGCAGGGGCCTATAGAATATTAAAATAATACATTGGTGGCCAGGGGATTAAAAAAAAAAAAAACACAAACTGGTGTTCAGTAGAATTGAACTCATGGCTTCAGTACTTCAACTTCGCCTCCTTTCGTGACTTCGGGTCTTTTCACCGCTTCAGGACTTCAATTTCGGCTGTTTTCGTGACTTCGGGTCTTTGCGCTGCTTCAGGACTTCGGCTTCGGCTGTTTTCGTGACTTCGGGTCTTTTCGGCGCTTCGTGACTTCGGGACTTCGGCTTTTTCCGTGACTTCGGGTCTTTTCGGCGCATCGGCTTCGGCTTTTCGGCACTTCCGCATTCGGCACTCAAGAGGAATGACGTACGGCTCGGGCGCTCGTAAGGGGGGCCCGGATCTTCAAAAAAATGCAGCGCTGCCGGGCCCCCCTTCATGCCCGGGCCCGGTACGCTTGTCCCCCCTGTCCCCCCCTGATGGCGGCCCTGATTAGTACCCAGGATATTAATCCCTCTAATGTCTCCTCGTCGGAGCTTTGAGCTGCTCAACTACCTAAGCTATCTATCACTCCTAGAGCGACAGAGTATGCTAATCTATTTACTAGGGTCGATACTTCTAGGATCACAATACCCATTCCCTTTCAGCCTGCTTGGTTGGGCTAAAGCAGGGGTCAGCAACCTTTACTATCAAAAGAGCCATTTTGCCTCTCTCCCACTAAAGAAAAATAGTCTGGAGCCGCAAAACATAACACAGCTTATAAACTTTTTTAACCTTTTTTTAATTTTAACTGTTACAATAACAGAATACAACAAATAGAAGTGCATTGTGTATATGCAGGGCTACTTTGAAATAAATTAAACACTGAATAGCCCTATTAAATGTTAGTGTTCTCATCTGTTTAATGTGACTTCTGTTTCTGAAGCTCCATGCTGATCTTCCTTCTCTTGTCTCGAGTGTGTGACCGCGGTAAGGACCATGATGAATCATCTTGCTGTGGCTCAGTCTTGCCTGTCACTCCTGGGACGTCTATACAGCCCTTGTCCCGGCTGGCGAATGCCTGAGTGTGCTTACCGTGGTCCCACACTCCAGAAGCCACCAGCAGGTGCGAGGGCTGTAAATACAACCTGACAGGCAAAGCCGCAAGACTGAGCCGCAGCAAGTAGGATGAAGAGCCGCATGCGGCTCTAGAGCCGCAGGTTCCCTACCCCTGGGCTAAAGTAATGGACCCAGACCTCATGGTTCCCAGGACCTTTATACTACTACACAGTGCCATCTGGTGTACACTGTGAGAACTACAGGGGTTACATAAGCACAAGGTCCCCATCAGGACCCACTTAGGCATCCATATTACTAGGGATGTGCCTGTCAATAATGTGTAAGGGTGTCTAAATTTTCACATCCCTACAGAAGTATTTTTATATTTGGCGTCAATGCACATTTGCACAATGCACTTTTCATTTAATTTTGTTACTGTTTCTTTAAGTTTGGAGGTTAGACTTCTCTTCAATCTGAGCACGAGCTGGAAATCAAGCAGAGCAAATCCATGTTGAGTTGATGAAAGTCCTACAAGACTGCTGACATGACAGAACCTGACTGCCTTTGATAATGACGCTTCTGTTTGTTTAACTGCTTGCTTTGTTTCTGAATTGGTGACTCTCTAAATGGCAGTTCCCTCTTTGACACTTCTCATGTTCATGATGAGAGCTTAGTTGAGGCTATTGCTACAGAAAATGCCACAAGGGCTCAGTCTCTCTCTCTGTCAAAACTGGCAGAAACAGCTGAACAAGCAGCCAGCGTCGCTGACGCCAAAGAAGCTCAACACATGTCTCATGTCTGTGTGCAGCAATCTGTCAAGTCTTTCTGTGAATTACCCAATGCCTTAAACAAAGTAAAACAGTTCAATGGGGCACACAGATATAAAAGCTCAGACATTTTGTCGTACTTATGAAAAAGCTGTGCACCGATGCTTTATACAGTAAACAATGTATTGTTGTCTGACATATTGGGATTATTGTGCAATATTTGCTTGCCCATATTATATTGAAATAAAAAAGTATGAAGATCCATATTACGGAAAAATCCCTTAGCCAGAAAACTCCAAGTCCCAAGAATTTTGGATAACAGGTGACATACCTGTATTTTACTTTGTACCATTTTATCATCACAGAGAAAAAGTTAATCGTTTTTAAAAAGGTAGATTATTTGGAGAAAATGGAGTCTATGGAAGAAAATCTTCCAGTTATTCCGAGCCTTCTGGATAATGGGTTTCCGGATAATGGATCTCATATCTGTATCAGAGTATTAATGCACTTTTTTATGGGTCAGGATGTGGCATATTGCACTTTCTGTTTTCCTAGTTTTACCACATTACACAGAGTGAACAAAAGTCTTCTAAGTGGAGCCACTAGGCAGAAATACAGGTATGGGATCTGTTACATGAAACCCGAAATCCAGAAAGCTCCTAATTACAGAAAGGCCTTCTCCCATAGACTCCATTTTATCCAAATAATCCAAAAAAAATGTAATTTCCTTTTTCTCTGTAATAATAAAACAGTACCTCGTTCTTGATTCAAACTAAAATATAATTAATCCTTATTGAAAGTAAAACCAGCCTGTTGGGTTTATTTAGGGGGTAATTAATCAAAGTCCGAATTTATCTCAATATTTTATGCTACAAACTCAGATGAAATCTGCTCGGGTTTTTTACTCTTATTTATTATTACATTTTCCCGAAAATTTGCTTTGCGGGAAAAAATCCGATTTTCACAATTCACGGGGTATTGCACGAAACCCAGTGCACATCAAAAAATCATTGGGACTTCTCCCATTGACTTATATGCAACCTCGACAGGTCTGAGATGCCGGATTTTTAGATTCAGACTTTTCCATCCTCATGGTTTGATAAATTCTGAAAAATTTGTAATTTTTAAAACGAAATTTTCATGATTTTTGCATTCGGAGTTTAGTAAATAACCCCCTTAATGTTTACATGCTTTTTTAGTAGACTTAAGGCTTATCCAGAAAGCCCCATGTCCCAAGCATTCTGGATAACAGGACCCATACCTGTACCATGAATTAGCACTTCATATTATCTAAAAAGATCTGGTATAATTTGCCTGATGAGCCAGTACTTTGTAGTGTGATGTAGATTGGGTGGATAATTCCAAGTTCCTTAGGTTTCCTAAAATGTTTGGACATTTTCCCTGTTAGGCAGAGAATGTTAACATGACGTTACTGACTGAAAAGAATGTCCAGTATATATATACAGGTATATATATATATATATATATATATATATATATATATATATATATATATATATATAAGGCAAAAAAAACCGCACTCACAGGACTTTTTAAAGGTGCAAAATCCAAAAATGATGTTTATTTCAACGTTTCGGCTATTCACTTAAGCCGTCATCAGGAAGTATATATATATATATATATATATATATATATATATATATATATATATATATATATATATAGCAAAAGTTTCCAGACCAGCACTCCCTTTTGGTGAAAATCAACAATCTTTTATTGTGACATGGTATCTTGTTCCAACGTTTCGATCCCAATAGGGATCTTTTTCAAGGATCTTCCTTGAAAAAGATCCCTATTGGGATCGAAACGTTGGAACAAGATACCATGTCACAATAAAAGATTGTTGATTTTCACCAAAAGGGAGTGCTGGTCTGGAAACTTTTGCTGTATGCTAATATTACCGTGCACCCCTACTTATCCATTGCCTTGGAGTGCGGATACTCATCCAAGAAATATATATATATATATATATATATATATATATATATATAATTATATCAGCCTATCTAGTCTGAGAAATAGTGTTTTTTATCAAACCACAATGAAAAATACATCTTCATACGTTTCATTGGAGAACAATGGCAAAACAGGTGTTTATTAAAACTTGGTAGAATTTTCTGCATAAATTTAAAATTTTCCCCCCAACCCACACTTGTGTTAGAATATGCATTTGCTACCTGCGGTATATATCCAACAAGCTCCTAGATAAATAAGCTTGCAGTTAACAGAAGGAACCAATGTATTTATAAAACTCCAGTTAGGAGATTGCTGAGTGGTCAGTTCCAAAAAGTAGTTTGTGATGTATTCTATAAAAGGGGTCATGGACTTGCCTTTATCTTGCTATTGCTGAACTGCGGGCATCCTGTAGCTGTCAGTGGATGCTGGTAATTATAGTCTTGGAACATCGGCAGCTGGAAGGACAGGGTTGAAGATGTCTGTGCTACAAGAAAAAAATGTGATTGCTTGGCTGCTTTTCACACTGCTCAATAAACCAATTTGCCATCCGGGTTGTTAAGCAGAGTAAAGAGACAACTCATCCAGAAAAAACACAATTCCAATTTAATACTTACAGGCTGATGCATATCCAAACCCTATTTATGTTGCATGAATATACAGTAGATGTTTGTCATGCTGTAGCAGAAATGCTTTTTTGAACACTTTGTTTGAGTACCAGAACGTATTATACTATATACGGATTTGGTTGGTCTGAATGCAACATTAAGGGGCATATTTATCAAGGGTCGAATTTAGAGTTTATGGGAGTTCATAAAAACTACCATAAACTTCCATTAACTCAAATTTGAAGAAAATATGTCCAATCGAAATTTATTCAAAAATTCTAATTTTCTTCACCAAAAAAAAAGAAAATTTGATTTTCAAAAGTCCACCAAACGACTCCATATTGATTGTATGAGGTCCCCCATAGGCAAAAACACCAATTCGGCAGGTTTTAGATGGCAAATAGTGGATTTCTTAAAGGTACAGTACATTGATTTTTTTTTTAATTTAAATCGAATTTGGACTATTCAATAGTCGATTTACACTAAAATAAACTCAAAGTTTGAATTTTCAATTTAACCCTTGATAAATCTACCCCTAAAGCTCTCTTTAGCTTTGACATCGTTTTAACTTTCTCTTAAAGGGATACTGTCATGGGAAAACATGTATTTCTCAAAACACGTCAGTTAATAGTGCTACTCCAGCAGAATTCTGCACTGAAATCCAATTCTCAAAAGAACAAACAGATTTTTTTATATTCAACTTTGAAATCTGACATGGGGCTAGAGATATTGTCAGTTTCCCAGCTGACCCCAGTCATGTGACTTGTGCCTGCACTTTAGCACTACTTTCTCGCAGGCTATTTCTCTTACTTAATGTAACCGAATCAGTCTCAGTGGGACTTGGCTTTTACTATTGAGTGTTGTTCTTAGGTCTCACAGGGAGCTGTTATCTTGTGTTAGGGAGCTGTTATCTGGTTACCTTCCCATTGTTCTGATGTTAAGCTGCTGGGGGGGGTGTGGAGGGAGGGGGTGATATCGCTCCAACTTGCAGTACAGCAGTAAAGAGTGACTAAAGTTTATCAGAGCACAAGTCACATGACTGGGGGCAGCTGGGAAACTGACAATATGTCTATCTAATGTAATCTGTTTGCTCTTTTGAAAAATGGATTTCAGTGCAGAATTCTGCTGGAGTAGCACTATTAACTGATGCGTTTTGAAAAAAACATGTTTTCTCATGACAGTATCCCTTTAAAGGACAAGGAAAGGCAAAAAAATAAAATCACATTTTTACTTTCTTTAATGAAAAAGAAACCTATCTCCAATATACTTTAATTAAAAAATGTGTACCGTTTTTATAAGAAACCTGACTGTATGCAGTGAAATTCTCCCTTCATTTACTGCTGTGGATAGGAATTGTCAGATGGTCCATAAATGCTGGGCAGTGAAACAATCATACTTATGAACAGCAGGGGGAGCTCCCACCTTAATTCCCAGCCATGCAGAATTCAAGCAGTTTTGTTTATGACGATCCCTAAGCAGCCCAGACCACACTGAGCATGTGCACAGTCTTAGTCTTGCAAAGATGTTTAACAAAGTTACAAGATGGTGACCCCCTGTGGCCAACTTTGAAAGCATAAATCATTTGTTTGATTAGGCTTGTGGTGCAGTAAGTTCATGCTTATGTTTAGTATACAAAATACAGCATTTCTAGCCTTATTCTATTTTAGACTTTCCTTGTCCTTTAAGGCCAAGTTTGCATACTGTATTTGTGGTCCTAAATCTTTCCAAATGTCATTATGTTTGGGGTATTTAGAGGCCTTCAAAGAGATTTTGTCTTATTTTCTAATACCAATTATCTGCTAAATCACAGTTAGCTTTTCCTTTCCACCCTACATTCTATTTCTTGCATCATCCCCACCTACTCGTGTTTTTCACTCAATCTCTTTTTTTTCCCCAGCCTACAAAACCAGAACAAAACCTTTTCAGAACTGCCTTCATACTGGTTCTGCACAGACAGTATTACTAGTGTTTGTAAGAACAGAAAAATGTTAGATGATAATTTCATAAGAATCCAAACAGCAGTTCAAATGATAGAAGAGAACAATGCAGGCGGGTCATCCTGCTCCATAAGGTTTTATTTAGAGCTGTGTTGATCTATGTTGTGTTTTCATTTTATGATTCAGTTTATTGTCTGTGTTACCCACGCGCTATTAATACTCTGAGGAGTCAACTCTTCTTACGCTGTGAGCAGATTATCCAGCTAAAAATCGAATTCAGTAATATAATCATTTATATAAATGAAACACATTCTCCTAAAATGCAACTTTTAAAGAGGTAACATATTCACTGTATTTTGTATTTTCACAGCTATGGCTATTTTGTTTTCCTTACTGCTATAGCAACTGGTTTTTGACTCTTCATATGCCGATTAGGTATTCATCGAATCCACTATTTATGGACTCGTCGGAACCTCGAATCCTTAGTGAAAGATTTAGCCGAATAATGAACTGAACCCTAATTAACATATGCAAATCAGGGCAAGGTAGGGTGACAGACAAGTGTGGTTAAAAATGTTTTACTTCCTAGTCATGTGATTTTAAAGATTTGGTTTTGGTTTGGCCAGGTATGTGGAATACCGAACTGAATCCTGAATTTGCTGCACCAATAATGCCTATATAACTTTTCTCTGCAGAAGGATTGCCATAAGCTTATATGAGCATATTTTTAACTCTGGTGGGTGGAACAAAACCTACATGCAAATGTAACCGAAGGGCAGTGTATTTGAACATTAGAAAAAAAGACACCTGTTTCACATGCCTTTGAGTAGATAACTATCTAAACAATTGTTTTGTGGTCCTTTAAAGGAGAAGGAAAGGCTAAAATGAAGTAAGCTTTATCAGAAAGGTCTATATAAATACACCAGTAAACCCTCAAAGTAATGCTGCTCTGAGTCCTCTGTCAAAAGAAACACTGCATTTCTTTCCTTCTATTGTGTACTCATGGGCTTCTGTATCAGACTTCCTGTTTTCAGCATAAACCTCCAGGGCAGGGCTTGAGCATGCTCAGTTTACTCCTCTCCCCCTCCCTCCTCCCATCCCTGCTGTAATCTGAGCTCAGAGCTGTAAGTGAGCAGGGAGAGACTCAGGCTGGAAGTGATGTCACACCAAGCTTATATGGCAGCTTCTATCCTAAACAAACAGAGACAGTGTCTAGAGCTGTTTACTCAGGTATGGTAAAGCATTCTGCAGAATAAATATA
This sequence comes from Xenopus laevis, assembly GCF_017654675.1. Taxonomy (NCBI): domain Eukaryota; kingdom Metazoa; phylum Chordata; class Amphibia; order Anura; family Pipidae; genus Xenopus; species Xenopus laevis. The sequence continues at coordinate 21,322,453 of NC_054383.1, forward strand.
GCGTTCTAGTTCGCACTATTGTGGCTAATCTGTTGGCAATAAACTTGGAGCTTTCCTTCTCCTTTAAACCAACAATGATCCAAGCTCTTCAACAACCACTCCTGAATCAATCTGCAGCCATGCTAATGTAAGAGGACTTTCCATGAGGGTCTCTATATTTAACCAATGATAAACAGAAGCATTGCAAATTTTTACCGTATCTTGCCTCCAAATACCTTTCTTATATTTGATTTCCGGGTAATATTAGCCAAGTTAATATTGCCCATTCATTTTCATCTCTTAGATAACAGCAAGATGACGGTGGCTCCTGTTTGGAGATCTAGTGTGAGGGATGATAGATTTGTACATGCGTTTAAAGAGGATCTAAACCTTTCCAAAACTTTGGGGCAAAAGCAGAGCAAGACCAAGGGGCAAATTCACTAAAGGACGAAGCACCTAACGCTAGCGTTAATTCGCTACCGTAGCGCATTTATGTTAATTCGCCGATTCACTAACGGACGCTGGCGTAAATTCGCTAGTGTTACTTCACACCCTTATGCCTGGTGAATTTGCGCAACGGACGTAACTACGCAAATTCACTGACGCGCGAATTATTCTGAACGCTACCTTTTACACCAGACTTCCTTCGCCAACTCAGATCAGGCGAAGTGCAATAGAGTAGATTGGGATTACTTAAAAAAAAAGTTAAAACATTTTCTAAGTCCCAAAAAACGCTGGCGTTTTTTCTTTTTTTATGGGTGATAGGCTGAAAAAGATCGAGATTTTTTTGGGGCTACCCTCCTTGCCCCCTACATTTTCTAACTCATGGCAACTTAACTATACAGTGGGCACATGTGTGGGGCAAAATAAAAATTGTATTTGCTGTTTTGAAGGTTTCCCAGGCTTGTGTAGTGATGCTCTGTATACTTCCATTGTAACTTCAATTTGGCGCCGTATGCAAATTAAGCATCGCTAGCGTAACTTCGCTTTGCTTGGCGAATTAACGCTAGCGCAACTTTGCAACCTTACGCTTCCCCTGAGCGCAACTTTGAATTTTAGTGAATTTGCGTAGCGCTGGCGAAAATACGCCTGGCGAAGCGGACGCTGGCGCAACTACAAATCTTAGTGAATTTGCCCCTAAAACGGACACTGTTAATGAGACCCCTGAGGATGGTGGTATGTTCTTTCCTAATCTCTATCTCTACATATAGTGGCACAGGCTAGACATTCTATGTTTGTGAAAGACATAACTATTTCCTTAGCCTTCTTTCAGCTGTGATCATCCTATTAGGTGGCTAAATGACCCCTAGACAGGTTTGACTGTAAAAATACTCATTAATGCTGAGGACGCCAAAATAAAATATGGCAAAAAAAGAGACAAGACGTCATGAACTGAAGCCTGAAGTACAACAGGTCTCATTATAGTACATTGTACAACAATAGGAAGAATTAGAATATTGGGCCCATTTGGCCTTTGATCAATTAACACTGACTTCTTGAGCTGTTTATGCTTAGTGTGACATTTTCCTTGTCCCAAACAGTGTTATGTATATCATGTAACATACATTGCTGTCTCAATAAATCTTACCTAGTTGTAATTTTTTTTTCTATTACAAGATGATGCTCCAATGATAAAAACTCGATGCCAATCATCCTTTGGTTATCTAACATACTGAGATTACTGTACAATATTTGCCCCCTATAGAGAGCTGGGAAGCAGAAGAGAGTCTGTTGTATGAAAGGTTTCCATTCCCCTTAAAGGAGAACTAAACCCAAAAGTTAAAAAAACCCTACCTTATATACAGTAGACCCCCCTCTAACCCCCCCCCCAGCCTAAGTGTTACCCCGGGCAAATGCCCCTAACTTCTTACTTAACCCTCGGTGCAGATTCAGGCATCGGAGTTCACAGGCACCATCTTCGGCCTCTTCAGTAATCTTCAGAATGAGACCGGCACTTTGGCAATTTTCAGAGTTTCAACCCATGCACAGGTGTTGCCAAACAGAAAGTTGCTTCAACTGCACATGTGCTGCTCTGCCCGTCTCATTCCAAAGATTACCAAAGAGAATAAGTTGGCTGCCATGAACCCTGCTGGACAGAATCTGCATTGAGGGGTAAGTAAAGACTTAGGGTCATTTGCCCGGGGTAGCAGCTAGGCTGAGGGGGAGGCGGGAGGGGGGGGTCTATGTAGGGTAGGGGGGTAGGGTTTTTTTTAACTTTTGGGTTTGCTTCTCTTTTAACACTTCAAATGCCATGGATTGTAGAATAGCCACTGTTGGCTCCAATGCACCATAATGGCAAGTGTTGTAGATTCTACTTTCCATGCAGCTCTTTGACCTATTACACAGTGATGTTTAGCAGCAGATCAAAAATCACCGTTAAGTCACTGCAGATGCCTGCAGAGTCCATGTAGAGTCCATCTGACTTGCAAGCTTATTTTAAGGTTTATGGAAACATAGGGGCCCATTTACTTAGCTCGAGTGAAGGAAAAGAATTTAAAAAATGTATTTTTTTGGCTACTTCGACGATCGAATTGGCTACTTCGACCTTCGACTACGACTTCGACTTTGAATCGAACGATTTGAACTAAAAATCGTTCGATTAGTCGACCATTCGATAGTCGAAGTACTGTCTCTTTAAAAAATACTTCAACCCCCTACTTCACCACCTAAAACCTACCGAAGTGCAATGTTAGCCTATGGGGAAGGTCCCCATAGGCTTTCTAATGTTTTTTAGGTCGAAGAAAAATCGTTCGATTGATGGATTTTTCGTTCGATCGTTCGATCAAACTATTTGTAGTAAATCCTTCGACTTCGATATTCGAAGTCGAAGGATTTACATTCGGCAGTCGAATATCGAGGGTTAATTAACCCTCGATATTCGACCCTATGTAAATCTGCCCCATAGTGTGTGAACAGCTTTGAAAATATTTTGTATTTCTGGCCGACACTCTCTCTTGCCGCACAGCTTTTCAGAAAAAAACACGTCTTTCCTCAGCCGCTGACAACATCACCATCGGACAAAACACTAGTTGTATTGTGCTACTACTGATTGTGCTCAATTATCACTGCAAAAAAAAGTCTCGCTGGAAAAAAAAAACATAATTATAATCAATGTGAGTAAATATTTTGCCTCCTGAATCTAAGCGCTGTATCACTGATATTGTTCCACTGGAAATGCATAGCTCTCATATCTAGTTTTAATTACCTTATCTGGCATTTAACAAATTTGTATTTTTTGTTGTTATTGATTTTTTTTCCCTGCAAAAATAGTAATATTTGACAATATTTTTTTTCTGTGTCTAAATGCATGGTGACATTGTGCTGCAATTAGAGAAAAGGGGCCCTTGGCAATAAAAGAAAGCAGGGCTGGTCTCGGTGTGGATGAGAATACATAAATCAGGAATGTCCAAACTGTCACCCCAGGTGTTGTTAAACTACAAATCCTACAGTCCCTTCTGTCATTTATTGATGTGTCAACAATATCATATCTCATTACAGGTATGGGATCAGTTATCCGGAAACTCCAGAAAGCTCCGAATTACAGGAAGTCCATGTCCCATAGGCAACATTATAAGCAAATCATTTTAATTTTAAAAAATAATCTCTGTAATAATAACCAGTAGCTCGTATTTCATCCGAATAAAGATATAATTAATCCTTATTGGGTTTATTTAATGTTTAAATGATTTTGAAGTAGACACAAGGTATGGCGATCCAAATGCCTTATTGGAAAACCTCAGGTCCCGAGCATTCTGGTAACAGTTCCCATTCCTGTATTACTTCTATCTGCACTTTCTCCATATGGGCCATTATGGTTTTATGTTCCCTCAGCAAATACCCTTTCTACTGTACTCCAAGGGTGATCCCACACAGAGATGCTTTGTCACCCACGGGAGAACACAATTTCCTATGCTCTGTAATACCTCTACATTGTGGCAAATTGAAATTTCCACAAGTAAAATACTTAAAGGGATACTGTCATGGGAAAAAAATGTTTTTTTCAAAATGAATCAGTTAATAGTGCTGCTCCAGCAGAATTCTGCACTAAAATCCATTTCTCAAAAGAGCAAACAGATTTTTTTATATTCGATTTTGAAATCTGACATGGGGCTAGACATATTGTCAATTTCCCAGCTGCCCCAGTCATGTGACTTGTGCTCTGATAAACTTCGATCACTCTTTACTGCTGTACTGCAAGTTGGAGTGATATCACCCTCCTCCCTTTCCCCCCCCCCCCAACAGCCAAGCAAAAGAACAATGGGAAGGTAACCAGATAACAACTCCCTAACACAAGATAACAGCTGCCTGGTAGATCTAAGAACAACACTCAATAGTAAAAACCCATGTCCCACTGAGACACATTCAGTTACATTGAGAAGGAAAAACAGCAGCCTGCCAGAAAGCATTTCTCTCCTAAAGTGCAGGCACAAGTCACATGACCAGGGGCAGCTGGGAAACTGACAATATGTCTAGCCCCATGTCAGATTTCAAAATTGAATATAAAAAAATCTGTTTGCTCTTTTGAGAAATGGATTTCAGTGCAGAACTATTAACTGATTCATTTTGAAAAAAAAAATGTTTTCTCATGACAGTATCCCTTTAAATAATTTAATTGCGGGAAAATGCTTTTGTATGCAATTTTGTGTGCTTATATTTTACTTGTGTGATTCTTAGTCACCTCAAGGAAAATGTATTTGAAGGAGCTTTGTTGGCCCCAGGGATTTTGATTTCCCCGCAGGCAAGAAAGTCCTGTGTGTATCACCCTTATGCAAACCCACCTAGACTCAAAAACTAACATTTTGCCCGCTGATTTGCTTAATAGCACAGTGACCTCTTTACTCACAGTGTTCTGCATTTCACTGAAAGCTCAGAGAGGCATGTAAACAAATTGTGTTACCAAAAAAATGTCTATAAAACATGAATTATTTATATTTTATTATATTTACCTTTACGCTGGCCATGCATCTCACTTATATCCAGTTTTAGAAAAGAACAGATCTGTGTAGAAAATAGTGATGGGTGAATTTATTCGCCAGGCGCGAATTCGCTGCGAATTTGTGCGATTCGCCGCCAGCGAATAAATCCGTGAAACGCCCGCGAAAATTCGCCCGAAAAAACGGCCGCCGGCATCAAAAAAACAGGCGCCGGTGTCAAAAACGAGATGCCAGCACCGTTTCGCAAATTTTTCGCCGTTTCGCGAAATTTGCAAATTTTCCGGTGAAGCAAAACAAATTCGCCCATCACTTGTAGAAAACACTCCTCCATTATATACTCATGAGAGGACAGAACTGCAATGGCTCAACCAGGATCTAGCTCTAGTGGTTGCAAGCAGACAGAAAGTAGATCAGATCCTGTGGCCAGCTTAATTCTAACCAACTTTTCAATTGATCTTCATTTTTTCTTTTCTTCTTCTGACTTGTCAAGGTTTCAAAAGGTGATCACTGACCCCATCTAAAAAAAACACGAATCCTCTGTTAAGCTACACATTTATAGTTATTGCTAATTTTCATTACTCCTCTTTCTATTCAAGTATCTCCTATTCATATCCCAGTCTCTTATTCAAATTAATGGATGTTTGCTAGGGTAATATGGACCCTAGAAACCAGATTGCTGAAATTGCAAACTGGAGAGCTGCTGAATAAAAAGCTAAATAACGCAAATACCACAAATAATAAATAAAATGGAAACCAATTGCAAATTGTCTCAGAATATCACTCTCTACATCATACACAATGTTAATTTAAAGGTGAACAGCCCCTTTAAAAGCAAAACAGAAATACTATTTGAACAGAAGTGATTGTGAGACTATGGGGGTTATTTATCAAAGTCCACATTTATCTCAATATTTTCTGACCAAATCCAAACGGGTTTTTTCAGGCTTATTTATTAATACACTTTCCCGATAATTTTGTTTATGGAAAAAAATACAAACTTTTCAGAATTTCCACCCGAAAACGTTTTCAGATTTTTTCCTGAAACCCTCAAAAACTTCAGAATACACGAAACCCAATGCACGAAACCCAGTGCAGATCAAAAAAATCTTTGGGACTTTTCCCATTGACCTATATAGAACCTTGGCAGGTCTGAGATGCCGGATTTTCAGATTTGGACTTTTTCCATCCTTGGGGTATAATACAATCCGAAACAAACTTGTTTTTTAAAATTCCGATTTTATAATAAAAAAACATAAATTTTTCTGATTTTCGGCATTCAGAGTTAAGTAAATAACAAACTATATGTTAATAATATGTTAATGTAATAAATGATTATAATGACTGACATCTCCAGTCATGGTGAAAAAGGGCAATGTACAACTGGGGGGTGAATGGTAGATGACGTACAACCTGTTATCATTGTTTGCCCTTACTTATAGAGGTGCAAAAATGCCAAGATCCTCATCAGCACCTTATTAGTCAAACCAGTCAAAACAACCTTGAGGTAAATCAGACTCTATGCCAACAGTTTGGTTACAAGGAAATATTGGCAAGCTAAAATTGTATATTAATGTCCCTCTGTCTAATGACTAATATGGTACAGTTCAAAGAGTAACCCATAAATATTAAATCTACAGTCAGATCCTTGCACTGATCCTCTATAGTCGACATGCAGTTAAATGGAGAATCCATTTGTATTCTCCACCTTTCAGTGTCTGTGATCCCAGCCTTTCAGCCTTATTATTTTCTGCATCTTTGTTTTTTTCTTTTCCTTTTAGAACTAAACCCATAATGTTACAAACATGTTTTCAGTCTTTTGGTTTACTGACCCAGAACATTCGATCAAAAGAAATTTTGCTGGATATAAAGTAACTTATACAGAAAGCTTATGAATATCTCATGACACTTTCCGTGCCTGAGTGATCTCCATCTAACTGCACAGCAGGGGTGAAAGCATTAAAAGGTAAAACACAATTTAATCTGCAAGATTTTCTTCAGATAATATGATTTGCTGTCACATTTTGAAATCTTTCTTTAGCAAGCAACATTTCAGGAATATTTCATTTCTTTAATGTTTAAAATGGAAGGAATGGTCCATGTTGGCAAATAAGAGTGGCCCTGTCTTTTCTAACCTACTTTTGTCAGGAAAATAAGCGCTGTATTTGGGAGGTCTGGAATTTTACTGCTAATGTCCTGGCTAGTTCTACTATGATAGATAAGTTGCAGTCAAGCTGAATACAGTCATTGCAGGAATTGACCCACTCACACAGAATAACACAGAATAACACATAAAGAATAGGGATGTAGCGAACTGCCGATTTGGTGTTCGCGAATGCCGTTCGCGAACACCGGCAAAAAATGCGAACGTTCGCGAACTTCGAACACCCGCTAAAATCGTTCGATTCGAACGATCGAAGGATTTTAATCGTTCGATCGAAGGATTTTCATTCGAATCAAACGATCGAAGCCATTCGATCGAATGCTTTTCATTCGATCGAATGCTTACAATCGTTCGAACGAATGGAAATCGTTCGATTTTTAGCGGTCGAAGGAATTCGAATGGTCGAATGGTCGAACGATCGAACGCGAACTCAAAATGCGAACGTTCCCAAACGTTCGCGAACATTCGGCGGACGCGAACGGTCGAAGTTCGCGCGAACTAGTTCGCGGGCGAACAGTTCGCAACATCCCTAATAAACAATTGGCAGCACTGGAAACCGCCTCATTAGTCTGAATTGTACCAATCAAATCCACCTTGCAGTTGCATTACACTGGAAATGTGGAAAAAAAACACTGCATTCTGGAAAAAAAACATGGCGACTTGTATGGCCTGCTTATTTCAGAAAGGACAGAAAACTTTCTGAGATGGAAAGTATAGTAAATAAGAGCAGCAGGTTGAGTGTAGAAAAGAGGCACTTCCTAAACTTGTGTCATGTTCGGCTCCCTAAATCCAGAACAAGTGCTAGGCTCCCGGTCATGGCTCTGCTTCTGTAGCAGCCGCCTTTGGCCTCAGGAGGAGCCCTCAGCTACTCAGATGCCACCAGGTCTTAATAAGAGAGGAGCAAAGCAAGAGTTCTGGACAGATAAAGGGGCACGGTCATTATCGAGTTTTTGGACAGAAGAAGTAGCTCCTCACTCTGCTACATACCTCCCCTGTTTGTGGGAGACTCTGACTTCCGCACCTGAAGCCGGACTCTTCAACCCTTATCTGGAAAGGATATCGCCTTCTGATTTGCCTTCTCAGGCCTGCGTTGGACCATAAAAGAAAAGGGTTGGAAGGCTTAAGCATTTGTGCCAGTTTCTTCCTCACAAGTTCCTTCCTCACAAGACCTTTCCTATTGTTATGATGTCCCATTAGGATCTACATCCATAAAATCATTGTTAGCATTCTGTTCCATGGAAAATGTTACTTAAATATTGATTTATGAGAAAATGTACTGTAAATTGCTATATTTAACAAACAACTATTCTTATGTAACGTTAACATAATAAATATATGAATGAAAAGCATGAAACAGGAGGGTGATTAAGACAAGCTGTTTGTTGACAGTGTCTTGAGATCTACTGATCACCAGCTAAAGGTCTACTGGTAGATCCCGATCTACATTTTGGGCATCACTGACCTAAGACCTGACAATTTTACTGTTAAATCCTACTAAACATGCCTCATCCATTTCCTTTATGGACATATTTATGTGTTCATTGCTAGTGGATTACAGTAAGTTATTAACAGGTTTGTGTTACTTTAAAGGATTAACACAAAATGTAGATTTTGATTCAAGATCCAGTTATCTTTCTGTAGAGTCAGCCTTTATCCTGGACTGAAAATCTTTCATCTTTTTGTGTAAAGTGTCGTGCTTGCATCACACAAACCCAATACAATGGATACTTACCACGAATATTGATGCAACACTTTAATTACATGGGGTAAGAGTGTCAATACATTGCCTAGCACAAAAATCAAAGACCAATAACTTGTCTTCCTATTTAATCGGGGGAACATCTTCCTTGTCTTCTGGGACTGCATCAAGTCTATTAGAATAAAGTTACACACAAACGCTCATATAGTACATATTTGTTCAGAAAATGTATACACCTTAAGGAAGTGTTTTTCATCAGACTTCGTAGGGAGCGATATCTTTTTTCTGCTTGTCTATCTCTATCTAGTAGAATAAAGTCTAAAGCAACTTGAGTTTTCTTGAAACCATTTCACCCGTGCAGCATCTGAGTGGTAGGGCAGTCCCTCAGATAAGTGTTTTCAAGAAAACTCAGAAAAGTCCTGTTGCTTTAGACTTAATTCTACTAGGTACTGAATATCATGACCTGGATAAATGAAAATCTTCATAGACACCATGGGGTATATTTATCAAAACGTGCAGTTAGAGATTGTGCCACAGTCCTCTAGAGGGAAATTCCACCACTCTCTATTCATTTTTATGGGATTTTGAAAGGCGTGTTTATCAACGGATGAACTTACACTTTCCCCCATTGATAAATAATCTTTTAAAAATCCCGTAGAAATGAGTGGAGAGGACTGCGGCAATCTCTAACTGCACTTTTTAATAAATATACCCCCATGTCTTGCCTTTTATTTTTCCATCATCTATATTAGTGATGTGCTGGTTGGCCCGATACCTGCTGGACCCTCAGGTCGGTTGGGTTCTAGCCGACCTTGCACCCCCATTTGCGGGTGATGGGCGGGTCCTGGTCAAGCTTTTCTTCCTGCTCTCCCGGCCCGCCACCTTGCACTGCTGACTTCCGGCTTTATAGCTGCGTGCCTGCGTGCCCCGCCCTTTTTGTGACATCATCGGTGGGGCAGGTCGGCTCGGGTCAATAAATGGAACCTGAAAATCGGGCAAGGGCAGGTGCGGGTGGAGGGAGGGCAGTTATCGAAAACCCGACCTGCACATTACTAATCTATATACAGTATCTACCTATAATTCTGAACACTTAACAATGTGATCGTGAATTAATTGATTTTATGAGAGGGTTATTTCTAAGGAATGATAATTAGCGAACCTCAGTGCTATGCTTCTGACCTAATACGATCAAGCACAATATTTTGCATTAAATATTACAAAAGCAAATGGCTGGTCATTTTTATTCCGTCCCTGCAATATGACGCCTATTGTTACAAAGTACGGTAGGTTACGCTATTATGTGGCCATGCAAAAAAGATGTAATGAATTTACTGTTGAGATTTATCCTATTTCAAAGAAGTAATGAAATGTTTTCTATCTTAGAACATTAAATCTTTTATACGAATTAGATTGCAATTTTTGAAGGATGACCTTTTCAACATCATAAAAGAAATGGAGGTGGTGAAGCATTTAGAATGTAAATGCTTTATCCATGCACTGATAATTTGATGAACACCGCTATCATTTTTTTTCCTGTGGCACTAGATTAAATCTCAGACTTTTAACAATCTTCGGTGAAAAATAAAATGTGTCAAGCCACTTTTTTTTTTCTCCCCGTGATTCGCCCTAACCCTTATTTTCACAGTAAATTTATTTCTGTTATACTTTCGGAATAGAAATTACAGACAGAAATAAATCCACAATGAAAATAAATTGACCATTCCGTGCAAAAGTATCTTTCAACCTTGCAACAAGTGGCGGAATGCATTATACAAACATATTGATTTGAGAAGTTACGATATTTTTAAACAATCAGAATTTCTAACGAATGACAAGTCAGGGTAGAAATATTGATGTTACAGCAGTGACTGGCATTGCTCATCAACGCAATGAAATTGAATCAGTCTGTATGTGGAGAAAAGGCCTCAAGTGACATACATATTCTATAATAACTAAATAAATGTGATTACTTTTACACACATAACCACAGAGTATATTTTCCCCATATACTGTAAAAAAATAAAAAGCACAGCATTTAACTTTGGACATCACAGTCTGATTAAATTGTGTGTGCGCTTTATTTAGAAAGAGTGCAGTCACAATCAGAAGCCTATTTATCAACATTCTAATTTTAATGGTTTTAAAGGCTTTTGCAATCACGAAAAAACGTATTTTCTTTAAAACCACTTATGCCAAGTAAATTATTAAAACAGCCGCCCTAATATAAACAGCAGGAATTAATAAAAATGCAGAACTAATCCGAATGCAAGTTATCCAGAATTCTTGGGAGCTGGGGTTTTCCGGCTAAGTCATACCTTAATACCTTAAAGGGATACTGTCATGGGGGAAATTTTTTTTCAAAACACAAAAAAGTTAAAAGGGCTGCTCCAGCAGAATTCTGCACTGTTTTCAAAAGAGCAAACTGATTTAATTTTGAAATCTGAGATGGGGCTAGACATATTGTCAGTTTCACAGCTGCCCCAAGTCATGTGACTTGTGCTCTGATAAACTTCAGTCTCTTTATACAGCTGTACTGTAAGTTCCCTTTTCCCCCCAGCAGCCTAACAATAGAACAATGGGAAGGTACCCAGAAAGCAGCTCCCTGAAACAAGATAACAGCTCCCTGGTAGATCTAAGAACAGCACTCAATAGTAAAAATCCAAGTTCCACTGCGACTCCTTCAGTTACATTGAGTAGGAGAAACAACAGCCTGCGAGAAAGCAGTTCCATCCTAAAGTGCTGGCTCTTTATGAAAACACATGACCAGACAAAATGACCTGAGATGCACCTACACACCAATATTATAACGAAGAAAAAAAAAAGTTGCTGGTTCAGGAATCAAATTTTATAATGTAGAGTGAATTATTTGCAGTGTAAACAGTGTAATTTAGAAATAAAAAATACATCATAAAAATCATGACAGAATCCCTTTAACTCTACTTAAAAATCATTTACACATTAATTAAACCCAACAGGATTGTTTTGCCTCCAATAACGATTGATTATCTCTGAGCTGGAATCAAGTACAAGTCACTGTTTTATTATTACAGAGAAACAGGAAATAATTTATAAAAATTTCAATGATTTGATTAAAAAGGGAATCTATGGGAGATGGCCTTTTCAGAGGTTCTGGATTACGGGTTCGCAGATCCCATACCTGAAAACCTTGAAATCCTCAATTTTTTTGTGCAAATACAAAAAAAAACAACCCCAAAAACCTCTAAAAGCTTACATTAAAGAGGGAGTTTACAACTAAAAAAGGACGAATCCCATTGACTTCTACATGACCGTGACAGCTTTTAGATGGCAACATTTTGTATTAGTGTTTTTTTACGTTAAATCAATTATAAAATGTAATTAGTAAAATCCATGATTTTTAGCTCTTAAAATATGATTCAGGGAAATAAACAAAATACAGATGTTAGTAAATCGACCCCTGAATCATGTGTGAGGTACTATACATATGTGTACTGTTCACATACTTTGTTATAATATATGTTTATACTTTGGCCACAGCCTCTATGGAATAGAGATGAGAATTTGTACTGAATATGACACTCTTAGAAAGTAAAATTGTTTGAAGCACAACAAAACGAATTAACTAGTAAAGTACAGCTCTTGACCTCATTGGTTCTCAGAGAAAGGCCCTTATGCATGAGACTGTCATGATTATGTGAAAAACAAATTGACTTTCCAAAAGTTGTTGTTCTACAACTCTACAGGATAAACAGAACCATGCAGCATTTAACCCTAAAAAGCCTTTATTTAAAAAAAATCTCTTTGTACTGTTCAGGCTACAGTAGGCCTTTTCTCAAGCTGGTGGTTGAAAGTTGCAGCTATTTGAGGTCAGAACATTTTACGTGGTACGTGGTTCTGTTTATTCTGTAGAGTATACTTTGTTCAGCTGAATGTGGTCATCGTGAAACATGCCCCTTTCTCATAATGGGCTAGGCCTACAACCCAGCATTTTCCTTCCTATTATGAAGGGTTTAAGCATAATGGGAGCTACAGTACAGAAACTCATGAACCTTATTAGTAAATAATCTATGAAGATTCTCAATTATCTAGATCATGATATTAGGGATGCATCGAATCCAGGATTCGGTTTGGGATTTGCCCAGGATTCAGCCTTTTTCAGCAGGATTCAGATTCGGCCGAATCTTTTTGTCCGGCCGAACTGAATCCGAATCCTAATTTGCATATGCAAATTAGGGGCGGGGAGGGAAATCTCGTGACTTTTTGTTACAAAACAAGAAAGTAAAAAATGTTTTCCCCTTCCCATCCCTAATTTGCATATGCAAATTAGGATTCAGTTCGGTATATGGCCAAATCTTTTGCGGAAGATTCGGGGGTTCGGCCGCATCCAAAATAGTGGATTCTGTGCATCCCTACATGATATACAGTATTTAGTAGAAATAAGTCAAATAGACATTTAGAGATTTTTTTTTCTCTTGAAAACATTTCCTCACTCATCCGAGTGGCTTCCTCAGTTCAACTGAAAATGTATGGAATTCCCCTTGATAGTAAAGTCACAGATATCCAATCACAATGGTTCCATTGAACTTTAGTAACGTGTTGGCTGAAACTCACAAATGTGTGATGGTGTGATCCAGTCACAATGGTACCAGGATTTTCATTGAGGCAGGTGTTAATCTTTCAATGTACATAACTGGAAATATTGTGAAGCTTTGACATCCTTACCCGGGGGCTTCACACCAATTCACACTTCCAGTGCCGTGTAATGTCCTACAGTACCTGTTCAGTTTAACTGAAGATGCCACTCGGATGAATGGTCAAGAAGAACTCTAAAAGTCTAGTTGCCTTTGACTTAATTCTACTTGGCCTGTGCCAACCACTTGCTTCCTTACATAGATTTAAAGGAGAAGGAAACCCCCAGGGCGCTAAACCCCTCCCCCCCTCCCCTGTGCTGCCCCCCCTCCCTCCTCCCCCCTGGCCTACCTGTCCCCCTGGGCAAATGCCCCTAACTTTTTACTCACCCCTCTGCGCAGGTCCTGTTCACGGAGTACGCAGTCGCCATCTTCTCCCACGCGCGTCTTCTTCCTGCTCTGATCGGCGTTTTCTGGCGCATGCGCAGTAGGAACAGGTACCGGTACGGCTCTACTGCGCATGCGCCGAATGTCACGAAGTTTTCCGATTTCACTTCGTGACATTCGGCGCATGCGCAGTAGAGCCGTACCGGTACCTGTTCCTACTGCGCATGCGCCAGAAAACGCCGATCAGAGCAGGAAGAAGACGCGCGTGGGAGAAGATGGCGACTGCGTACTCCGTGGACAGGACCTGCGCAGAGGGGTGAGTAAAAAGTTAGGGGCATTTGCCCAGGGGGACAGGTAGGCCAGGGGGGAGGAGGGAGGGGGGGCAGCACAGGGGAGGGGGGGGAGGGGTTTAGCGCCCTGGGGGTTTCCTTCTCCTTTAAAGGGTAACCCCCTCTCTCCAGATTGACTGACCCTGGGTGCCATGTACTACTGGAATCAGTAACAACAATAAGCTAATGACACATTGAACAGTTCATTTAGTATCTTCCAGTGAGATTCTTCTTAGATCTGCTTAGACATTACTTTCTCTTCTTGGTTTCATATGATTGCCAATAAAAGTATAATATTGGCAAATGAAAATTTGAATGTCATCTGAATACGTTTGATAACAACAATATAACTGGCATAGCGCCTGTAGGGTGTATCCTTACTGGAGTAAATAAGATTGTGCTGCTCAGATGTGAGACCTAGGTGGCATGCAAGGTTTATTGGGTCATATCCTCTTTTATTATAATACTGGTCTTCTTGAACCAACTGTAGATCTTCTTCTAATTAGAATTCTCCAATCAAAACCACATTCGTTATCTACAATAGAGACAATATATGTAGTTTAATCAAACATTAGGAAGGTGAGCATAACACTGTTACATTTGGTTTTTGGTTTATATAATTGTGTGCATGGTTTTCTTGGTGTTCATGTATATGTCGCATTTATTTGTGATATTTGCATCCCTTCATTCTACAAGCATTTCCTGCATCCCCTTGGAGGCTAATTTATGAATCTATCTACTTTTCTGTAAAGCACTAATTTATCATATCTCCCACGAGCTTGACAATCAGCAGCATCAGAGCACAACCTTTGCTTTTGACTTTTCAGCTTCTTAAAATAAACGCTTTAATCATAAAAGAATACTGAATACTAAACAACAGAGGGCAGTTCTTTGTACTTGATTTAAATGGGACATAAACCTTGCATAGAAAACAATTGCTGCAGCAGCACTCCGATTGTTGGTTTCAACTTTTTATTTGTGCAAATATTACGGCAACGTTTCGGGCTATACCAGCCCTTTATCAAGCCGAGTGTACTGTGTAACAAACATAGTTAAATAGGCGATTCAAGGTGATTAGGGGAGGGGTTAACAATTGGTCTCCAAATCATGAGACACGATTCCCAGCAGTCTCAGTGCAATGTCAATTGATTCAATATTGTGTCCATAAAATTGGTAAAAATGAGTCTCTCAAAAAGCTCGTCATAGTGAATACTCCATTCAGTGTAAAATAGTGTCACAATCAGTGAAATCCATTATAAAAATTGCATACATTTTAAAATGAGTGATTATTTGAAAAGAGTATTTGCACAAATAAAAAGTTGAAACAAAACAACCAAACAACAATTGTTTTCATGTGGAATTAACCTCTGTGGAGAGGATTACAGCGGAACAGTGTGAGTGTGGCAATTTATTTGCATTTGTGTCAATTGCATCGGCAAGAACAAACCCAATTGTGCGACTGTTTGCCTGTTGTGCAATGTTTGCATTTTCAAATGAAACATAAGACTCACATTCTTTTTTTATTAAAAAATTCAAACCTATTACAAAATAGTTTAATAACCTCAGATGTCAATCATATTTTGCCTGGCCCTCCTCTATGCCTAAGGCATAGAGGTGGAGCAGGAAATTACTTTCCATTCTGCAATTCCTAGATGTCACTGCTCTCCTCTTATTCTCCCTTTGGATTCATCTAATTTGAAGCAAGTGCATGGGCACCAGGTACCCCATTTTGGAGCATAAACAAGATTTTGGCATGCTCCAAACTTGCCTTAATAACTGTGTCCACAAAATGGTGCTTGCCTGTTTGACGTGATTGTGAATTCCAAGACTAAAACACAAAAGATTTAAATAATTTATATAGTTTAAAGGGATACTTTCATGGGGAAAAAAATGAATCCGTTAATAGTGCTGCTCCAGCAGAATTCTGCACTGAAATCCATTTCTCAAAAGAGCAAACAGATTTTTTTATATTCAATTTTGAAATCTGACATGGGGCTAGACATATTGTCAATTTCCCAGTTTCCCCAAGTCATGTGACTTGTGCTCTGGTAAACTTCAATCACTCTTTACTGCTTTACTGCAAGTTGGAGTGATATCACCCCCTCCCTTTCCCCCCCAGCAGCCAAACAAAAGAACAATGGGAAGGTAACCAGATAGCAGCTCCCTAACACAAGATAACAGCTGCCTGGTAGATCTAAGAACAACACTCAATAGCAAAACCCATGTCCCACTGAGACACATTCAGTTACATTGAGAAGGAAAAACAGCAGCCTGCCAGAAAGCATTTCTCTCCTAAAGTGCAGGCACAAGTCACATGACCGGGGGCAGCTGGGAAATTGACAAAATGTCTAGCCCCATGTCAGATTTCAAAATTGAATATAAAAAAATCTGTTTGCTCTTTTGAGAAATGGATTTCAGTGCAGAATCCTGCTGGAGTAGCACTATTAACTGATGCATTTTGAAAAAAAACATGTTTTCCGATAACAGGATCCCTTTAAGCGAAATTTATTTCGTCTTAAAAATAGGATATGGAATTATTTCTTAGGGAAACAGTTCCCTTTAAGTTGAAGAAAAATTGGTGCCTGGCCTCAATCATACGTGAAGGCTCATGTCCCAAAAAAATTAGTTAATGGTTAAAAGATTAGATTAGGTTTTGGGAGGCCCATTTACTAAAGCATTACATATGTCTAGAATCAAATGATCCAGTTGTGCAGAGAATAATGTCGCCCTGAAGTCTATAACAAAGATGCAAAATATCTTCACCAGCAAAGCTAAAACTATACTGACAACACTTCTATAAATGAAAGTAGCTGTGCTGCATTTGACTTCATTTGATTGGCATCGCTGTCCATGTAGCTGACAGAGTTTTATACTACAGCTGAAAAGCAGGCCGCCCTATTCATTTCTCCTTTTCCATTACCAGCTCTCGTTTTTTTTTTTTAATGAAATGAATAAAAAAGTTTTTTTCCCCCCAGAAATGTACTAGAGAATGAAAAGTTACTTCCATTACAGCCAATGCCAAGTCACCTACTCACGGTGCAAAAAAAATTCCTAACAAGAATTTTGAAGATGGGATTTTTCACCAACAGCAGTCAGCTTGATGGGGATTTTGTACCGGTGAGAATTCCTTTCTGATGAGATCTAAGACCTTGATCGTGTCATATTTATAGAGGGAGAAAGAGAGATATAATAGCTTTGTAAAACCTTAAACCTTCAGTGTGATGATGAAACTTTCAAAGCGATGAAGAGCACAAGCACTAAGAGCCCTAGGCAGAGGTTCAAGAGAAAAAAAATAATTACAAAACACTACATTAAGGTGACATTATGGTCTCACTCAGGAAGCCAAAAGTTAGGAAATGCCCAGTTATGGATCATTAACTGCTATAACTCAGAAACATTTCTGCTTTGTCATTAGGAATGTCATTAGAATTATTACAACTGTTCTTTCCTCTCTTATGAGCATTTGACATTGTGAGATTCATAACCTGAATAGAGCATTGGAAACTGCACAGCCTTATGTATTTTACAGTAGATTTTCTTATTATTGCAGCATTGTATCTTTTTGTATGTTTCTGCTTAGTCTGAAAAAGAAATATCTGCAGAGTGGTAGACATGTTAAAAGAATTATTTAAAAATATTCTGTGCACTTATAATACGCTATCTATGTGTATGGGAATGGCACACAAGTCTATAGGTTTTCAGATAATTGGCTCAATACATGAAAATACAATGGTCCTCCAGCTCATGAACCTAACAGGTTATTCTATGCACTCTTTCAGATATGGGCAAACTGAACTGATCATGGAAGTGCTATGGGGTATACAGTATGGTCTCCTACCACTTCCTAGTGAGTCAAGGACCTTTCAAATATGATTGGAGGCATCATCAGATCAGGTTTTCTGTTCAACCAAATCAACAGGGATGCATGATGGTCCTTGGAAGACCAAGGATGAGATTGTTTATGAGATAAGTTGGGAAAAAGGGTTTGAAAAAAATTGGACTTCAAAGTTCAATGGAAATGTTTTGTTACGACTTTGCCTTTTACTATATTTTTCTCACTATTCCCTGGTTATAAAGAACTTCAACCTCTAGAAATAACTTGGCACAGAAATGCATGAATTTGTTCAGAGCCGGCAAAAAAAGAAAGCAGCTTTCAGAGTTACTGTACATCCTATTGAATAAAATTATGGAGAAAACACTGCATGGTGGGCAAAAAACATGGCGCTTGTGTCCAGAAATTGCACTTTGCACACTTATGGGTCATAAATAGAGCTATAAAGTCAAGTGCAAGGAGTATTCTCATTGGAGGGAATCATACCTTTTAGCGCAAACAATGTTCTTTTCTCTGAACCATACTTTTAATACAAACTAATTCTTCATGTAATTACTCAATCCAAAATGTTTTCTTAATTTATCAAGTGTAAAAACCATAAAATCTAAAAATACAAAACTACGACAAGTATTGCTGTCAAGGTCACGTAGAAGTCAATGGAAGTTCCCTTTCTTTTCTTGCAAAGATCAGCCGTTCGTTTATGGTTTTAGAGGTTTTTGGAGAAAAACATTTGGGGTTTTCAAATTTTTTGAACAGCTCGCACTATTCTGATCTTTTAATAACTTTCATGGCATTCGTGATTTTAGACAAATAGAGTTTAATCGTGCTTTCAGAAAGCTCTAGTTACACTAAAATTTGGCCTTCATTGAATGGGCATCTAGATAATATGATGGTGAATGCAGGGAGTTGTTGTCCAGGACCAGTAGAGCAAAAGTGCTATGGAAGATTTATGCACCCCAACTATTAGAGGAAAACTAAAGTGATTTTCCAATCAAAGAGCCTCAGCAAAGGCCTCGTACCCAAACCACTTCAAAAGACAACACCACTCCCTTGTGCAAGATCAGACTATGTGATGCTGTGCAGTGGGGTAGGTTGCATCCATTCTATTATCTGGCTCACTTGTTGACCTTGAGAATGTGCCTTGGAAATCCAGGATTGGACTGTTTTACAGTCCAGATGCTTCTGTTGTTCTAACTATTCTAAATGAACTCCTTTGGCAGTGATATCCTCCCTTTAAACACTTTATATGCTGCATGCTACAGGTACTATTGGGTTTTCCTATTCTGTATAGCACCCATGATCCGAGTAGTGGAGCTAGAAATTGGCATGAGCTACAAACTATGATTTTCTCTACTTGCAGAAAAGCTAGAATCAAGATCAAGGTACTACAAGACACTCTCATACCCCGGCTGTAGCTAATGGTGTAATATTTGAAAACTGTTATGCTCTCAGAAAGACATTATATTTTTTATAATGTCATTTTGAAACTAGAACCAAAGCTGTACCGTGAGCCATGTCTGCACATTTCATAGCCTCTAACAGATTCAGAAAAAAAGAAACGATCAATCATGCATCCAGCTGGAAGAAGAACTATTTGTTAGAGAATGGAGAGAACACTACCTCCAGCAATGGAAATATAATTTAACATGCCGCGTATATGTACGCCACTGCTTTGCAGGCAATTAAAAGTTCAAGGTGATGGACTAATTTACCGATTGATCTGACCACAGTTAAACCAATAGAATTGTATCAGAACCCTCTGAAGGTTTAAACACATTCACCTTTTACTGAGGCAGACATTACATTTCAGGTGTTTCTTAAAACAGAATGGAAAGATTCATTCAAATGATTGATATGCCTCATTCCCAAGCTACTTTTCTCCTTCAAGTGATATAACCTTTGAGGGAATTCAGTGTTCAGTAAAGACACAGAGAACAACGAGGAATTCAAACTCCAGAGCAGATATTGCAGAGCCTGTTGAAAATAGGATAATAAATGCAATATGCACTGATATAGCAACACAAGGAGGGGTGTGTGTATGGATGCTGGGTTTTCATTTGGAGGGGTTGAACTTGTCTTTTTTCAACCCAATTTAACTATGTAACTATTGTGCACATGACCAGGCCTAGGGGAAGGCAAGAGAGACAAATGTCTTAGGCACTGTCAACCCTTTAACTACAAAATATCGATCGGTGTCACTGACACTCAAGTTACCGTGTACTTGTAACCCGCCCCCCCAGTCTAATCTTATCTCCAGACGTGCTGACCGGCGGTTTTGGGTGGAAGCATCTACGGCGCATTCTCTTTTGGTGCTTAGGCACCCAGCAATGACTTGCTCAAAACGCTTGTTTTGGTGCATGCATTCCCAGTTTCAGTGCGTGGCAAAAACACGATCTGCGCGTCCACATTTGACACCTGCGTTCAATTGGATGCTGATTGTTCTATTGTTTAGCTATTGGCCCTTTTCTCTGTCCATCTCAGATTCCCTTCTCCCATTGGCCACTTTTGCCTTAAATAGTGGTTCTGGTTTTGACTCCCGCCTGGCCTTCTACTCCGATCTTTGCTGCCTGAACCTTGCCTGGCCATTAACTTTGATTCCACCATCTCCTTATCTGTACAGCGAGTATCCTAGTTGTGTTCAGGTTCCCTGTTGATTCTGCAGCAGAATCCGGAGTCTGGGGCCCCAAATGGGTGTTCGGAGAAAACCAGGGTCATCAGGGGTGACCTTGTTCACTGAAAGGTGCTTCCTAGCGGTCTCCTTCGGTTCCTTGTTAACTAGCATTACAGTACTAGGTGACATATATTCTATGACCACAAGTGTAGTTGCCTTCCCGCAAATTTCCCTGCCAGTGTTCCCCAACCAGCGGCATCGGGAGCAACATGTTGTTCCCAGTGGCCTCAAAGAAGTACAAGTTACTTTTTTATTATTACAGAGAAACAGGAAATCATTTTTCAAAATTTTGATTATTTGGACAAATGGTATATAGTGATGGGCGAATACATTCTCCAGGCGTGGATTCGGTGCTAATTTCCATGTTTCATTGCTGGCGAATACTGCAGCGAAAAAATTTGCTAGCGTCAAAAATGCTGGACTCGCATCGGGAAAAGTCAAAACCGTTGTGCTTCATCATTATTCAGATGCCCATTGACTTTAACGATGGTATCAAAATTGACGCGGTCGTCAAAATGAGTGTTTCGTGAATTTTTAGCCATTTCACGACAAATTCGCCCATCAGTAATGTGAGATGGCCTTTCAGTAATCCTGAATTTTCTGGATAAGGGGTTTCTGGATAATGTCATTTTAAAAAAAACATTTTCTACACTAGTTTTGCCATTTCCAATCCATATAATAGTATTGAGTAGATTTTGTTTTTTGGTTGAGAGATTTCTTACTATAATTTCCCTTAAAGTATAGAGTGTATACATACAGTATATATATTTAGTAGATTTTTATTTTCTGATCTGTTTAAATGACACAATTTGAGTGATGAGTAAGAGAAACACACCACTAACAAATCAGACCAATGGAGTAGGTACAAGAGATTAACAGCTAAATAACATTGGCATATTTCCACAAACCAATCCCTCAGGGTGAAAAAACGGAGAAGATTAGCCGGCTATGTATTAGAGCAACTCTTTTAAAACATGACTGACTGGCAAAAATATCCCTAATCAGTTCTCGTATATATTTTACTGGAGTGAACTGTGCTCAGAAGAAAATGATTCATGAAACGTATGTTAGGGATTAGCAAAATAACTCTTAGTCAAGTCAATGAGCATTACAGTCAGGTTCGCTTTGGAGTTGAATAATTCACCACGGGTGTGCTTAATCAATTAAAAATATGCAAGCAATATTTTTCATTTTATACAGCAAAGGCAAAAGCAAGTGATGTTCTTCAGATTTAGTTTGACTCTGCTTATTTGTTATAGAGGATATTGTGGTCTCAAATGAGTTCAAGATGCTCCCTGTTAATTTCCTGGGGCTTCCTCAGCTCCAGCTTCCCAAAGTGTTTGTATTCTGATAGCAGCAGAGACCAAGGCCGTGTCTTCTTCTTTAATGATATAACAAACTCTGGGGAAGTAGGCAACTTGGCTCCATTATATTACAAAGTAACGAGAGATTTATCTGTTGGCGGTTCCTTCAAAATGACAGATGACTTTTTTTTTGAATTTGAATCTCTAACTGGAGGAGTATAAAGATATTACTAATATGATGTTTGATAGTTCTAGTCTAAGGAGCAGATTTATTAAGCCACAAATGATTCCCATCCAAAATTTATTATGATTAGGATTTATTCTGCGACAAAATTGCAACAATTCCAAATACAAAAATAGAAGAATGGAGTTCCGCAACATCGATTTATGGTTTAAAAACAATTATTTTTATTTATCCACATTAAAACAGCACGCAGAGTGTGTCACCTGACGCGTTTCAAACCTTAATCATAGGCTAACCTGTTGAAATCATGCAGATGTCCCTTTTACAAATGCAAGATCTTTCTTTGATTGGTGGTTTTAGATGGTTTTTTTTGCAGTTTTTGACACTGCCTTTTGTTTGACAATGTTAAAAAGTGTTCACGATTTTTGCTCCATTTCTGCGACTTTTCCCATTTGTACTTTTTTATTCAGATTTTTTAATTGATGTCATGACATTTGTGGTTTTAGAGAAAGTGATTTTAGTCGTGGTTTCAAACCTTTAAAACCGCTAAAATCTGATAAATAGGCATCAAGGGAATGTTTAAATTATTTTTAGGAGGCTTAGGGTCTGGAGATACAAATTAAAGAAAGATCCCTTAGCCAGAAAACCTCAGGTCCCTAGCATTCTGCACAACAGGTCCCATACATATACTTGATCCTAACAAAGATATGAATGATACTTATTCAAGGCAAAAGATTCTGGAAAGTGATGGGCGAATTTCTCCCGTTTCTGAGTTTTGCGGGAAGCGGCGAAAAATTGGCGAAAGAACATGAAATCGGAAAGTTCATGAAAAAAATCGTGAAATTCGAACACTTTCACGAAAAAATTGTGCAATTCGAAAGTTTTCATGAACAAATGAAGCTATTCGAATGTTTTCACTAAAAACTCAAGCAATTCGAACGTTTTCACGAAAAAATCGAGAAAATCGGAAATTGATGCGAAATGCGGAAATTCGCCGCAAATTCATGCCAGGTGAATTTATTCGCCCATCACTAATTCTGGATAATGGGTTTCAGGATAACGGATACCATACCTGTACAAGGCACAGTAGCATAATTATTACTACAGAGAAAAAGCACATCATTTTTATGATTTATTTTCTTAGAATGGAGTCTATGGGAGATAGCCTTCACGTTATATGTAGCTTTCTGGATAACAGGTTTCTCCATAATGGAACCAATACCTGTGCCTATATACTCTTTTTTCTTCAACTTAACTTTGTAAGTTGTAACATTGTAACTCTGTCTACAATGCCCTCTAATATACTCAATTATCATGTCTTTACTCCTGAGAAAACAACCCCAACCTTGTCAATCTTTCTTTATAGTTTAAGGGGGTTATTTACTAAACCTCGATGATTTCTGGTCGAGGGTTTATTTGTGGAAAAACTCATATTTTTTCTGGAAAAAAACTGGAATCTTTGGAGATTTATTATACCCCGAAGCTGCTAAAAGTCTGAATCCAAAAATCCAACATCTTAAAGGAACAGTTCAGTGTTAAAATAAAAACTGTGTAAATAGATAGGCTGCGCAAAATAAAACATGTTTCTAATATAGTTAATTAGCCAAAAATGTAATGTATAAAGGCTGGAGTGACTGGATGTGTAACATAATAGCCAGAACACTACTTCCTGCTTTTCAGCTCTCTAACTCTGAGTTAGTCAACGACTTGAAGGGGGGCCACATGGTACATTTCTGTTCAGTGAGTTTGTAATTGATCCTCAGCATTCAGCTCAGATTCAAAAGCAACAGATATGACCCATGTGGCCTCCCCTCAAGTCTCTGTAAAATATATATAGGATGATATATAGGAGATATATATATATATATATATATATATATATATATATATATAGATATATATATATATATATATATATATATATATATATATATATATATATATATATATTATGTAGGACCGGAGCCCAACACTGCAGTTCATACTCAAGGTAAGGCTTTATCAGAGACCTATAATAGGTTCGGGATTCGGCCAGGATTCGGTCTTTTTCAGCAGGAATAAGATTTGACCGAATCCTTCTGCCCAGCCGAACCCAGTGGTGTAACCCAGGGTGCAATTGGGCCAGGGCTCGCACCCCCTCATGGCCCCCCGGCAGCTCGCGCACCACAAATTCTGGGCGGTTCCGGGCTGATTCCGGGCATACGGAGGGGGCCCAGCGGCGCATCTTGCGCCAGGGACTGCCCCTCTCTAGTTACGTTACTGGCCGAACCAAATCCTCATCTGCATATGCAAATTAGGGGAGGGGTAGGAATTGTGTGACTTTTTGTCAGAAAACAAGGAAGTAAAAAATGTTTCCCCATTCCCACTCTAATATGCAAATTAGGATTCAGTTCGGTATTCGGCTGAATCTGCCTAGAATTACACAGCTTGTTATCTACAAAAATCCCCAGATCCTTCTCAATTAAGGATATCCCCTGCACACTACCATTAAGTGTATAACTCAAGTTTGCAGAAAGGATTATAAAACCTTGTTCTGCATTTATGATTAGAGCTGATTTTACAAAGGTGTCTTGAAAGTATCCCATATTGCTAATCACACAAGGAAGATCACAGAGACTGCCCAGCTATAAGCTCCACAGCTGAACCAACACACTCCAATGACCGGCAGTCACAGTACTCAACCCTGGCATTCTTCACAGACTAAACATCTAAATACAGGCTGACTACTATAAGATTGATAAGAAAACTATGTGTTACCAAATTGCAATAAACAGCTACATTCCCTTTAGAAGTTGCACGTGTGAGTCCTACCCTATGCTACAATGTCCCAAGGCCAGAGGCCATAACATTACAATGGATTGCTCACTCCCTTATCTCTGGGAAAACCAGACATTTGTATTTTTCCGCTATTTCTCAAGGTAAAGGTAAATGATATCTTAATGATACACTTATATTGATGAAAGTCAGTTTAATCAACTTAAATCCCATCACAATTGCATTTGTATAACAGTAAGAGAGAGAGAGAGAGAGAGAGAGAGAGAGAGAGAGAGAGAGAGAGAGAGAGAGAGAGAGACATCTATCTACTTGATAAAACTATTATGTTCAAATGAAGAAAAATATATTCATTTTAAATTCAAGTCATATTTATTGAAAAGTATATTTCATGTATGTATATAGGTTGGAAGATGCTTTTATTAAAGACAATAGAATTTATGCAAAAACATAAAGCCATAGATAGATTAGATATATGAGAGAGAGAGAGAGAGAGAGAGAGAGAGAGAGAGAGAGAGAAAGAGAGAGAGAGAGAGAGAGAGAGAGAGAGAGAGAGAGATGATAGATAGATAGATAGATAGATAGCAGACTTTTTGTTTTTTAAAAAAGAAACTTGTTTTTAAATATAGAATTTACAGCACAATACAGTTCCTAGAATTGCAATTGCAGTTCAAAAATAGTACCATCTTTTTACGTTAAAAGAAAGCAGCTAATTTCCTTGAAAAAAATTGCCTATAAAGAACTCTTTGTAATGCTAATTAAATGGCACTGTATCTGCCCGATGAAATTCATATCTTCGTATTATTCTGAAATGTATTATTAGACAAACTGAGCCAAAGTAATTGTGTGTAATTAGATGTTTCTGTAGATTACAGTATGCAATGGGTCATTAGCAAAATATGCTTTGCTCACCTTAAATAATTAATATCTACACACTTTTAGCTGATGAGTTGTTAATTTTGTAGCACACACATTATGCTGAATATTGTGTTTCTAACAGAAAAGTATAGTGCAAATTTGACATAATCGTTCAAGAGTGCATATAAAGTGTAGCCCCCCTGAGATGCTTAACAGTAAAGCATGGGGCGAGGAGTGTTAGTAAAAATGGCATTAACCACATTCTCATTATTTTAGTACAACGGATCTTTGTAAAGAGACATTTGAGAGATTTTTGAGTCATTCTTAAGGAGCTAGTCATTTTTTGCCTGATAAAGATCTTTGTGATTTTGTGAGTGGTGTGAATTGTGCCAGAAAAAAAAGTATTTTTCCTGCAGAGAAAAAGATTGACTTCAACGCATTTGACGCAAGAAAAAATGTGGAGAAAAAACATCCATTGACTCCAATGCATCTGGTGCAAGAACAAAGCCCCATTGACTTTAACGCATTTGGTGCAAGGAAAAAAAAGACCCATTGACTTCAACGCATTTGGCTTGGGAAGGAACAACTACTGACTCCAATGCTTTTGGCACAAGAAAATACCTCAATGACTCTAATGCATTTGGAACAACAAAAAAACTAGAGAAAAAAATGTCCAATGACATGAAAAAATGCCCAATGCATGTGGCAAAATATCAGCACAATTTAGCCATTTTGCAAGTTTTTTTTTTTTACTTTATTGGCCAAAACCTAGGGCTCTTTTGCTCATTATTTGTCATTCTAGTGCCTTTAAGATATTAATAAAAAAAAAAAATCATTGGCTCCAAAGGATTTGACAACATTCAGCAAAATTTAGCCATTTCACAAATATTTCTCATGTTTGTTTTATTTTTGAGTGATGAGAAATGGGTGAGTTTCACTCATCACTAGTGCCTATTCATTCACCCTTCTGTTTCATTTTCACCGGTGGGGCAAATTTATTAAAACTGATTGCTTTAAAAGTCAAGGAGGAAGCAAAGGTCCTTTGGTATTATAAAACTCCGACTTACTTCTTGAGCATTTCAGCAGTTTTCTTCATTCCTAAACAATAACTGTCCTGCAGTTTGTCCTTATTTTGGGCAGGTAAGATGCCATCTCAGCAATTCATTATACTTGATAAATAATGGCTGTTAATAAAACAACTGAACCAGGTAGTCCAATGTTTCTAAAAACTCCCATAAACTAAAAATTCCAAAAAAATGACAAATCGAAATTTTTTGAAAAAAATTAAAAATGTTTTAAAATTCTGGTGAATAGGATCGACCTGTAAACTTGAATCGAATTCTAATCAAATTCAATTTGAGTTTTTTCACAAAAAAATGACTCCAAATTGATTGTAGGAGGTCCCCCAAAGGCTAAAACAACAATTCAGCAGGTTTTAGATGGTGAATAGTTGAATTTGAATTCATAAAGATTACATGATAAATTCCAAAATTCAAATTTTGATTTTTTTTTTAAACACAAATCTAATTTGGACTATTCCCTAGTCAAATTACACTAAAATAAACTTGAAATTTGAATTTGAAAATTTGAATTTTCAATTTGATCCTTGATAAATGTGCCCCCTAATGTATGGGCTACATACAAACTAGTTATTTATCAAATTGGAAATTAAAAAAGCAAGCAAAAGGAATACAACCCCAAGGAAAATATTTATATATTTAGAGGAGAATTTACAGTCTGCACTAAAATGACTGAGATCATTTCATAGGTTTGACTTGGAGAGAAATGTGGCTTATACATTTGTTAGTTGTAGTATTTCCTTGGATGTAAATAAGTATAGATTTCCTGTTCTACATATCATTCATGTTAGTTTGTTTACTAAGCAGTACTTCTCTTAATGTTTATACAGTTCCAGGATACCATAAAACACAATATGAAAATGCATGTGCATGCTAATTGCTTATTAAATGGGCATTATATTGACCCATTATGGGTTAAGAAATCAATTAATGCTTTGTGCGGCTTTCCGTATAAATCACTCAAACATATTTTATTATTGCTCACTAGAGAAAGCTGCATCATTTCTCTATTCTTTGTCATAGCAAAAATTGTGCCTACTACTTCATAGATCTTTTCAGTAACTGTTCTGCTTGTGCCTAAAAATCTGAAGGCATATTCAGTGGTACATTGGCTTTACCCCCAATAAAAGGCACTTGCCCAGGTGTAGTAAACCATAGCAACCAATAAAGATTTGCTTTAAAACAGATGACCAATAAATGGTCAATAAATAAATCTGCTGATTGGTTTCTAAGGGTTGCTGCTCCTGAGCAAACTTAGGGGCATATATATGAAGGGTTGAATTTTGAATTGAAAAAACTTCAAAATTCAAAAAGACCAACCGGAAATAAAGTCAATTTTTTTTTTGGTCGAGTAGGCCAAATTCGAATAGTGCAAATCTAAATAATAGCGCATTCAATCAAATTCGAATCAAAGTTTTCCCAAAAAAATCTTTGATTTTTCAAAATCCACCAATTGACTCCAAGTAGGTTCTAGGTGGCCCCCCCATAGACTAAAACAGCAATTCGGCAGCTTATAGATGACGAATAATGGAAGTCGAAGTTTTAAAGAGACAGTACATTTTATATTTTGATATTTACAAATCTTTTTCAAATTTGAATCGAATTTTGACTATTCCCTATTAACCTTTTAGCAGAATAAAATTGTGGCACATGGTAAAGCACCTAAGGCAAACACAAGGTTTGTAGGTAAGGAGAAGTTTCTCTAAGGGTCAACTTTCAGATCAGCACAATCAAAGCAATTTCGGCGAAATTTCACCATGTTGCCAATATTTCCACGGTTTTATCAATTTTCCCAGTGAAGAGAAACGTGGCAGTTTTGCTCATCACTATCCTTTATATGACACTGGCTGTGATCCTGATTGTATATGTAGGACCCAAGCCATACGGCAGGACAAAATTGTCTTTATTTTCATAATTTCTTCAACACTTCTTTTCCCAGCACTGAATACTTTTTTTATTCTGCCTAAAGCTATCCCTTATTTAGGTTAATATTATACAAAAACCTTATGTAATCTGCTTTATTTCTCAGCTGTAACAAGATGATTTGTGCAATGGAATCTAGCACACCACTGTGTAACATTTCTCCAACATTGTGTTTTCTTGTTATTTGTGAGAATCTGTAGGAAAACTATTTTGACATCTTTGTATCTCGAACATCTGCTTCTGGGCCACATATTGCATAACATAATTTTATCTGTGGATCTTTGCCAGGCAACTGCCATTTCATTACTACAAAGTAAAACAAGCTGTACTTTCTCATGATTTAGTACTAAAACATCTACTTGATTAATATAGCACATTCAGCTAATTAAATAAGAAAGGCCCCAGTGGGACAGATAAGCCCAGTGTTCTAATGCATCCAAAGGGATTATTCTGCTCCATCTACCTATTTTTATTAACCACTATTTCTAAAATGGGAATACATGGAACAGATGAGAAAATAGGAGAATCCTTAAAGGAAAGTTAAAGTTGAAATCACTCTGTTATTAATGTATTTCTGCAGAAGCTCCTAGTTGGCAACTTCTTTCTGTTCTTCCATCTTCTTTTCATTTTGGTCCAGGCAGGCGCATGAACAGTAGAGCGAAAGCTAAGTTAGAAACAAAAAAGCTGATTGCAGCTGAAAGCCACAGAATGAAGCCAAAAGCTGCCGAATTGAGCTGAAAGCTGCCGAATGGAGCCAAAGAAGAGGAGACTGAAGAAGACCTTTAAAGGTTCAATTTGAACACCAATGGTCTTTTTTTAAACCCCTGGCCACCAATTTTTTTAAAAAACTTTTTTGGGGGACCTCGGCCACCAATAATTTTTAAAAACATTTATGGGGGACCCTGACCACCAACAGTGTCGGACTGGGACTCCAGGGGCCCACCAAAAACCCTTAGACCAGGGGCCCACTCTAAAACCTTTAGACCCACTCTTAAGTATTATTCCTTATTCAACCTCTATTCTTCTTTTCTCTTTTCTTTACATACTAAAACCTATTATTCCATCTATTTAGCCTCTTTATTCTCATAGAAATAGGGAATGACCATGAAATAGGGCAAATGTTTAGAAGCAGGAGGGCCCACTGACACCTTGGCCCACCGGGAGTTTTCCTGGTATCCCTGTGGGCCAGTCCGACACTGACCACCAATGTTTTTCTTTAACTTAAAGGGGGCCCTGGCAACCCTGGCTACTATAACTTGTGGGGGGTGGCCACCAAGGTTTTTTTATACTTGTAGTGGGGACTGGACACCAATTAATTTTTTTAACTTGTAGGGAGGTCCTGACTACCAATGGCTTTTTTATTACTTGTGGGGGTGTTTTTACTGTTTTAGTGCTGATGTCTGTGTGGCCTTTTTACTGTGATGTGGGGTAGGTGGGATCTGGGGTGGGCGGGGCCCAGGGGGCTCTGAAAATGTTGTTTTATAGGGCACCATGATTTCTGATGCTGACCCTGCTGCTAATATAATGAAACTGAAAACATCTCTACCTACTGTTCAGTTCTACCGACTACCTTGACAGTTGTTATTTCAAGAAGAAGAAGAGGAAAGTCTTCTAATATTGTCTGCATATTAAACAGAAAAGAAACATCTGATGGCTCTTTTTGGCTCTTTTGTAGCAGATCAACTTTCCTCTTCTCAAATTTAATCCAAACTGCCAGCCTAGTCTGCAGACTTTACCAACAGGTGTCAATGAGGGTTTCAGACCAAACGGGAGCATCAAGCAAACACAGAAATCCAATTTTCAATCTAATTTGTTGCTCTGTGCTTGAATGTGATCAACAGACTAGGGTCATCCACATTTTATGAAGGTCCCAATTCCTTACTGACAGCATTAGTTCAACAGATACAAAAGTTCTTAGACATCAAGGGGCAGATTTATCAAAGGTTGAGGTGAATTTTAGAATGAAAAAAAAATTCGAGCTATTTTTTTGTGTACGTCGACTAGGGAATAGTCCAAATTTGATTCGAATTTGAAAAAGATGAAAAAATTTGAATATCGAAATTTGTCATGTACTGTCTCTTTAAAAATTAGACCGACCATTCGCCATCTAAAACCTGCCAAATTGTTGTTTTAGCCTATGGGGGACCTCCTAGAACCTATTTGGAGTTAATTGGTGGACTTTGAAAAATCAAAGGTTTTTTTGGGAAAAACTTTGAATCGAATTAGATCGGATGCGCTATTCCTTCGATTCTTACAATTCGAATTCAGCCAAATAAGGACCTATTTGATGGAAAACTGACCTATTTGACCAAAAAAAAAGCTTTGGTTGGTCTTTTTGAATTCGAATTTCAAAGCTTTTTCAATTTGAAATTCGACCCTTGATGAATTGCTTGAATATGCACCCAAGTGTTCCACTACTTTCCAAGGCATTAGAAGCCATGATGGGCTTCATGCAGCTTCGTCTTAGGCTGACCTAGGTTCTTCTTATTTGGGTTATTATGAACCAAAAAATAGACAGGGGTAAAACTTTAAGTTAAAGATTTCTGAAAATCAGTACAGCACAGAGGAAACCATCTATTCACAAACTGGGCCAGCAGGACACCAGGAAAACCCCGGTGGGCCTGGCTCTCGTGGGCCCCACCAGTCCAGACCCACTCCCTGCCGAATCCATCACAGCTGCTCCCCCAACCTCCCCCTCCTTCAATGGGTGCTGCAAAAAATGGTTGTGGCAGGGGCAAGTTGGATGCTTTGAATCATTGTTCAGATTATATTAAATTTACAGCTATTAGCGGCACAGAAATAGAGTTTTAAGATCTTCACCTCAAATTACTGACTACTAAAATAGAATATTTATTGTATTTATTGTATCCCAAAAACACAGATTATAACACGTTGTTATAATGTACCAGTTGTAATGCACCAATTCTGAAGCAATGTCACAATTCTGCAGGGTTTTGAGAAACAATTCTGATAATTCCACTTGTGAGATACAACTGTCACAAATGAAGGAGAGTTTCTTACAAAGGGATTACAAGGCCCACATGTTGGATCTGGTGCTAGCCAAAACTAGACTAAGGGGCCCATTTACTTAGCTCGAGTGAAGGAATAGAATTTCTAATGTTTTTTTTTGGCTACTTTGACCATCGAATTGGCTACTTCGACTTCGACTCCGACTTCGAATCGAACGATTCGAACTAAAAATCGTTCGACTATTCGACCATTCGATAGTCGAAGTACTGTCTCTTTAAAAAAAAACTTCGACCACCTAGTTCGCCACCTAAAACCTACCAAAGTCAATGTTAGCCTATGGGAAGGGTCCCCATAGGCTTTGCAATCTTTTTTTGGTCGAAGAAAAATCGTTTGATCGATGGATTAAAATGCTTCGAATCGAACGATCAAACAATTCGAAGGATATAATCTAACGAATTGCGGTAAATCCTTCGACTTCGATTTAACTTCGATAGTAAGTAAATAAGTAAATTTGCCCCCCAAAGTAACATTGGTTGCTAACGAACGATACACTAGAAGTGAATTCCTTGATCCTTTCCACCTGTTTTAATGATTTGTCAAAACCCATCAGCAGGGCTATTAGATCAAATTGGAATATCATTACAGCCGATGAGCAGTTTGGGGGCTTTTGTCCAAAATCAACCATGATCGGTTTTCGTAGAGGCCTAAACCTGAGCGACCTTTTGGTAAAAAATGACCCAGTGAATTGTTATAAAAAACAAAAAATGGGGACTTCTTGGTTGCCAACAACAAAAAAATGGAAACCGTACAAATGTCCAACATGTTTGTCTTGTAGATATATGATGCCAGGCGACAGTTTTGTTCATCCAAGAAGTAGGCATCGATTTCAAATTCGTCATCACATTACATGTACTACCACTCAGGTGATTTATTTAATCACGTGCC
Organism: Xenopus laevis; assembly: GCF_017654675.1. NCBI lineage: Eukaryota > Metazoa > Chordata > Amphibia > Anura > Pipidae > Xenopus > Xenopus laevis. The sequence continues at coordinate 21,355,087 of NC_054383.1, forward strand.
CTTGTGGTCTGTCATATGTTGGCAAGACCGATTTAATGTTAAGACTCCGCATGGATGCCCATAGATCGGCTATAAATACAGCTTATAGGGATCAGAAGACCACTAAACCAGTGGTGAAGCATTTTTTGGAGGCAGGACACAGGTTGCCCATGTTCAAATACATAGCCATTGATCATGTGCCCATGCCAAAAAGAGGTGGAGATAGATCTCGCCTCTTATTACAACGTGAAACCTTTTGGATCAAAACCCTGGGCACATTGAGTGTAAGCTCAATGTACCTTTTGGATCAAAACCCTGGGCACATTGAGTGTAAGCTCAATGTGCCCAGGGTTTTGATCCAAAAGGTTTCACGTTGTAATAAGAGGCGAGATCTATCTCCACCTCTTTTTGGCATGGGCACATGATCAATGGCTATGTATTTGAACATGGGCAACCTGTGTCCTGCCTCCAAAAAATGCTTCACCACTGGTTTAGTGGTCTTCTGATCCCTATAAGCTGTATTTATAGCCGATCTATGGGCATCCATGCGGAGTCTTAACATTAAATCGGTTTATGTTTAGTTATTCTTTTGGAGAAGCATTAGCGTTGCTTTTCTAAATCTATGAATTATTCCAAAAGATGTTTTCAATTATTCATATATTTATTTGTTCAAATACTTTTTAGTAGTAGCAATAATTTTAGCTTTCCCTTTACCTTGACTGGCTTTTATTAATTATGCATATCGGGAGAACCATGATGTAGGGGGTAATAATGTCACCATTGGGGCAGGACTATGTAGCTTTTAAATTTTCCCACTTTATTGTTATTGTATCCACTTGGAGAAAGGTGGCAGACCACAACCAAAACGCTGATGTACACCAAGGGGGTTATTTATCAAAGTTCGAATTTATCTCAATATTTTCTGCTACAAACTCTAATGAAAACTGCTCAGGTTTTTTTACGCTTATTTACATTTTTCATCTGATTTTCACGATTTTTTCGTAATTTTCACCTGAAAACTCTGGGGTATTGGCCGAAACCCAGTGCACATCAAAAAATCATTGGGACTTCTCCCATTGACTTATATGCACCTCGACAGAACTGAGATGCTGGATTTTCAGATTCAGACTTTTCCATCCTCGGGGATGGAATTAATAAATTCCGAAAAATTCATGATTTTTTTAAAGTCCGATTTTTTGATTTGATTGATTTTTGCAATCGGAGTTTAGTAAATAACCCCCCAAATGTATCTTAAATATCTTTAACGTAAATAAATTATTGGAGAAAAGAGATATGGAGTGCATGCCTCTGTGAATATTTCAACCACAGCACAGCATCCAGCAACAATTAGAATCAAGATAGCATGTGCGGATGGTGGAGGTATATATATATATATATATATATATATATATATATATATATATCCAATAAATAAGAGGGCATAATTATAGAGAAATATTGACTTGATGGTAGGTATTTTAAAAAGCATTCACCTCTTCATTGCACTTATTTATTGCTTCAGTGGGTATCATTAAATTATTGCCAAATTCCAAAGCATCTATCTGTGCTTGAGCAATGCAGAAAAGAAAATGTTACTGTTTGGTACAACCTGACAAATCTTCAAATTATGAGGCTTTTTTTTTTATAAACCAGTTCAAGATTCGAACTGCTCGCTTATTCATCTTTGCATTTGAGTCTGTAAAAGTTTAGTTGGCAAAATCCATCAACCATGATATAGTCTGACACTTCCTTTTCCCTATGTGAGGAGAAAGCTACGCTGCATATTGATGAGCGCTGTATCCTTTCCAAAATCAGATCGCATCATGTTGGAGAAAAACTCCAGAAATCTGATCTTTATAGAAACTGTCTTTTAAGTTGATTTTTAAATTATTTCTACATTTCTTTATATATTATCTGAGGAGACGCATTGTGCTCTATACAGAAGTTACATGGGGAGTCCGACTTAGAGACACTAAAAGCAAAATATGTCTTATTTTAATTATGTTTAGGCAAAATGGAACAGTTTTCTTATGCAATAATATTATCATTATGTATTTGTATTAGTTTTTGTGTTATGATGAGTCTATATTATACCTCTGATTCTGGGCACATGCCATGATTGTGACTTCTATAATCCCAACTGGGTGACTTTCCTCTCCACTTAGTAATAAGCAAAGAACTAAACATTCTTTCTCTCCCCAATATAGCCTGAGTCAAGTGGGCAGATTTATCATGGGTCGATTTGAAAAATTTTTATGGTCTAAACTGTCAAATTTGACTAGGGAGTTAGTCAAATTTATGACACCTCGACCATGAAAACAGTTCTAATTCAAATATTTGCCACCTAGAACCTGCCAAGTTAATTTACAAGTCAATGGCAGAGGTCTGTTGAACCATGTTAATTGTCTGACATTCAAGTTTTTTCTTTGTTGGAAAACTCGATTAAAATTTTAGGGTTGAGACTATTTGACCGAATATTAGAAGTTCGAGTTGTCTTAAATTACCTCCCATTCGAGTTGCGAGTACATTCGAATTTATTACAGGGGAAAAAAAATTCACATAAATTCAAAATTCGACCTTTGATAAATAACCCCCTAGGTGTAAAAACTCTTATAGGGGCAAATTTACTAACCTCTACTAACCTTTACTAACCTCACTCACAGCGCAAAACTTTGCCAGGCGTAGATTCGCCAGGACAACGCTAATTAACTAAAACCTGAAGTTGCGTCCAGGGCGCTGAATGCTGACGAAGTTGCGCTAGCGTTAATGCGCCAAGCAAAGCGAAGTTGCGCTAGCGTTGCCTAATTTGCATGTGATGGGAAGTTAAAGTTGAATGGACGTATATGTTGCAGCAAATACATTACATTACACAAGCCCGGGAAAGTTTAATAAAATAAAATCAAGTTGTTATATTGCCCTACACATGAGTCCAGTGTATAGTTTATGTGCCATATGTTACGAAATGTAGAGGGGAAGCCGGGTACCCCAAAAAAAATTACGCTCTTTTGCACCCTATCACCCTGAAAAAAGGAAAAGACGCCAGCGTTATTTGGGACTTCAAAAATGTTTCAATTAAATTTTGAGGAAGTCCTATCTACTCTTGCACTTTGCCTGGTCTAATGTAATGTATTTGGCGCAAGAGGTAACGTTCAGTAAAATCCACATCTTAGTGAATTTACGTAGTTACGTCCATTCACCAGAGCGAAAATTGCACTAGTCTATCTCCGCTATTGAAGTAACGCCAGTGACCATTAGTAAATCGGCGACGCACCAAAACTACGTCATGCAGGCAAATTTTCGCCAGCGTTAATCACTTCGCCCTGTAGTAAATTTGCCCCTTAGAGGTTTTTGGATTTTTTTTTCACTACCAATTATCTGAAAAACTTGAATTTGTAGAGGTTTTAGAGATAATCGTATTTTTCCATTCGTACTTCTCATATTCTAATATTTTAATAACTTTCATTGCATTTGTGAGAAGTAGAGTTTAATCCTGGTTTGAAAATAATCTAATACCCCTAAAATTTGACTATTAACAAATGGTTCTCCCACAGTAATAATAAATTATCTAGTAGGATCTTGGTTTCCTATCCTATTAAACAATGTTTTTACGTTCTAATGTCACATTTTGCGCGCATTTTTCTTCTCCAAACATTGTCACAAATCCAGTTGCAGATTAGCCAGATCCAGGGAGTAAACGCTGAATTGAAAATATCAGAAAAGGGCTTTCAGAGGTTCACAAACCAAACCTTCATCTTTCCAAACCAACATCTTTCAAATATTAAAGTAACTTTTTTTTTTTTTTTTTTAAATCTCCTTGGTTACTGTCAGCGTATGCAGGGATATATGTTTATTAGAAACTTGAGAGATGAAGAACTGGTGAGAACAGTGGCATTTCTCGGAAAGTAGCTATTAAACAAAACATAGAAAACACTTCAGTAGTTTTTGAAGCAGTTATTTTCCTGATTGGTACATTTTCCCTTTGTAAGTGTCTAATGGAAACAGGAAGATATGACCCAGACCTAAAGTCTGTAGTATAAAAGCTGAAAGAATTAGTTCACCTTTATGTTAACTTGTGGAAGCCTATTTCTCAAAGGTTGGATATTAGTGGGTTTAGAGGTTTTTCAAACCATGACTAAACTAATTTTCTCTAAAACTACGAATGTCATGACATTTCTTAATAAGATCTGAATAAAAAAAGTACAAATGGAAAATAATGCGGAACGATGCGCTAAAAAATACGAATATCTCAAAAACCTCTAAAAACGTTTGTTTTTTGGACAATTGCTAGAGAAAGAAAATTCAAAAACTTCTAAAAGTCATGGGGCAAATTCACTAAGCGCCGAAGCGCTGAACGCTAGCGTCAATTCGCTAGCATTGGGCATTTTCGTTACTTCGCAAATTCACTAACGAACGCTGGCGTAGATTCACTAGTGTTACTTTGCACCCTTACGCCTGGCGAATTTTCGCTACGGACGTAACTACGCAAATTCACTAACGCGCGCAGTGTACTGAACGCTACCTTTTACGCTAGACTTCCTTCGCCACCTCAGACCAGGCGAAGCGCAATAGAGTAGATAGGGATTGCTTAAAAAAAAAGTCAAAATTTTTTCTAAGTCCCAAAAAACGCTGGCGTGTTTTCTACATTATGGCTGATAGGCTGAAAAAGATCGAAAAAATTTTTGGGGCTCCCCTCCTTCCCCCCTACATTTCCTGACTCATGGCAACTTACCTAGACAGTGGGCACATGTTTAGGGCAAAATAAAAATTTTATTTGATGTTTTGAAGGTTTTCTAGGCATTTGTAGTCAGTGTCGGACTGGCCCACCGGGATACCAGGAAAACTCCCGGTGGGCCAAGGTGTCAGTGGGCCCTCCTGCTTCTAAATATTTGCCTTATTTCATGGCAATTCCCTTTTTCTATGAGAATAAAGAGGCTAAATAGATGGAATAATATGTTATAGTATGGAAAGAAAAGAGAATAGGAGAATAGAGGTTGACTAAGGAAAGGAAGAAAATAATACTTAGAGTGGGCCCCTGGTCTAAAGGTTTTTGGGTGGGCCCCTGGTCTAACGGTTTTTGGTGGGCCCCTGGTGTTCCAGTCCAACACTGTTTGTAGTGCTGATACGTATTCCTCCATTGAAATTTGAATTTGGCGCCGTATGCAAATGAACCATCGCTAGCGAAACTTCGCTTCGCTTGGCGAATCAACGTGAGCGAAACTTCGCAAACTTACGCTACCCCTGTGCGCAACTTCGGATTTTAGTGAATTTGCGGAGAGCTGGCGAAACTACGCCTGGCAAAGTGCGGCGAAGTTGCGCCTGGCGCAACTTCGAATCTTAGTGAATTTGCCCCGTAGGATCAGCACAGCTTCCATTGACTTCTATAGGAACTTGACAACTTTTACCTGCTGATGTTTTGTAATAGTGGTTTTCATGGCTTTTGCACTTTTCTTTTCAATTATGTTTATTGGCATTTTTTAATAAACAAAAAGAATAAAAGCAGGAAATTATTAGCTCATGGCTTTTACACTAAGGGGCAAATTCATCAAGGGTCGAATATCGAGGGTTAATTAACCCTCGATATTCGACTGGGAATGAAAATCCTTCGACTTCGAATATCGAAGGATTTTGCGCAAATACTTCGATCGAATGATCGAAGGAATAATCGTTCAATCGAACGATTAAATCCTTCGAATCGAACGATTTGAAGGATTTTAATCCAACGATCGAAGGATTATCCTTCGACCAAAAAAACGTAACCAAGCCTATGGGGACCTTCCCCATAGGCTAACATTGGGTTCGGTAGTGTTTAGGTGGCGAACTAGGGGGTCGAAGTTTTTTCTTAAAGAGACAGGGACAGTACTTCGACTATCGAATGGTCGAATAGTAGAATGATTTTTAGTTCGAATCCTTCGATTCGAAGTCGTAGTCGAAGGTCGAAGTAGCCCATTCGATGGTCGAAGTAGCAAAAAAAACACTTCGAAATTCGAAGTATTTTTTCTTCTATTCCTTCACTCGAAGTTAATGAATTGGCCCCTAAGGGTCAAATTTCAAGTTCATGGGAGTTATTTTAAACTGGTCAAAGTAGAAATTGTATGCACTCCCAGGCCTTCTCGTAATCAATAATCTGGTGCTCAGTCCTCTAGGGAGACGGCACTCCCCTGGGTTCACAGGAAACGAAGAATGAGGAAACGGCACACAGAATGGAATGCAAAAGGGGATATACCCCCTATGGATTTATTGTGTCAAACAGCACAACGTTTCGGGGGCAGGCCCCTTCGTCAGGTGATACCTGACGAAGGGGCCTGCCCCCGAAACGTTGTGCTGTTTGACACAATAAATCCATAGGGGTATATCCCCTTTTGCATTCCATTCTGTGTGCCGTTTCCTCAGTTATTTTAAACTCCCATTAACTCCCATGAACTTGAAAACTGACCAACTGCAATTTATTTAAAACTACAAATTTTTTGTACTCATGTGAATAGGATCGACCCGCAAACTCAAATCAAATTTGAATCAAGTTCAAATCAAATTAGATTTCAGTTTTTTCTCAAAAAAAACAAATTTTCAGGAAGGCAGCAAACAACTCCAAATTGATCTCAGGACATCCCCCATAGGATAAAACAGCAATTTGTCAGGTTTAAGGTGGTGAATAATCTAATTTGAGTTCTTAAAGGGCCAGTGTATGACAAATTTCTAAAATCAAATTAGATTTTTAAAAACACTCGAATTGTATGATTTTTTCAGGCTTTATCATGAAAATCTCCCATTGACTTACAGTATATAAAACCTTAGCAGGTCTGGATTTTAGGATTCAGACTTTTTGCACCATCTGATTTTAATCAATCCTGAAAAATGTTTTTTTAAAACAAAACCCGAAAAATGTGAGTTTTGCACCAAAAAGCCAGACTGGGCTTTAGTAAATAACCCCCTAAATAAATATCAAATTTTCAAAACTTTAAAAAAAAAAATAGGAAAACCTCAAATTTTAAGAGATTTGTAGGAAAAACTAAATTTGCTAGTAAATGGGCCCCTTAGCATGAAATAGAATGTCGTATTCTGGGAGGCAAATTTACTAATTCTCTAAAATCATGAATGCCATGATAATTAGGGTCCATACCATTAAAATTCTAAAATGTGTTTTTTCCACGATTCAAGGAAATCAAGGTGAAAAAAGCACACGCTCAATTTATTTTTCAGATTCATGTTTCATGAACTCACATTTTTGAGATTTATCAGCCAAAACAAAATCTCAAAAATTCAAATGAAAAATTTGTCAGATAAACCTAGAGAGCTTCTATTTAAGTCAGCAGGAGGTGTATTATCAGTTTTGTAAAAATGAATGGAATGAGTTGCAACTAGGGATGCACCGAATCCAAGATTCGGCCAGAATTCGGCCTTTTTAAGCAGGATTCATATTAGGCCCGGCTGAACCGAATTCTAATTTGCATATTAGGGGCGGGGAGGGAATTCACGTGACTTTTTGTCACAAAACAAGTTAGTAAAAAATGTTTTCTTCTTCCCACCCCTAATTTGCATATGCAAATTAGGATTCGGATTCAGTTCGGTATTTGCCTGAATCTTTTGCAAAGGATTTGGGGGTTCGACCCCAAAATAGTGGATTCAATGCATCCCAAGTTGCAACTGGGTTTTTTTTTTTCTATGAAATAACACAATCGACTTCTTCCGGTTCAATTTATTTTTTGCAAAATATGCTAGTGATCAATTTTAAAAAAAAATCACCCTCGCACAACATGCATTTGACTTGAAAAAATAATAAGATTAATGCCTTTATATAAATAAGTTCCTTGACACAAACCCAATACAAAATTTCCATATTGCAGCATTCAAAAGTCAACAATACACTAAAGAATATGAGCATTCTTTAAAACGATAAAAAATGTGCATTCTTTAGCTAAACGTGAGAAAGTATGAAACCACTATTCCCTTTTGTGATGAGAAACTAGGCGAGTCAATGTATAGATTTGCACAGTTCCGTAGGCAAAATGAACAATGTTTCCTTTAAACAGCCTTGTTAGTAGCAACAAGTGAGTTCATTTCACTGACAGAACATTGCTTTATTTTTCTCAGTGGTCCAATGAAGGAGGCATTGCTTACACACCACTCTCAGTTAGTCCTCTTTCATCAACAATTTGTCATCTTGACTTTCCATTTGGAAAAGAAAACTGTTAAAAATAAAATAGTTTGAAAGCAGGAAAGAACTGAGCAAACACAGCACCAATTTAAGGAAAGATAAGAAAAAATGTGTAAAAAATGTGAAAAAATGTGTATTTATTTATTCGAGAAAAGTTCAGTTTTTATTTGGTTAAATATATCATATTGTTTACATGTTAGTCTTCCAACATGTTGAAGGTTGCCTTAAAAGTGGTAGATGGATCAGTTCAATGCTTGGCTTCATTTTTATTACTTAATTAATTAATTAATTAATGCAATAACTTGTGTATATTAATGAAGCAAACATATATTTGTTCTCTGAATTGTCTGTGTTATCATGTACTATTTGCAAACTGACAGCCCATGATTTATGTCTCATTCGGGAAGCTTATTCTCTAAAAGAAATGTCATCATTGAGGGTCGCCTATAGCTTTACAAATATGTAACCAGTATATGTTACGTTTAGATATGTTGAATGAGATTACAGATGTACAATGTTGGGCCCGGGTGCACACGCCCCACACCTTCAGCAAGGGGAGCAAACAAGATTAAGAAACAAGGCCTGACGCGTTTCGTGTCTACAAGGGACACTTAGTCATAGGCCTATGACTAAGGGGCCAATTCATTAACTTCGAGTGAAGGAATAGAAGAAAAAAAACTTCGAATTTCGAAGTTTTCTTTGGCTACTTCGACCTTCGACTACGACTTTGAATCGAAGAATTCTGACTATTCGACCATTCGATAGACTAAGTACTGTCTCTTTAAGAAAAAACTGCGACCCCTAGTTCGCCACCTAAAAGCTACCGAACCCAATGTTAGCCTATGGGGAAGGTCCCCATAGGCTTGGCTAAGTTTTTTTGGTCGTAGGATAATCCTTCGATCGTTGGATCGCAGTATTTGCTCAAAATCCTTCAACTTCGATTTTCGAAGTTGAAGGATTTTCATTCCCAGTCGAATATCGAGGGTTAATTAAACCTCAATATTCGACCCTTGATGAATTTGCCCCTAAGTGTCCCTGGCAGACACGAAACGTGTCGAGGTGATGGGAGTTTTTTTTAAACTCCCATCAACTCGAAATTCCAATTAAAAAAGACCAACCAAAATTTATTTTAAAAAAAATTTAATTTGTTAACTTAGATTGAATAGGCTGTATTCGATCATTCATATTGAATTCAGATTTTTCAATGTCCACCAAATAACTCCAAATCAGTTCTAGGAGGTCCCCCATAGGCTAAAACAGGAATTCAGCAGGCTTTAGATGGCAAATAGTCAAAGTAGAATTTTTAAAGAGACAGTACTCGATATCGATAAATTTCGATATTCTAATTTTTGAATTTTTTCAAATTCTAATCGAATTTGGACTCTTCCCTAGTCAAAGTACATTAAGGGGCATATTTATCAAAGGTTGAATTTCTAATTGAAAAAACTTCGAAATTTGAATTTAAAAAGAGCAACCGAAATTAAGTCAAAGTTTTTTTGGTTGAATAGGTCAGTTCGATCAAATAGGTTCATATTTGGCCGAATTTGAATCGTACAAATTGAAGGAATAGCACATTCGATTCTAAGTTTTTCCCCAAAAAAACCTTCGATTTTTCAAAGATTTTCTAATTCTTTTCAAATTCAAATCGAATTTGGACTATTCCCTAGTCGAAGTACACAAAAATAGCTCGAAATTAAAAAAAATTGCATTCGAAAATTCACCTTGACCTTTGATACATCTGCCCCTTAAATTCAAATTTCGAAGAATTAAAAAAATTTAAAAATTTGAATTTAAAAAGACCAACCGAAATTAAGTCAAAGTTTTTTTGGTTAAATAGGTCAGTTCGATCAAATAGGTTCATATTTCGCCAAATTTGAATCGTACGAATTGAAGGAATAGCACATTCGATTCTAAGTTTTCCCCCAAAAAAACCTTCTATTTTTCAAAGATTTTCTAATTTTTTTCAAATTCAAATAGAATTTGGACTATTCCCTAGTCCAAGTACACAAAAATAGCTTGAAATTAAAAATGTTTTCATTCGAAAATTCACCTTGACCTTTGATAAATCTGCCCCTTAAATTAGCTTAAAATAATTTGATTTTTCAATTCGATCTTTGATAAATCTGCCCCTATTTCTCAGCCACTCACATTTGTTGTAGGTAGATAATCAGAAGTAGGTATGATTGTGTCCCATTGGTTTACAGTTGCCCCCACAATCATACTGGCCCAATGAGAGCACAGAATTCAATAGGTACAACTTCATTCCATTCAGGAATTGTTTATCATTTCAATGTGTTACTTGAGTCAGTTTTAAATCCACAGTATGTGAGTCAAAATTCACATTATTGTCTCATCTTGCAGAGGCACTTTCATTAATACCCAATTTTAAATGCATTTCTCTGAATGGGCTTCCTCTCCCACCTTTTATCGTTTTGTTCTGCCATGAACAAATGGTATAACCGCTAAATTAACTGATCTATTATATCATTACATCATGTCTCAATAGCTCATACAAAAAATGCTCATTAAAGGCAATAAACGCTTGCTTCTTTCTCTTGCCAACCTTCTTGCATTTACAAGTGTTCACTTAAGAATAGCCGCATTATGTGGTATTTTATTAGAAGGAGATGCTTTTATTGAGGTTATTATAATACAGGTCATAAAAATCCAGTGGATGTTTTATTTTGCACTTTCTGCTTAGCCCCATGAAAACCTTAAGGGTTGTTGAGGTTTCTGCTCTGCATTGGATGATTCAGCAAATCCTTAAATGCCTTTTACTGGAACAATGCTGCTGCCATTAACACACTGGTTATGCAGATAGGCTTGGTGATTGCTACAAAGGGGATTGAGTGGAAGAAAAATGAGGAATTTATGAGAACTCAGGGAAAAAGCCTAACAGCAATAGAGCAAGGGAGAAAGGAGGTCAGAACTGATGGAATTAATAGGTGGAATTAGAAATGTGGGGTGGCGGTGGAAGGATTTCAGTGTAGAGGTATAACAAGGGTATTGAGCGACTATAAACAAGGACCGAAAAAGTGGTTTTCCTTTAACAGAAAAAGGTTCAAATATAGATAAATATACAAATATAGTAAACATATATTTATAGACAATAACTAGTGATGGGTGAATTTGTCCCGTTTCAATTTGCCCAAAAGTTAGCGAATTTTCAGTGAAATTCGTGAAACAGGCAAAAAAATTGATGGGCTTCAATCTAATTTTGACGCGCGTCAATTTCAACGATTTTTATACTCGCGCCTATTTTGTCCAAATGCATTAAAGTCAAAACATTGCAATAATTCTGGCACGCATCCAATTTTTTTTTTGACTCAGCAGATTTTTCGCTGGGAATTTTCTCCACATTTTCGTGACTTTATTTACTGGGGCCGAATCTCTGAAATTCGCCGCGTATTCGCACCCTGGCTAATTTATTCTTCCATTGCTAACAATGTCTAAAAATAGGCAGAACATAACACTCTTTATTGTGATTCTCTAAAATATCGTGGTGGGCTCTTCTGTATTCCAAAAACAATAAGAACTAAAAATGTGTCAAGGGATACAGGCATGTAGTATGGTAAGCTTCCGGGATCATGTGAAAAATCATGGATATATAGTATGTAGAAATATCTACATACTAATAGATAATATCAGTAGCAAGCTTTGAATTTTTTATTACGCGTAAAGGATTCGTTACCCGGAGGCCCATTATCAACCTATAGCAACCAATCAGTGATTAGCTTTTTGAAGCAGCTGCAAGTAGAACAATGAATGCAGCAATTTGATTGGTTGCCATGGGTTACTGCCCATGGGCATATTTGCCCAGTGTTAATAAATTACCCCACATAAGTTTTTTAAGAATGACTTCCTTTTTCTCTGTAATAATAAAACCGTACCTTGTACTTGAGCCAAATAAAGATATAATAGGACTAAGTCCTAGGGGCACATTTACTAAGGGTCGAATATCGAGGGTTAATAAACCCTCGAATTCAACCCTCGAGGTAAAATCCTACGAATTCGAATATCGAATTCGTAGGACTTACCGCAAATCCTACGATCGAACGATGAGATCCTTCGAAACGATTTTCCTTCGATCAAAAAAAAACCTTAGAAAAGTAATGGGGAAGGTCCCCATAGGCTAACATTGTACCTCGGTAGGTTTAAACTACCGAAGTATGTAGTCGAAGTTTTTTTTAAAGAGACAGTACGTCAACTATCGAATGGTCGAATAGTTCGAATCGAAGTCGTAGTCGAAGTTCATAGTAGCCTCTTCGATGGTCGAACTACCAAAAAAAAAATAAAAAAGTTTTTTTACTTCGAATCCTTCACTTGAGCTTAGTAAATGTGCCCCCTAGTGTGTTTATTGTTGTATTGAAGTTGTATTGAAGTCTATGGGAAAATATATTAATGGATATCCAAATATCCATTAATAAAAGCAAAATAAATATCACTTGAAGACAAGGTATCTGATCTGATTTTTTGAAATTGTTGGATATTCTGAGCTTTATCCAGCCATAAGAATTGACTTCTGTTAAAAAGAAAATGCAATTCCTATGTCATATCTTGGATCCCTATAATATGAATTTCATTCCCACTTGATAACTAATCTTCTTAGAACATCAGAGGAGTTATGGAGTTCTTTCTTGCAGCCACTAGCCAATGCTCGATGATTATCTCCTACAAGGAAAACCAGAATTAGAAGCAGCATTTTATTGATTACACTTGGAATGCTTTTTTTTTTTTTTAAAAGGATTTTATCTCTAAAATCCCAACTGTGAAGGTGTTTGGGAGGCTATTGCCCAGGGAGTAGACAAAATATCTTATAAATACAGTTGACTTAGTGCTGCCGAAGGTTTAAAATAGTGGAAAAAACACCTGTGCAGATATTTTACATGAAAGAGCTAAGAATGCATATAAGTTCTAATATTATTATATGCCTGTTCTGCTTTTCAACCCATAACCACCTTCTTCCAAAAAGGAATGAGAAGACAACCTTGGAGGAATAAGGATTTATTAATTTGTGCAGAGTAACAATTTGGGTTTAGTGTAACTTTTTGCATATTTGCATCTCAGAGATTTTTCTCTGTAAGTTTTAAAGGATACGTAATCTGTAAGTAATATGCCTGGCAAATAAGACTATCAATTAAAGAGTTTCAAATCCTACCCGGTTAGTAAAGGTGACCCAGGTGTAAAAGACCAGAGCCAAATAGTTAAAGAACACCGACAGGCAAAGTCAATCAAAAAAGCTCACCATAGTTAAAGAGTGGTGCAAAAAGGCCTGAACCCAGAACTTGTGAGAGCAAATCACATCACACCTACAACAGCTTCACACACTCCAGATGAATGTCTATTAAAACTTGATTTTATTCATCCATTTAAAACAAAAGCCTGACGCGTTTCGTGTGCAGGCTCGCTTTATCAGCGGCATAATTTGCAATGTCAAGTAGGTTTAAATAGTGATGGGGCATTTACATCATAAGTTCACACCCCTAAGGTGATTTGCATCAAATAAAACTATTTACATAATCAAGACTTGAAAAGAAAAAGAAACGTCCAATAACAAACAGGTAAAAATACAAAGTTAAAACTACAAATAAGAATGAAATCAATCCGCAAGATATGACATCCTGGTTCGATACCTGTCATACGGTTGACAAAAGTGCAGGTTTACACCTTAAATGAGAACTAAACCCCCTGTACCAAAAATGCACCCCTTAACTGCCTGGAATTGCACTCCCTCCCCCCTCTCTCCCCATGTTGTGCATTAGTAAAAAAAAAAAAAAACCCTTAAAGGAAAGTTAAACTAAAGAAGTAGCTAGAAATGTTGTACATGATGTTTTGTGCTTCTGTATCAGCCCAAGGCAACCACAGCCCTTTAGCAGTAAAGATCTGTGTCTCCAAAGATGCCCCAGTAGCTCCCCATCTTCTTTGCTGATTCACTGCACATGCTCTGTGCTGTTGTCACTTACTGAGCTTAGGGACCCACTCACAATATACAGTACACATAGAATAGAAATGTCACAATATAAGGCTGATTAGTAATTAATACAGATAATTACTACATGGCAGCACAGAAACCAGTGCAATTAGCATCAGAATTTAATAATCAGCCCTGTAGCATCAGCTTATATTACAGACAAACCTAATTTTCTGCTGGATAATTAGTGACGACCCCTAAGCTTAGCTTCTCAACAGCTGCTCAGAGCCCACTAAGTATGTGAGTGTCACAGACACTTTCCAAGATGGTGACCCCCTGTGACAAGTCTGAAGTCCTGGATCATTGCTGCTATTGACAAGCTGAAACTTTAGGCTGGTGCAATAAGTTCAGTATATAAACCATGGCATTTTTAGCCCTATTCATTTTTAGTGTTTAGTTCTCCTTTAAAAAAATCTGACCCTAAAATTCAGAGCAGCGCAGGGGAGCTCCAGGGCACCATCTTCCTCCGCTTCATATTCTTTTGGGACTTAACACCGACAAATCAGAGGAATTACACAGAGCCGTTTGGCCAAGTTAGGAATCACCTTCGACTTTGCATGCTCAAATCAGTGTTGCGTCCTGAAAGAATACAAAGAGGTGGAAGATGGTGCCCTGGAGCTCCGCTGCGATGCTCTGCATTTTAGGGTCAGATTTTTTTTTTTACTAATGCACAGTGTGTATAGGGAGAGGGGAGAGAGGCAAAACCAGGCAGTTAAAGGGGGCTTTTTTGGTACAGGGGGTTTAGTTCTCCTTTAAACAGGCTTACTCCTTCAGTTCAGTTGCTCCGAAAACTTGACTTTATTGAATTGTTGCCACAACAACTCGAACTTATCAGATGAAAAGCAGCGCAGATCACAATGTTAAGAAACATCTTCAGAGACATCTGCCATTGACTTCTACATGACTTCAACAAGTTTTAGCTGGAGTATTTTCGGATTCTGATTTATAGCAGCTTTGGGGTATAATAAGTTTTAGGGCTTTATGTGCCCTTTCTCAAGTGACACTGACACCTGAGAAAGGGCGTGTAAGCGCCGACACATGTTGTGTAATTGAGTAGTCTTGTAATAAAAACACAACCACAGCAGTTTACTGCTCCTCCAGTGCTCTCCTCAATTGTATGGTCTAAAGTATGTTTATGAAGAAATAGTACAGATATGGCATCTGTTATCTGGAATCCCGTTATCCAGAAAGATCTGAATTGTGAAAAGGCTGTCTACCATAGACTCTATTTAATCCAAATAGTCCAAATTTTTAAAAATGTCCTTTTTCTCTGTAATAATAAAACAGTTCTCTTGTACTAAGATATAATTAATCCTTATTGGAAGCAAAACCAGCCTATTGGGTTTATTTAATGTTTATATTATTTTCTGGAAGACTAAGGGGCCGATTCACTAACTTCGAGAGAAGGATTCGAAGTTCTAAGTTTTTTTTGGGCTACTTCGACCTTCGACTACGACTTCGAATAGAAGGATTCGAAGTAAAAATCGTTCGACTATTCGACCATTTGATAGTCGAAGTACTGTCTCTTTATTTTTTTTTTTTTTTTTTTTTTTTGGGGCAAGATATTTATTGTTGTGGTTAATGTATTGCTTGTCTCTTTGCCCCCCTTCCTTTCAGCTAACTGCTGTAGTTTTTTTTATTTTTTTTATTTAAAGATTTTATTTTTATGAGAAAACAGTAATTACAAGCATAATATTAACACATGTATGATTTGTACAGTTACATTATCATGGATCGGTAAATCAAGATTCGCAGGCACTGCTAGATACATATCACTTAGTAACCAATAAATCTTCGTATGGAACAGATAAATGCATCATTGTCTTTATTAGTGCTACTGTCATGTGCTCAATCTATGGTATGGGATATGCAGTGTCCAGTCCGTTAATAATGCTTCATATGGATACTAACAGAAGTTATAAAGAAGAGAAAAAAAAAAAAAAAAAAGGGGGGGGAGGAAAAGTTAGGGAGGGGAGGTCAGAGGGTGGATGCAGAGGAGCCAAGCCTTTGAGTCAAGTGGAGTCTGACTGAGCTGACTCAAATTCTGCCCAGGGGAGCCATAATAGTGCATTTTTGTATCCCGTATCTTGTAGATGTGCTCTGATAGTTTCCATGTTTCTTATCCATTTCACTTTAGTGATAAGGGCCTGTTGGTTTGGCAGGGAGGTGCTCTTCCACTTGGCAGCTCTTAGCGTTTTCGCAGCCGTAAGTATATGTGTTGCTAGTTTATTGGCATCTGAGGTTTTCAGTGTAGTTAGAGGTAGGCCCAGGAGGAATGACAGAGGATCGGGTTCAATGGAAAGCTTAAAAATAGCAGATAGAATATGGGCCACCATTTTCCAAAATTCCCTGACAATTTTGCAAGTCCACCACATGTGGTAAAATGTACCTCTCTCTCCACATCCCCCAAAACATTGCGAGGAGGAGGCGGTAAAGTACTGTCTCTTTAAAAAATACTTCGACCCCCTAGTTCGCCATCTAAAAGCTACCGAAGTCAGTGTTAGCCTATGGGGAAGGTCCCCATAGGCTTGGCTAACTTTTTTTGATCGAAGGATATTTCTTCGATCGTTGGATTTAAATCCTTCGAATCGTTCGATTCAAAGGATTTAATCGTTCGATCGAAGGAATTATCCTTCGATCGTTCTATCGAACTATCTGCGCTAAATTTCGATATTCGAAGTCGAAGGATTTTAGTTCCTAGTCGAATATCGAGGGTTAATTAACCCTCAATATTCGACCCTTAGTGAATCGGCCCCTTAAGGTAGGAAGATCCAAATTACGGAAAGATCCGTTATCGAAAACCCCAGGTCCCGAGCATTCTGGATAACAGGTCCCATACCTGTAGTAGGATAAGCAACATTTAAGTATAAAAATATGTCTAGACCTACAGAGTTTATAAAAAAAAAAAGAATGGCAGATGAATAATACAGCAATTTGTGTGCCATCTATTTAAAAACCCGCAGGCAAGAGATGGTACACAATGGGTAGAATGGCCCAAAACATGCGTATAATGACCATGATACAGTATAACATATTGCTATTACTAATGCATAGCACTACAACTATCTGAGACTTCCTGAGAAAGCCTTTGAGTTACCAAGAGCTCCTCCATCTGTGGATACAAACATAGACGGAGATCCTTTCAGCAACAGTTCAAAATAATGCAACTTACTGTAAATGTCAATATTGTTTCCCAGAGTAATTAAGAATCATAGCTAAAACGAGCAAAGCGGAAGCGAAATCTGTCAGCATTCTCATTGAACACGTTGTGCTTAATGGCTTCATGTTGTCTGCTTTTGTGCCGTTCAATAGTAAACACATTGGCAGCCCTTAGATTCCGTGAATGTGGAAGCAAACGGGGTGATGACCATCATTTCCGTGGGTTTCGCTTGATTTGAATAGCGCACTGATCACCTACATTTTACATCTTATGCTAGAAATGAGTCAGGGCAGGTTTCATCAACAGCAGCTTTTAGTGCCATAGAAATATAATCAAAAGACAAGCTGCACAGATTGCTCCATACTGCAGATTGTATATTTCTCTTATTTAGTATGAAAAAAATGATGGTTTGTCTGATCCCAGAAAACTGCTTTGTATATATGTTAAATTTTGTTGCTCTGTTATATATATATATTGCTGATATTTAGGGGGTTATTTATAAAACGTCGAGTTTTAGAGTTTTTTTTTATATCTTGAATGAACTAATAACTCAAATGTTTTCTAATTTAAGAAAAAACTTGAATGGAAAAAAACATAATTAGTGAATTCAGGGTGAAAAACCCCAAAACTCAGTTTTCAAGCAAAACCCACCTAAAAAAAAAAACCAAACATCATGAAGGCTATTAACATCCTCAAATGGAACTTCTACATGACCTCGACAGGTTTTAGTTGAAATATTTTCAGATTGAGCTATTTCCAGCTTGGGGGTATTTTTTTTTTTTTTTTATAAAAACCCGGAAAATTCTTTTTTTCCCCAAAAATTCAAGTTTTGACTGAAAACTACCCTAGAAAAATTAAAATTTTTTGGGAAAACAAAACTCGACCATTGATAAATAATGTAATGTATACTAAACCTATAGGTCTATTTTGGAAGTTTCTATTGTACAGGTATGGGATCCATTATCTGGAAACCTGATATCCAGAAAGCTCAGAATTACGAAAAGGCCTTCTCCCATAGACTCCATTTTATCCAAATAATCCAATATTTCCTTTTTTCTCTTTAATAATAAAACAGTACCTTGTCAAACTAAGATGTAATTAATCCTTATTGGAAGCAAAACCAGCCAAGATCCATTATCCTGAAAACCCCAGGTCCTATACCTGTACTATAAAGTAATTATTCTGGTTAAAAAGGGGCCTCACGAGAACCAGGGGTCAATAATTGGTCTTGTTTAAAGAGGTGGTTCACCTTCAAGTTAACTTTTAGAGGCAGATTTATCAAGGATCAAATACTTCGCTCCCTGGCGAAGTTGCGCTCTAGCAAATGGACATTACTACGCAAATTCACTAAGATGCGGATTTTACTGAACGTTACCACTTGCGCCAGACTTGCCTTCACCACCTCAGACCAGACGAAGTGCAATAGAGTAGATAGGACTTCCTAAAAAAATAGTTGAAAATGTTTCTAAGTCCCAAAAAACGCTGGCGTCTTTTCCTTTTTCAGGGTGATAGGTGTCACCCTATTGGCTGCAACATATACGTCCATTGAACTTTAACTTCCTGTCGTATGCAAATTAGGCAACACTAGCGCAACTTCACTTCGCTTGCCACAGTAACGCTAGCGCTACTTCGCCACGCAACTTCGGATTTTAGTGAGTTAGCGTTGTCCTTGCGAATCTAAACCTTGCGAAGTGTTGCGATGTGAGTGAAGCCGTCGCTGGCGAATTTTCAGAGGTTAGTAAATTTGCCCCATAGACTTCATCAATAAACAAAGAGACCTGCCAGTTGTGAACTGCCTGCACTATGCAGGTTTAGAGCCTTTGAAGATGAACAAATACATTTTAGCGGAGTGCATTGTTTAAAGAATACAGTGTAGTATAACTCTTCATTACAGGAAATGCCTGTATCAAAACTACATCAAACTACAGTGAAAAACATGTTCTAAGGGGCTTCCACATACAAAGCTATTTTACTGCTAGGGCCTCCGTCTCCTACACCTGACTTACTAAATGTGAACCCAGTGGGTTCTGCCTGCTCCCCTCTCTACTTCTCCATAGACTGTAACCCCACCTATCCATACCATATATGGTACTTAGTGATGGGCGAATTTATTTGCCAGTCGCAAATTCATGGCAAATTCCCGCGATTCGATGCTGGCGAATAAATTCACAAAAACCGCCGTGAAAATTCACCAGCGTCACAAAAAATGGACGCAACCATCCATTTTTTTTGGACTCCAGCACATTTTCGCCAGCGAATTTGCGCCGGTGTCCAAAAAACGAGACGCCAGCGCCGTTTCGCAAATTTTTCGTGGGAAATTTACGAATTCACGAACTAATGGTGCTGCATTTTTTTTTTATCATTACTGAAGAACTGAGAAATCCACTTTCAAATCACAAAAAGTTTCAAGACCTAAATATTTTTCAGAAATATTAGAGCAGTGTATACTAAGTTCCTTTTTAAATGTATAAACAGCTGAAAAGCATGGTTTCTATTTTAGATTGTGTCTGGAAATATTTACAATTTAAAAGGAATTTAAATTAGCTGAGGATTTTAGTGAATAAATGGCTTCTTTATCTGCATTTTATGTCTCGCTTTAATCTGTTTCCTACACTGGCAAAATTGCTCCACAGTTATTCTCATACAGTAAGCAAAATATACAGCAATCCTTCTCTGCAACTATAAATATTTCCAATAATGTTTTGCATGCCTTAAAAAAATAAAATCCTATTTTCAAGGCAATCTTTTTTTAGTATCGCATTATTTTGTTGTTTCATCTTGTATTTCTGCACAGTCAGACACAACATCAGCATTTCATATCCAATTACCCTCAGCAACTCCAGCCTTGGCCATTAATAGCCTTCACAAATCAGCTTTGTATATTAACGGCACTTGTTAAGCTGAATTCCATTTTAGCATGTGGCTTTCTGTTTGAATGGTTTTTATATGTTTTGTCCAGGTTGTGCTTCCTGAATTTGTGACTTGGTATTTGAGGTTTATCTACAGGTACTTTATTTTTTAGGAATATCTCAGAGCTGTCATCAGTCCCCCCATAGAGCACTGTAAAAGTAGGACATTTAGGTCCCCTATAAATTATTGTACAGTAAAAATTCATGGTTCTAGTTTACTCAGTAGTTGTAAAAAAGTTTACGAGAGTTTTATAACTTGGGCAGGTATTTTTCTCGTATTTTAACACATTCTCCCTCATCTCTGGACCATTTGTATTTCTCATTAGTGTATAGGACAAAAAGGGAAAGTAACACTCATCTAAGGTATTGTGGGCCATCCATAATTAATCTATAACCAGAGCCCTACTCTCAAAAATGAGGCAAAGGGGTTCAATATTTAAGGTTTACATATACTCCTTTCTTCAGCAGCTTTGGGCATATCCTGCTACCGAGTAACAGGTCAAGGTGATACCTGAGTCAAAATGATTTAGACCGGTGATCACAAACCAGTAGCTCATGAGAAACATGTTACTTACCTTCCCCTTTAATGTTGCTCCCAGTGGCCTCAACATAGATGCTTATTTTTGAATTCCAGGCTTTGAGGCACATTTTTGTTGCATAAAAAACAGGTGTACTGCCAAACAGAGCCTCCTGTAGGCTGCCAGTCCACATAGGAGCTACCAATAGTCAATCACAGCCCTTATTTGGCTCCACTCAGGAACATGATGGGGGACTCTTGGAGATAAACATGTACAGGTGGAGGATAAGAAAAAGTGCTAAATTAAAAACGGACTAGAGCAAAGGACTTTATACCAGCCTATATACCAGATTTTAAACAATGATTTACAAACAGGTTTCATACGGGCGATCCCCTGGCTGCCATGGCATCCCAAGAAACTGGAACTGCACAAACCCGGAAGCCCAGAGGGAGAGAGGAGCTGAACCGGTGGAATGCAAGCTGCTCCTAGAGGAGGGAGGCTGACATGGCATCCCTTAAGACAAGTGATTATGCCATCCAAATGTAACTGGAACACTGCATACAGTATAAGACTATATAATGTTTGTGGTTTCTCCGTTGCCCTAGGCACTGATCCATTTTTTGATTGTGACCACCCAGGAAGATGTTTCTTGCTCCCCAACTCTTTTTATATCTGAATGTTACAGGTAAAAAAGGTTGGGGACCCTCGATTTAGACTGATAGCAAGAAAAAATAAGACTGACCTCAATCTAAAAAATTGAAGGCGGAGCAATAAAACCCCTCTTTGCATGTCCTTTTAGCCCAGAATGCATCAAAATCAATAGTTACAGAGATACTGACAGGTTCCTATGAAAATACATTGGAATATTTAGTATTACTAAAGAGTTGAGACACCAACACCTTTCTGGTTTAAAGTCCTTCTAAGCCCCCATGCCTAGCAGTACAGTTCAGCTGACACTCTAACATGGCTTAAGGCACCTGTGAAATCAGTCATGCTGGACTGGAGGACACTGTAACATGGCTTAAGGCACCTGTGAAATTCTATCAGTCATGCTGGACCGGAGGCAGTGCAACCCTTCCATGGGCAGCTGGGCTGGGGGCACCTTCGTTGGACTTTTGACCAGAAAGAGGTTGATGCTTAAAACCTTCAGTAATAAAACACATTCCTGTGGATTTTCATAGGAACATGTCAGTATCGCTTTAAATAGATCTTATTATATAGAAATGAGTCAGTACAATGAATATTGACTCTTCATTTCTCATTTTTGCATACTGGATTTCCTTTACTGGGAAAACTTTGAAAACTAAAACAAATGGCATATCATAATTTTTTTTGCATGGAAACTATCTATATAACCATTAAAATTGAATAGGCAATAGCTTGGATGAGCATATGCAAAACTATTATAAATATGGAATCTGTTATCTGAAAACCTAGTATCCAGAGAGCTTTGAAATATGACAACGTTGATTTTTTTGACCAGCCTTAATGCTTTGTCCACCAGGTCGTTTCAGGAAAATCACAGCTATCAATATGCCCAATACAATGTATGGCAATCACACTGTCTCTGGCATTCCAGAGAATGCATCTTATTATGTTCTTGCATATTATCATACCTTTATGCCATAGGAAACTCTCTTTCTATAGATTAGAATTAGAGGGGGCTGCATATTGTTTAGGTTATTTCAATCACCATGCGTTTCCCCATGGCCAGTGTAGTTCTTAGTAGGCCTCTACCCTAACGTTTACCTTCTCTAAAAACCTTCTGTAATATAATAATATTCTAGCCTTTAGGAGATTGTTTAAAATCAAATTCACCTTTGATATATATTATCACAAAGTATAAAAGTCGTAAAAATCAGTCATTGTCTTTCTTTTGTAATGCAGTTTGTTATCAGATGAATATTTGAAAATGTTCAGGCTTTACTACATACTTTTTAATTTGGCAGTTTCAAGCATCAAGGCTTCACAGACGAAGATACTAACTAGAATAAAGTGAGAATGGAAAGTGCTTGTGACAGTCATTAGAGTATATTAACTAGACAGACATGTCTGCTTCTGCCGCTTTGTCTAATGCTGATCAATAAACATTAGGCAAACACCTTCTTCAAAGCCAAGGACATATAAATCTCCCCTATAAAGCAGCATTTTATATTTAAGGATAAGGGCACACACTGCTGTTTCAGGAGATTAGGTGCCCAGCGACAAATCGCTTCTTCTTTGGGCAACTAATCTTCTGGCTAATCTCCCGGCTAGAATCGAAATCGCCGGCGGTATGGCACTCGGAGCACTTCATTTTCCAAAGTCGCCTGAAGTTGCCTCACTAGGAAACTTTGGGTGAATCCAACTGCCATCCCGCCGACGATTTACATTCTTACCAAGGCAGTTCGGGGAGATTAGTCATCTGAAGAAGCGATTTGTCGCTGGGCAACTAAACTCCCCAAATAGCTTTGTGTGCCCTGGCCCTAAAAGTTGATTGTGCCCCAAGAAAGAGTAAACATGAGTTATGCTTTAATATATACATGAAGTGGATTTATTAGGCAAACTTATAGTGCAAAACTGTCTGTTTGAGAAGAATGTTAGGTTACATCTGTCATATGTAAGGGGTCATTTAAGAACACGGATGGGTGCTGTACAATGAATGCAGAAAAGAGTGCGTCAATATGCGGTCCTGCACTTCCACATGGTTGCCAATACATCAATGACCATTCTGATGAATGGGGTTCGACTGCTCTTTTTGTTTCTGTGAATACTGTAGCTACCACTACCCCGAACCTGGTGGTAGCTTTAGGGTTATGTCAATAGATGCACTAGAATTGCACACAACGAATCAGACACAAATGCTATTTTAAGCAGGTGCTATGGAAGTCAAGCAACCGCCACTATAAAAAGTCTTGCACCCAATTTGCTCTGAAATGCAAGTGCAATTGCATCCACCTTTACATTGGGTAGAATTATAATGGAAGCAGATCAGAGCATGGCAATTTGCATCCAAGATTGCATTTTGTACACAGCACTTACATTTATAAGTGACCCCTATAATCTTTATCCAAATACATTTTTAATATATTGTGGCTTATTATGAACCTTGACTTGCAAATTAGATGAAACAGGAGCAACCTCTGACTGCTTTCATCTGTTTAGAAGAAAAAAATCTACATTAGTTATGTATATATATATATATATTTTCTTCTAAATAGTAGTGCAGATATACACTAATTACTAATGAGCCTAAACGCTTTTGTGGCACAAGACTGCAAGGAATAATTAAACGTATATATAGTGCACAACCAATATTAATTCTATTAGAAGATAAATATATTTTGTATAATTTGTGCATATATGATATAAAATATATTACAAGATCACAATATTATTGTACTTCCAAATATTAAAAACGTAAAAATCAGTGCGTTTTATGTCATTATCCTGATCTGTCCCACCACATCCTGTCAAGCAGAGAAATGCCCCTCAGGGCCGCCATTAGAAATCACAAGGCCCCGTACAGCAAAATTTTCTAGGCCCCCTGGACCCCAACCACCCCAGACTGGCCCCCAAACCCCACTCCAGATCCCACACCACAGTAAAAAGTCCATACATACATCAGCAGTGGTCAGAGCCACCCTATAAGTTAAAAAAAAAACATTGGTATCAGGGCCCCCACAAAAGTTTTAAAAAAAAACATTGGTGGATAGGGTCCATAATAAAAGTTTTAAAAAAAGCATTGGTGGTCAGGGACCCCTATAAGTTAAAAAAAATATTGGCGCCAGGGCCCCCCATAAAAGTTTTTTAAAAACATTGGTGATCAGGGCCCCATAGAAAATTTAAAAAAAACATTGGTGTTCAGGGGCCCCCATAGAAAATAAATAAAAGCAATGGTGGCCTGGCCCATTCCGCTTTCAAGTTAAAAAAAAAACCATAGGTGGTCAGGGGCGTGATAGAATTTTTTTAAAAACATTGGTGGCCAAGCCCCCCCCTTACAAGTTAAAATGCCATTGGTGGTCAGGGGCCCCCTCAGAAAAAAAACAAGAAAACATTGGTGGTCAGTGGCCCCATAAAAAATTTAAAAAAACATTGGTGCCGGGGGTTTAATGAAAAAAAAAACAAAAAAACCCATTGGGGTTCAGTGGAATTACCTAGGTTCTTCTTCATTGTCCTCGGTCGATGGCAGATTCTTCAGCTTTGTTCAGCTCCTTTCAGGTCTTTCCGCCGCTTTGGATCTTTCCACCGCTGCTGCTTCCGGGTTTTTCCAGGGCGACTTCTTGTCTTTCCGCTGCATCTTCCTTCGTTGCTTCGGTGGGGGGCCCCTTTTAATCTCTGACTTTGCCAGGTGCCGGGACAGCTGTCCCTGCTGTGCCCCCCGGATGGCAGCCCTGAATCCCCCTATTCTGCATGAAACTCTGAACGATTCAAGGTACAGTGGGTATCACCCATTTGTTGCCTCAAAAGGAGACAGTATGGAGGGAATGTCTATCTACCGTCTACCTATGTCACTTACCATTGTCTCATGCTTTTAATGGGACATAGAACTGCTTTCCTATCATCCTATATCTTATTTTCTTTGTTTTGTGGTCTCTTTAACTATCTTTATGGCGTATTTAGATACTGTCCATTTTTTATGTTGATCTTGAAAGAACATAGCATAGTTTGGGTTGTTGAGGATAATTTATGATGACCTTCTTGAAAATATAATTATGTCAGATTTCTAGCTTTCTTTAGTCATAATAACTCTTTTATTTAAATTCATATTGAGACATTTGTGTTAAGAGATAATATTTAACAATTGTCTGCGGTGGCATGTGGAGCTTTTCCCAGATGTCCTGGCTGGGATATTTGGATCAGCCTGTAGCTAAAAGATTTAATTAACATTAAGCAAATCAAAGCAGTTTTTTTTTCATATATTTGCACTCAAAGATCTAGCTTCGGCTTAATTATCATATTTCTGTTAAGTTTCACAGTATTAGAAACTAAAGTAAGATAAACTTTTCAAACAATATTGCAAATTTACTTTCACACATGTTCCAGCAAAGATGTAATTAGGATTTAGGGCAGAAAATATTCATAGCTCAGGAGAGGATCAATAATGGGGAGGTCAAACAAAGTACTAAATGTTTTACAATTTTACATATATTTTGTCTATAAGGTTCAGTTGTTAAATATTGTTGGATGGAATAATTGTTAAGCTTCAATTTAGATTTTTGCAATAAATTAAAGGGGCAACTTTTCCTAGACATTCTGGGGCCAACTCCAATTGTATGTTCTTCTTGGCTGTCAACAAAGTTGACTATATACAGGTATGGGGCCCGTTATCCGGAAACCCGTTATCCAGAAAGCTCATAAAGATTCCCATAGACTTTTATCCAAATAATTCACTTTTTTAAAAAAAAAAAAAGATTTTTTTCTGTAATAATAAAACAGTAGCCTGTACTTGATCCAAACTAAGATATAGTTAATCCTTATTGGAAGCAAAACCAGCCTATTGGGTTTATTTAATGTTTCCATGATCTTCTAGTAGACTTAGGGGCCGATTCACTAACTTCGAGTGAAGGATTCGAAGTAAAAAAACTTCGAATTTCGAAGTTTTTTTTGGGCTACTTCGACCATCGAATGGGCTACTTCAACCTTCAACTGCGACTTCGAATCGAAGGATTCGTTAGTAAAAATCGTTCGACTATTCGACCATTCGAAGTACTGTCTCTTTAAAAAAAACTTCGACCCCCTAGTTCGTCATCTAAAAGCTACCGAAGTCAATGTTAGCCTATAGGGAAGGTCCCCATAGGCTTGCCTAACTTTTTTTGATCGAAGGATATTCCTTCGATCGTTGGATTAAAATCCTTCGAATCGTTAGATTCGAAGGATTTTATCATTCGATCGAAGGAATTATCCTTCGATCATTCGATCGAACTAACTGCGCTAAATCCTTCGACTTCGATATTCGAAGTCGAAGGATTTTAATTCCTAGTCGAATATCGAGGGTTAATTAACCCTCGATATTCGACCCTTAGTTAATCGGCCCCTTAAAGTATGAAGATCTAAATTTCAAAAAGATCAGTTATCCAGAAAACCCCAGGTCCCGAGCATTCTGGATAACAGGTCCTATACTTGTACTACCTTGTATAGGTAGCTCAATGGTTAGTTCATCTGCCTTACAGCAAAGTAATTTTGACTTCAATTCCAATGGGGGCGCTAAATGTAAGGAGATTCAGGGGCCGATTCACTTAGGGTCGAATATCGAAGGTTAATTAACCCTCGATATTTGACTAGGAATTAAAATCCTTCGACTTCGAATATCGAAGTCGAAGGATTTAGCGCAGACAGTTCGATCGAACGATTCGAAGGATTTTAATCCAACGATCGAAGGAATATCCTTCGATCAAAAAAAGTTAGCCAAGCCTATGGGGACCATTCATTAATTTGGTAGCTTTTAGATGGCGAACTAGGGGGTCGAAGTTTTTTTTAAAGAGACAGTACTTCGACTATCGAATGGTCGAATAGTCGAACGATTTTTACTACGAATCCTTCGATTCGAAGTCGTAGTCGAAGGTCGAAGTAGCCCATTCGATGGTCTAAGTAGCCCAAAAAAACCTTCAAAATTCAAAGTTTTTTACCTTAGTGAATCGGCCCCTCAGTGTCACTCTGGTGCTTTACCAAACAACACAAACATAAGCATAAATGCTGATGAATTGGCTCTTAATTGACTCTGGTGTTTGGTGTGAACCCTTAGATTTAGTCACAACCTTGCCCTGCCAGAAAATCTCATTTTAAAACAAGAGTATATCATAAGAAATAAGATTCTATGTAGATAATATGTAGCTTGTATATCTGTCTGAGTAACTATACAGTATATTTATTGAGCCTACTTCACCCTCCCTTCTTTGACTTTGTTCTTTAGCTTTATGCTTGTAAACTGAAACTGTTCAATTTTTCTATAAAAATATAATATAAATAAATGAAAATATTTCCACAGAATTGGGTCTAGCAAGATGTTTCTATAAACTGTGTGAAACCTAAGCCTGGATACAGTATGTCATCCTGGGTCATAATAATCAATCAATATTAGGAGAGCTAAAGTTCAGGCAATTGTTTAGAGGTAGCAGTTACCGAAATGATTTAGCGAAAGGACAAATAAATGTCAGTCATTTGTTGGATTCATTCATAGTTGCAGTCTTGCCAGTGCATAGTTCAGCAGGTCTATATAAGGAGTAATAAATGTAGCACTATGCATTTGGGGGGGGGTGGTATTCTTGTGGTTCTTCATTCAGAAAACTATTGCTGAAAGGCAGCAGCGCTAATCATTGTGCCACCATGTACTGTGCCATCTTGCCTCCTCATTTCACAGCAGTTTCTGTTGGGTATAACTCACACCACAAGTGTCTGGCCCAATATACCAGGATCTCTCTGTGTTGCAAAGACAAAAGATATCCTCTAATGCCCTAGACATGAGCCCACACTTAGGGGGTTATTTACTAAACTCAGAATGCAAAAATCATGAAAAATGTGTGTTTTTTTTAAAAATCGGACTTTTAAAAAAATCACGAATTTTGGAATTTATTAAACCCAGAGGATGGGAAAAGTCTGAATCTGAAAATCTGGCATCTCAGACCTGTCGAGGTTGCATAAAAGTCAATGGAAGAAGTCCCAATGATTTTTTGATGTGCGCTGGGTTTTTGGCAATACCCCAAAGTTTTCAGGGTTTTTGGGCAAAATTCAGAGTTTCCAGGTGAAAATCCAAAAAAAATACATGAAAATCGGATGAAAAATCCAAAAAAATCATGAAAAACAAAATTTTCAGGAAAGTGTATTAATAAATAAGCCCAAAAAACCCATGCGGATTTGGTCTTTCGTTTTTTCAGAAAATATTGAGATAAATTCGGACTTTGATAAATAACCCCATAAAACAAATGTGGCATGCCCCTCAAATAGTTCGAAAAAATTTTTTTAACACAAAAATGTTTAATAGTTAGAACTTTTGAAGGCAATTATGCTTTAAAACAGTGTTGGACTGGAACACCAGGGGCCCACCAAAAACCGTTAGACCAGGGGCCCACCCAAAAACCTTTAGACCAGGGGCCCACTCTAAGTATTATTTTCTTCCTTTCCTTAGTCAACCTCTATTCTCCTATTCTCTTTTCTTTCCATACTATAACATATTATTCCATCTATTTAGCCTCTTTATTCTCATAGAAAAAGGGAATTGCCATGAAATAAGCCAAATATTTAGAAGCAGGAGGGCCCACTGACACCTTGGCCCACCGGGAGTTTTCCTGGTATCCCGGTGGGCCAGTCCGACACTGCTTTAAAATATAATGAATTGCAAGCTTTTTTTAGAACTTCAATGACTTTTCAGCATAGAAGCATTTTCCGGATATATATATGTCACTAACATAAGATTAAGGAGGATGTGGCTTCATCTTATCAGTTCACCAGGTCGAAAGTGGGGAAGGAAACTCTGGTGAAAGAGGTTACATTCTGTAAAATTTGCACTTTAGTGAATTTGCAGAGTAATGATCGCTCGCCTGAGCGAAATGAAACTACGCTAGCGACTGCCTCTTTCGCTAGTGAATTGTCCGATGGGATTTCTAGTGAATTTTCGATAGCGACGGCCACTTCGCCATTTAGTAGATCTGCCCCACAGACAAATTAATTGTCTCCTAATAAAATTGACCTTAGATTGTAAACTCAACTGAGGCAGGGACCAGGGCCAGAACTAGGGGTAGGCAGAGTAGGCACGTGCCTAGGGTGCAAAGCTTGGGGGGTGCCCAGCACGTACC
Source organism: Xenopus laevis (assembly GCF_017654675.1). Classification (NCBI taxonomy): domain Eukaryota; kingdom Metazoa; phylum Chordata; class Amphibia; order Anura; family Pipidae; genus Xenopus; species Xenopus laevis. The sequence continues at coordinate 21,384,547 of NC_054383.1, forward strand.
TTTAACTGCTGCCTACCCCCGTCTGGTCTTCATTCCTGCTCTGTGTGCGCATGCGCCGCGCTCCTATGTGACAGAAGCGTGGCGTGTGATGTTACTCCTTTCTGCTCTTGCGCATGCGCGCGCCAAAGTGAGTTATGGGTGACGTGCCCTGTGATGCTGTTGTCAGTGGATGGAGCGATGCAGCAGGTCAGGTTGCCTGGGGCGCCCGCCCAGGCTGGTCCGGCCCTGGCAGAGACTGTAATCTCTGTAAAGCACTTTGTAAATGTGTTGGCAATATATAAATACCAAGAAATAAATATGTCAATTTTATCCATATTGTTGCATTAGATGTACGTTGTGGTGGGCACCACCACTGGAATTGGAATTCTGGGAAATAATGCTGAACTGCAGGTAAAAAAACATTATAATGTACACTTTGCAATATGTGTGTGTGAGCCTTTTGGTCCTTTCTACTATACTACTATAATCCCTCCACCTTGGAGAGTGTTTCTACTTGGGGAACAACTCCACCCTAGAACTCATTGGAGCGCACAGTTGCTCTTGCTAGCTCACACTTTCTATCTCAATACAATAAAGTGTGCTATTGCACTGTGTTTGTACATGAGCCTTTAGGTCCTAACCTCTATAGTGCTTCAAGTCCGGCACTTGTTGCCACGGGAAGCCCCTACATTACAACTCACTGGGGTGCACAGCTGCTCCTGCAAGATCACTCTGTCTATCCTGACACTTACAATGAGCCCTCATTCAAGGGTTTCTTTAACTGACTTCCACTATGGCTTTAGACCACTATTGGGTCCAGACTTCTCCTTTACTGAGGTTTCCTGTCTCAGGACCTACAGCAGATCTACCCCCTTCTTGGAGTGGAGTCCAAAGAGGAAGAACTATTAGATCCCTCTTCTTTTATAATGACACATCCCTACCATATATAGGTTACAATCTGCACAAAAAGGAAAAGCTAATTCTATCAAATCCCCTACATTAATATGTCTAATTATAGGAGGCCAAGATACAAGAACTATGGTAGAGACAAGACAATGCAAAATCTACAGTTAGAAAGCAGCTTAAAGGAGAAGGAAAGTTTAAAACAAAGCTTTATCAGAAAGGTCAACTTAAATATACCAGTAAACCCTCAAAGTAATGCTGCTCTGAGTCCTCTGTCAAAAGAAACACTGCATTTCTTTCCTTCTATTGTGTACACATGGGCTTCTGTATCAGACTTCCTGTTTTCAGCTTAACCTCCTTGCCCTGGGCGTGAGCATGCTCAGTTTGTTCCTCTTCCCCCTCCCCTCCCTTCTCTGCTGTAATCTGAGCCCAGAGCTATAAGTGAGCAGAGAGAGACTCAGGCAGGAAGTGATGTCACATCAAGCTAATACTGCAGCTGCTATTCTAAACAAACAGAGAGCTTCTAGAGCTTTTTACTCAGGTATGGTAAAACATTCTACAGAATAAATATAGCATTCTATCTTGCACTGTTGCAGCTAATCTATTGGCAATAAAATGATTTCCTTCTCCTTTAAGGAATACAACTACACTATATATATATTTATTTCTGAAATGTTTCTATCAGACAAAAACAAGGTAAACTGAAAAAGGTTTAGCAGCCCTTTCAGTGTTACTGTCTCCTGTGTCATAAATCTTTTTTCTGTACCTTTTCTTATTACTCTCTCTCCATATCCAGCCCGGTGATATAACGAGACTCTCTATATAGTTAAAAATGAGTATGTAAGAGCACACTGCAGACCAGAAGGGGATTTAATTTCAACAAAAACTAATATGCAGCAAAACAGTTCTGCTTTTAAACTGAAATATAAGTTTCCTATATCTGATAGTACTGTGCTACATTTCATCTTTATAACCCAATTTTAGATACTGAACTGTGTCTTTCTACCACTGTCAGCTGGCTCCCTGCCCAGATGCACAGCCGTTTGTGTTGGTAATGGCTTTGTAGCCGAATCATGGTTTAGTTGTGAATATACACTCTAGGTTTCCCTTTATTCATAGGAAGCGTTTCCTACTTACCTTTGATTCAGAGCAATTTGCACATATGTTTGACAATGTGCCAGCACCCCACAAACTGCCAAATTAAATTACACAAGGGAATTGCGGGCATAAAGTGTTGCACTTCATTTTTACAGTACATGCAGCAAATTTCTAAACTTTTATTACCTTGGATTAAAAAAAAAACGCCTCTTGAAATTTTGCAGTTCTGGAACCACAAAACCCATAAAGGAATCCTGAGAGTGGTAATAATGAGCACAGCATTTCTGCATATAATATATTTTTTTTTTTACAAGTGAATGAGGCAATTCCACACTGTAACCATTCCAGACGCAGCAGGTCTTCTAAATGGAAAAGACAGCATAATGATAATGCAGGACAGTTAAACATACCTTCTTTACATGCTTTTATTTTCTAATAAATGTTCAGTGCAGGTACAGTATAGGATCAATTATCCAGAATTCTTGAGAACGGGGGGGGGGGGAGTTTCCAGATAAGGGATCTTTCTGTTATTTGGATGAAAATTTAAAGTCTGCTAAAAAACCCTAAATAGATCCAACATTGTTTTTCCACCATTATGGAATCCATGCACCTTAGTTATCATCAAGTACAAGGCAAAAGGAAATACAGGTATTGGACCTGTATTATCCAGAATGCTCTGGATCTGTTTTTTTTCCATAATTTAAAAAGTCTATTAGAAAATTATTTAAACATAAAATAACCCCAAAAGGATTGTTTTGCCTCCATTAAGAATTAATTATATCTCAGTTTGGATCAAGTACAATGTGCTGTTTTATTATTGCAGAGAACAAGGAAGGAGTATTGTATTTGATTATAAGGGAGTCTACGGGAAATGGTCTTCCTGCAATTTTGAGCTTTCTGGATAATGGGTTTTCGGATAATGCCGCACATGTACAACATACTGGCATGGTTATTGTGAGCCATCAGGGTCGGACTGGGCCAGCGGGACACCGGGAAAAACCTGGTGGGCCACGGCTCTCATGGGCCCTCGTCGGCCCAGATCTGCTCCCCCCAGCTGCCCCAGAAAGGAAAATTGTCAACAACGGGGAGCGTTGCATCTATTGCACATACGTGGTCATTCGTGGAGGTGTGAATCGCAGGCAGGGGTCTGCCGTTTCAGGAGGGGACCCCTAGGGACTGCTGGGAGGGGGGCCCTGAGACAGCAGCCCATGATGGGCCCCGGCCCCCAGTCTGACCCTGTGGGCCATCAGAAATGTAACTAGAGGGGGCGGGCCCTGGCGCAGGACGTGCGGCTGGGCCCCCCTCCGTACACCCGGAACTGGCCGGCGCAAAGTGGCGCGCAAACTGCCGGGGGCCCTGAGGGGGTGCGGGCCCTGGTCCACTTGCACCACCTGCTCCCCTGGTAGTTCCGCCACTGTGGGCCATGCATATTTACATAATGAGTGGGAGCAGCCAAAACGGTAATGTCGCACAAATGCTGAATAGGAATAAGCTACTTTTGTTGCCAATGTTATGTATCAATTAATTACTAATCAACATTGTACTATGGATTTTATATAGTGTGTATATAGGGGCATATTTATTGTGCTGTGTAAAACGTAATTTGCCAAAAAAAGGGTGTAAAAAGCATTGTAAAATAAACGGAGAATGGTGACAAGGTGTGTCTAATTTTACACCATGCGAACACCAGATTTGCCATTGTTAATTTACATTGCTTCCGGTGGAAGTCAGTGTAAGAAAAGACGTGTAAATATTTGACTCAGTTTTTACACCTTTTTTACACAGCAAAGCCTGGCGATGTGCGGAGTATTATTCCGCTGTTTTATACAAAGCATAATAAATGTTCCCTTTACTGTTTATTGCGAGTCAGTCCCTAAGATCATATAACTAATATTAGCCCAAAGCATGTTTAGTGAATCAGCAATAAAGAAGATGGAGAGTTGCTGGGGGGCATCTTCAGAGTCACAGATCTTCATTGCTAATGGGCAGCTTTGGGCAAGGTACTGAACCCCAAAATATAAAGTGTAGCATGTTTTAACTAATTGCTGAGCTTTAGTCTTTTTTTTTTAATGTACACGGGTTGTTTCCTTATGTTGTACAGTGTCAGACTGGGACACCAGGGGATCACCAAAAACCTTTAGACCAGGGGCCCAGAACTATTATTTTCTTCCTCTCCTCACTCAACCTCTATTCTCCTATTCTATTTTCTTTACATACTATAACCTATTATTCCATCTATTTAGCCTCTTTATAGAAATAGTGAATGGCCATGAAATAGGCCAAATCCCGGTGGGCCAGTTCGACACTGATGTTGTACCTTAGCTAATGAGTCAAAAATTTATCAAAATGCCAAAAATGGAGTTTTGTTTGAGAAAAGTGCATGGAATGCTCTGGGTTTATGGCAAACATGTCTTTTCGAGGCAATACTCGCCTGTGCATGATATAACCAAAGCAATGCCCAAAGTATTTTCTCAAAAACAGTTCCTGGGACTTTTCCCTTTTCCCCAGCAAAATGTCACAAATTACCATTGGGGTCATCATAAGGTGGTCGTCATAAGGACCTCTGTTGGCAACCTTTTACTAAAAATTAAGAAATGATTGCATGTCAATAAAAAGGATTTGCTTGTTCAAGAATTAATATCTTAGAAACATTATTTTATCTGCATCATTCCCAGTGCTCGCCATCAAAAATACTTCTGACTTTTTCGGCACAAGTCTGTTCCTCTGCATGCACATTGGACTGAACAAACTGGGTGGCTGTAAGGGCGTGTCCTGTTCGCAAAACTGCACTTCCAAGCAGCAGTTGAATAAATGTTTATAAAGCATTCAGGTGAGGGATAGCCTATCCTGCATTGCTTTGTGGGTTACCAACTGTGATCCTGGCAGCATATCCAAACTCCCTGCTATAAAGCAACATACAGTAAGCCTCTGTTGTTGCACAGAATGCAAAAAGAAATAGTCAGGTGAATATCAGGAAAAAAATCCCCTGTGAAAAAAAAAAATGAGCCAATGACTCTTTAAAGCAAAACTTTATATAGGATTTCATATTGGATTCGGGCAAAAGTAAACACTTTGTAATTTGATCAAAGCATCCCTTTAAAGTAAAAGGCCTGTTTCTCAAAAGAGCAAACAGATTTTTTTTATTTAACTTTGAAATTTGACATTGGGCTAGACATATTGTCAGTTTCCCAGCTACCTCCAGTCATGTGACTTGTGCTCTGATAAACTTCAGTCGCTCTTTACTGCTGTACTGCAAGTTGGAGTCATATCAACCCCCCTCCCCCAGGAGCCAAACAAAAGAACAATGGGAAGGTAACCAGATAACAGCTCCCTAACACAAGATAACAGCTGCCTGGTAGATCTAAGAACAGCACTCAATAGTAAAATCCAGGTCCCACTGAGACACATTCAGTTACATTGAGTAGAAGAAACAACAGCCTGCCAGAAAGCAGTTTCATCCTAAAGTGTTGGCTCTTTCTAAAAGCACATGACCAGGCAAAATGACCTGAGATGGTGCTTACACACCAATATTGCAATTAAAAAAAATACACTTGCTGGTTCAGGAATGAAATTTTATATTGTAGAGTGAATTATTTGCAATGTAAACAGTGTCATTTAGAAATAAAAACAACATCATAAAAATCACGACAGAATCCCTTTAAAGGGTAAATTGACCCGCTTCCAGCGTTGCTACAGCATAAAAATAATCTTTTTTGTTCAATGGATACTATTTGTTTTGAATGCCTGGGTTACCATGCTGACACTGAACGAGTCATTTGCTTTGATTTTACTGCCAGCTTGTACATAACCGTAAAACCGATGCAAAACTCTATTGGAAATTGTATTAGCTTAGCACTTTACATCCAGTTCCGTCATTTTAATTGCCGAGCAGGTGTGGACGGGTAAAGGAGGTTTGGTAAATGTACATTTTGCGGTGTTGTTTAGCATTGCTTAAAGTCATTTGCACATTATTACAAAAATGAGGTTTATTACATAAAAACCAAAGAGGGCAAAATGCAAATTTAAATAAAACCTACGGAGATTTCATGGGGAAATGTGGATAAAAATGGATCTTAAGTTTAGAAAGTGAATGCCTTCATTTTTATTTTCCATTAGATGAGCAATAGTAGCAAACTTTGTTTTTGTTTACACAGTCCTGTTTTCCCAGTAACATTGCCATCTGTGGCTGAACAGGATAAACAAGTATACAACTGCGTTCAACACAAGTCCAACTAATAGGGCACATGTTGCCAATATGTTCTAATGTGCTCCTAGGGCGCAAAGGTGGAGGGGCGCCAGGCACGTACTTACTCCGACCCCTAGTCTGGTCCCTTCTCTGCCGACCGCCCACTTGTTTTCATGTGAGCGAGTGCACATGCGTACGAGCGTCTATTTGCACATGTGCTGAAGCTTCTTTTCGCGCATGCGCAGATGCGTCTTTTCGCGCATGTGCAAATGCGTCTTTTCGCACATGCGCACAATCGCCTATTCTCACACACGCAAACATCTAGTTTTTGTGTGCATGCGTGCAACCAGATGGCGCAGCAGCTGGGCAGGCTGCCTAGGGCGCCTGTCCGACTTGGCCCGGCTCTGGTACCAGCCCCAGACAACCATAACCCTTTAGCAGTAAAGATCTGTGTCTCCAAAGATGCCCCAGTAGCTCCCCATCTTCTTTTCTGCTGATTCACTGCACATGCTCTGTGCTGCTGTCACTTACTGAGCTTAAGGACCCACTCACAATATACAGTACACATAGAATAGAAATGTCACAATATAAGGCTGATTAGTAATTAATTCAGATAATTACTACATGGCAGCACAGAAACCAGTGCAACTAGCATCAGAATTTAATAATCAGCCCTGTAGCATCAGCTCATATTACAGACCAACCTCATTTTCTGCTGGATAATTAGTGACGAGCCCTAAGCTTAGCTTCTCAACAGCTGCTCAGAGCCCACTGAGCATGTGAGTGTCACAGACACTTTCCAAGATGGTGACCCCCTGTGACAAGTTTAAAGTCCTGGATCATTACTTCTGTTGAGAAGCTGAAACTTTAGGCTTGTGCAATAAGTTCAGTATACAGAATTTGTCATTTTAAGCCATATTAAATTTTTAGGGTTTAGTTTTCCTTTAAAGAGGTTGTTCACCTTCCAATTAAGTTTAAGTATGATGCAGAGAGTGATATTCTATAACATACTTAAAGTTAAGTTAAAGGTGAACCACCGCTTTAGGAGTTTATAAACTCTTAGCTGATTGAGTGCCTATTGGCACGAAACGCGTAAGGCTATGTCGTTTTCTATTTTTGTGGCCTAAATAAAGTTCTCAGTTCTTTTACAAGCCTGTTTGTGGAATCTGTGAGTGCCCGCCGTTTTTCTCCTTTGGTTGGATACCTCCACCTCGAGCTGTAGGTCTGCGGCATGAGCACCCAGACCCCCCACATATTACCGGTGAGATAAAAATTAAAATACTTCTTTGGTTTTTACATTGGGATTCTTTTTTAAGTTGCATGAACCAATCAAGTCAGAAACCACTGTTTTATGATTAGACACATTCATAGCAGGTGGTCAAAATGAGGAACAGAATATTGTTAAACCAGCAGAGACGAATGCATCAACGTTGAGATGAGCATGTCACAGGTCATATACCAATGAGACATGTCCTCGTAGTGTTTCATTTTCAACAACTAGGCTTTTAAACTGGAGAGACAGTTTAGCTCTGACTAGTACTGTTTTGTCTTTTGTCTCCTGGGCTCTCAGCCGCATTCGCTGACTGCACGTCAGAGTCAATTTGATCATGTTTGTTTGCACAGTGATTATGCTAATGGCCCAAATACAAAGAAAGCTACAACTATGAAAATTATATTTAGCATATATTCTAACGAGATTAGCAGAACCTAATTAATACGGGGAAAAAAAACAAACAAACAACACACTGCCGGCACATTCGAATGTCCTCAACTGTCCTCGACTATCACATTTAAAATATGGTTCGTTTATAGCAATTAATAAAATATTAGTATTACAGCACAAGAAGGATTTTGTCATACTTAGGGGCAAATTCATCAAGGGTCAAATTTCGAGGGGTTAAATCCCTCGAAATTCGACTGGGGAATAGAATCGAATAGGCAATTGGGGCGAATAGTCGAATATTCGCCAGGCGAATAGGCGCTCAATCGAATATTCTCTCAAAGGATTTTCATTCGATCGAATGCCTTTTTATTCGATCAAAAACTTGGAAAACAAGCCTATGGGACTTTCCCATAGGCTTTTAAAGCAATTCGGTAGGTTTTAGGTGGCGAAGTAGGCAGTATTTTTAAAAGAGACAGTACTTCGACTATCGAATGGGCGAATAGTCGCAGCGTTTTTGCGCTCGATCCAGTATTTCGACTATCGAATGGCGAATAGTCGCATCGTTTTTGCGCTCGATCTATTCGAATCATTCTACTCAGGTGAATTTACACCAATTCGATAGACGAGGAGCACAAAAAACTACCCGAAATTCGAAGTTTTTTTACTTTGAATCCTTCACTCGAAGTTAGTGAATCGGCCCCTTAATTTCCTGGAAACAGCAAAAATATTATTACAAAAAGGCATTTATTTTACAGGCAACAATACATGGTATTGTTCTTGGTCTTTTATTTTAAAACATGTTTTAGTAATTTTTAGTATGCTTCCCACGCAACAGAAATGTATAGGCAGGTTCATTTGTTCACATAAAACTATCCCTTGTATGTTGTGTGAATGTGATAGGGACAATGACAGAACTACAGGGGTGTAACTGCATCAGGCCGCGCCCCTAAGGGCCTCCCTCCCTCAATGCAAAGACAGTGCACATTTTGCACCATTGATTGTGAGGCTCTAGCTACATTAAGGGGGTTATTTATCAAAATCCGAATTTATCTCAATATTTTCTAAAAAAAAAAATCCGACCAAATCTGCACGGGTTTTTTGGGCTTATTTATTAATACACTTTCCCAAAAAAATCTACTATTTTCACTATTTTTTGGGATTTTTTACCCGAAAACTCAGAATTATGCCCGAAAACTTCAGGTATTGCCAAAAACCCAGCACATATCAAAAAAAAAAACCATTGTGACTTCTCCCATTGACTTATATGCACCCTCGACAGGTCTGAGATGCCAGATTTTCAGATTCGGATTTTTCCATCCTCTGGGTTTAATAAATTCCGAAAAATTCGTGATTTTTTTTTTAAAAGTCCGATTTTATAAAAAAAAAATCACACATTATTCGTGATTTTTGCATTCGGAGTTTAGTAACTAACCCCCTAGTTCTCCTAGACTGTTACCCCCTCTGTGCAAAGTGCTCTTGGTGCTATATAAAAGGTAAATAATAAAATAATAATAGTAATAGAGCATTTTTCTCCTTATATCTTGTTGGAAACAATTATTTTTTGTCAATTGGTGAAATGAATTTGTAAATTCTGTGTTTTAATGTAGTAAATGGGCACATAATGCATCCAGAGTAGCGATGCCTCCCAGTGAGGTGATGATTAAACAGGTCAAGATCAAAATTTTAGTTGTTCTCATTGAAAATATTGCTTTCTGCTTTCAATGAAACTTTTGTTCTATTTTTCATTTTTTTCTGGAATTCAAACCTGCTGAGAGCCATTCAAACCAATGGGCACATCATCATTTGTTGAAAATCTTTCAATCGAGAATTCTTATGAGTTGTCGTTAATTTCTTAATTTTCCTGATTTGAAAACTTCCATAACTATTTACTAGTGGGATCCACTTTTATTTGGAGTAGTAGATATTTTACTGTTATAAAGCTTCTTTCCCTTCTGTATTACTTGGAGGGCACAGTAGTTATTTTTTTGAGTTTTATTGTAGTGACCTGATTTTGTTGAATAGTGTTCAGTCCCTGTTCTGTTTTCAGCTTTTTTTTTATTGTTGTTGTTAAAATGTTCTTTTTATTTCTCTAACACCATGAATGCCATGGAAGTTATCAAAAGATCCTAATATAAAAAATAAATAAATAAATAAATAAATTAAAAAATTAAAAATACAAATAAAAATATGAATATCTCTAAAACGTTTAAAAGTCCAAGTTTTTTGGACAATTGCCAATGAAAAAATACGAAAACCTCTATAAGTCCAACTTTTTAGACAATTGCCAATGAAAAAATACAAACACCTCTAAAAGTCTGAATGGTTAAAAATGGTTCAATCGGATCAGCACAACTCCAAATGACTATGGGACGTTGCCTGCTTTGACTTGGCGATGTTTTTTGTGGGTTTTACTTTTAATGAACATCAAATCTTTAGAAAATGAAAAAAGGAAATCCAAATTTTAGTAAATTACTAACAATAAAATTTGAATTTGAATTTGAAATGTGGTTTTCTCATTTTTTTTAAAAAAAAGCTCCAAAATGTGAGATCTAGTAAGTGTAAAAACCACAAAAGCCATTAATACAAAACTTTGCCAGGTAAAAGTTGTCGAGGTCCCATACAAGTCAATGGGAGCTACACTGAACCTTTTGGACCATTTTAAATCAATTCAAACTTTCAAAGTTTTTTTGGATTTTTTCACTAGGAATTATCTGGAAAACTCGAATTTTTAGAGGTTTTCTAGGTATTTGTATTTTTAGCGCATCATTCAGCATCATTTTCCACAAATACTTTTTTTATTCAGATGTTTTAATAAATTTCATGACATTCGTATTTTTCCCTGAAATCTCAGAATTTTTCAGAGATTTCAACCGAAAGTTCAGAAAACATCGTGAAATTTGCCGAAACCCCAACACAACCAAAAATCAATGGGACTGTTCCCATTGACTTTTATGCAACCTCGACAGGCTTGAGATGCCGTGTTTTTATATTCTGGCTTTTTAGCTCTCGGGGTTTAATAAATTCCGAAAAGTTCAAGATTTTTTTAAAACTCCGATTTTATAAAAGAAATCACAAATTTTTCAGATTTCGGGGAATTTCGGAGCTTAGCAAATAACCCCCTAAGAGTTTACTTTTTGTTAGTCATGGTTTCAAAAACCTAAAATCCAACCTTTCATAAATAGGCCTCTTAGAGTAAAGTGATTACTTTTATGATACAAATACAAGACAAAACACATATATAATTGCATACTGTTAAAGGAGAAGGAAAGCTACGGAGGCATTTTATTGCCAATAGATTAGCTGCAATAGTGCAAGCTAGAATGCTATATTTATTCTGTAGAATGTTTTACCATACCTGAGTAGAAAGCTCTAGAAACTCTCTGTTTGTTTAGGATAGGAGCTGCAGTATTAACATGGTGTGACATCATTTCCTGCCTGAGTCTGTCCCTGCTCTGGGCTCAGATTACAGTAGAGAAGGGAGGGGGAAGAGGAGCAAACTGAGCATGCTCTTGCCCAGGGCAATGAGGTTTAAGCTGAAGGCAGGAAGTCTGATACAGAAGCTCATGTGTACACAATAGAAGGAAAGAAATGCTGTATTTCTTTTGACAGGGGACTCAGAGCAGCACCACTTTGGGGGTTTACTGGTATATTTAGATGGACCTTTCTTATAAGGCTTACTTAGTTTTAACCTTTCCTTCTCCTGTAAGTAAGAATAGGATGAGGGTCCTGCACATGAAATTTACAGGGAGAGGGGTTTTTTGAGTTTATTGAAAGTCAGATTTTCAGAAATGAATAAAACAATTAGATCTTCATTGTGTTTGATTTTTTTCTCCACACTTTAATGCAATCAAGTTGATATGGTTCAGGCTTTTTATAAATATGCTAGCGACTTAGGTAAAAAGAAAAAGTAAAAATTTGTAATCAAGTTATGGAATAATCTGAAAATGAATAAATCCCTTTCTTCTTGTAGGGATAGGTGTGACCAGGAGCCAACAAAGTCAGAGATGTAGCATAGAGCATTGCACTTATCAGGTGGCAATGGAACATAGTGTATACTAAAGGAATGCTAGACTTGATGGGGGTAAGCTTCTCTAAAGAAATGTATTGTAAGAGATTGTTTAAAGGCAAAGATATTTGGGAAAAAGTCAGATGAAATATGGGAGGGAATTCCATAGAATGGGTGCAACTGTTGAGAAGTCCTAAATACTGTATGTATATGTGAAAAGGTAATGAATGAGGTGTTGATGAGTAGATCATTAGATGATCGTAACAAGTATTTTGGTGTTCAGTGATATAGGGTGGAGCAATTATATTGGAGTCGTTAACTGTAGATATTTCTGGAATTTTATGGGTGTTCGAAAAAGAAGAACATTTCATTTAAGGTAGTGCTGAGTCACCCATGTAGAAATGGCTGATAAGTAATAAGAGCCTCAAGATAATAGTGAGTATTATGAGTATAGAGGTGTTATTGTAAATCAAAGGAACTGATTTTTTCTTTTGCAAGGGAGAAAGTCAGAGAGATTAATAGGTGACCTAGGACAGAACCTTGAGGAACCCAAGGGAGGTAAATATAATACTGTATGTGCTGAGATAGCACACGCACTATGTCACAGTTCAGTGTCTCTCAAACTGGGAAATAATGGAATTATTACCCTTTAAGAAGCATAATGTATACTTAGACTTGTCATTTCTTTATGTCCATACTATTTGTCCATCAAAACACCATTTGTCCATCAATACCCCCCAGTAGAACTAAATTATAAGCTTAACTGTAGTTTTGAGTCTCCACCACTGGGATATTTTAAATATATGATATTTTAACAGATAACCTAGATAAAATAAGATAAGACAGTGCAATTATTGTTATTAATGATATTTTCATAACGTGTCAGTATTTTCTGCCGAACTTAACATTAAAGAAATATAGCAGGCACAGATTTCTAACAATAAATCTATTTATAGAACATTAAAACAAAGAACTGAGAGTCCCGCTTGCTTACACTTCTACACTAGGAGATAGGCATCTCTTGAGAGATAAATTAGAAAAATTAATGAATATGTCTCAGAAACCTAGGGAGACTGGCTCTAAATGAATCCTAACTGCAAAACTAGAAGTCAAATGCAAGGACAGTGACCCAAATGCACCACACTGGATGAATATATATATCAGACAATTTGGAGGGTTTTCATACTTTATTAATGAAATGTCTTTACCATCCCATTAAGAATTCTGTACTTTTCCCAGAAAAATAATTATACTGTCAGTAATACTATATTATAATAAGGCAAAAGTGATCATAATAAGTTCTGCTAAACTGTTGGGTGTTAGAGCAGTCCAGAAGTAAGAATAAGAGTGCTCAATACAGTACAATGGGACTGGAATCCGCTGACTTCACATTTAAGTTACTCTTGCTTGGTCAAAGTTCAACTTTGTCCTTACCTCATGTATTAAAAACGTCAATAATCAGTGGCCATGTGTCCCAATTTCTATAGAATCAAGACATCAAGTCAAGTTGATAGAGACAAAGACAAAAGGTTCTCTGAAATTACCCATTATCAATATATTAACTCATTTTGTGCCTTAAGCTACTAAAAAAATCAGTAAAAATTCTATTACTTCAGTAAATATTTTTTACAAAGTCATCATCATGGTTATATCCTGGGTAAACTAATACAAATTATAAAACATTGCCTAATGATCACAGGTGAACATTGAAGAAATATGAAATAATTCAATATGCTTCAGTTTTTTTATTTTTTAGTTATTTTTATTTTTATAATCAAACAGTCATTGTTATGGTTAAAACCATACAAATTCTACAAGGGGGAGCAGATTAATCAAAAATGTAATTCAAGTTGTTAAAAGTTTTTAATTTTACATTTTTTTTGAAAACTTGCCAAACTGAAATGTGTTCAAAAATTCCTTTATCCAAAGATAACTGTCCCAAGGCTTTTCTCAGTAAAAAAATTTTCTTTATTTAAATTAGCATTAAAAATTCAGATACAAACTCACCCCACCAGGCCCACCTTACGCGTTTCACACCTTCCGGCGCTTAGTCATAGGTGTAAATGCTGAAATGTGCACTTAAGTATTAAAGGGGAATTCCAGCTTCCAAACCAAAATTTGATAAAGAGGCCCACATACAGTAACACAGAAACCCCTAATATACCCATCACAGTTTCCTGTTCCTTAAAAAGTATGAATAAATGCCATTTTCTATGTTGAAATCCAGCTGGTTAACACTCCTTCTCTTTCTACATCATTTGAAATCCTGGCAGGGAAGGAGGGACTAAAACACCGATGTTAAAAAATCGTAACAACTACTCCACAGCTTACAGACAGCATGCAGAACTACATAACCCACAATGCATTGCACTGCGATGTTCTGTTCCTTATTGAAATCACATATGCAGGGAATTGGGGGGTTGGAGGATGCAGGCTTAGAAAGATGGCTGCTGATACAAAGTAATAGTAGTCAGCCAGCTCAGCAAAGTAGTCAGAGAGATCAGCAGAAGAGCAGGGGGCCAGGCTTAGGGAACAGTCAGAAACCATTAAAAATCATGAAAAGTCTGCATATTTTTTAATTGATGTATATTGCAAAGTTGCTTGAAATTATGTTTACTTTTCAAAAAGCTTAAGTTATGTTTTTGTGGAGTTCCCCTTTACAAAACGCGATTGTATAAAAATGTGGATATAATACAACTTGAATGCAGTGAAATCATTTTCAATGCCAAATTCCAAATTTGAAAATTATTAATAAGTTTAATTTGAATGTTGATAAATCTGCCCCTAGTGTAAATCAGAGAAGAGGATAGGGGTATGTACAATCTACATGAATAATAAAAAAATAAATGGTGTGCCACATTTCCACTTCATCTGTAAATATAGATGTCCTTTGAGGCTGTTTGCAGGTACAAATACATGTATAGCAAAATCGAAGCAAGCAAGGATGGAATCCAGGGGAAATTCAATTTCTAATGATAAAAAGCAAGAGCATTACATCGAGATCTGATACAGAGAGTGCTTGATTTAATGAAAGATAAATATGAAGACAATCAATATATTTAACGGTTTCTCTAAGCCCTGTTAAAAACTTTGATAAGAAGGTTATCTACTATGCTGACAGCAGCTGAGGAACAAAGATAAGAACAGTGATACAATATAGCCTTTTATTTGTAATCGGGGATATTAAGAATTGTTTGAAGCCAGGTCAATTTTATTCTAGAAGGTCGCTTGGGAAGATGGCCTAATCGTTGGTGATGTGATCAGTTGGCCAATGTTACCACATCAGTAGTGGGTAGGATAACAAGAAGCAATAAAACAGTAAGCATAGTCAATAGGCATCTGACAAGAACAAAAGGGGCAATAGGACAAAATAAGGAAAGGATTAGTAGAGCACAAGAGAAAAGATTTTTTTTTAGATATATTCAAACATATTTAAGCATGCTAAATTGATTATTATAAACTGAACCTACAGTGTGTTTCTAATATCTTTAAGATGTAAATAATATTTTATATAAAACCCCAAGGCAAAAATACTTTAAAACCTACAAGTTATTGACAACTAAATTGTCACATCCCTTATCCATAAAAATGTTTCTGCTCTTCTATTAGGAAAAGTGAATGCTTCTCAACTATTTAGAGATGCCCGTTGAAAGTGCTGAAAAACAAAAATCAATGAAATAACCCAGCCTTAGTAGCTGTTGTGTCTAAATAAAAATTGCTATTTCTCCATATGAAGCCTTCTTGTAGAGTAAGTGCAATGCTACAGTACTTCTTTTATTAGTGACCTAGTTAAAGATTTCAGGCATTGAGTTCCCTGTGGTAGCTATTGTTGTGATTGATATTTTCGTGTAACATGGCTGCAACAAGATTTCTATGTAATACCATATGTGTAAGTGACTTTTTAAATCAATCAATCTAATCCAACAATTGATAAATGAATAGATCTTGGTTATGACCCATGAGTATCTTGTTGGCTGTTAAGTGGAAACTTTTTCATTTGTAGTTTGCCCTGAATCAACAACCTAGTGGTTTATTCTGAAACTAACCCTATTAAGAGGTTAATTTATTAAAATAACAAATTTGATCTTTTGAATATGTGAATTTCAGAATTTAAATTTGTTTTTGAGATTTATCAAAAGTTATCAAAAAATGTGCAAAGTCGAATGAAAAAATAAGTCTTTAATCTGGCATGCTTCTATTAAAGTTGTTTTTTTTCTTTTTTTTTTTAAATGAATGGAATAAAGTAATTTTTATGTTCATTCATTTCCTCATGCAAATTAGTGCAATCGAGTTTTTACAATTCAAGTTGTTTCATGAATATGTTAGCAATTGTGAAAAAGAATTGTGAAAAAAAGTGTTATCTAGATCTTAATCTTTTCTGCTAGGGCCAGAACTAGGGGTAGGCAGAGTAAGTATGTGCCTAGGGTGCAAAGCATGGGGGTGCCAGGCATGTACCTTTTCACTGCTGCCGACCTCAGTCTGGTTTGCAGAGTCTTGCTGTTTGCGCACAGTGTACGCGAGGGGGGCGTGTACACTTGTATATGAATGGAGGGGGCGACGAGGCCGGCCGGGTTGCTTGGGGCGCCCTGCCAGCCTGACCCGGCCCTGTTTTCTGCCATTGAATGGAAGTATGGATTCTCAAACTAGCAAATCAATTTACTTATGTTTTCCTTACAACCTTAAACACACATACAAACATACACACTAGATTCTGCTCACACAACTGGAAAGGTTTCTTATTTAAGAAAAAACATGAAAACTAAAAATGTTTCAGTTTTTTGGTGAAAAAAAATGGAATCACTGAAAATGATCGAGTTCTCGGGCAAAACCCTCTGAAAAGGCTAGTAACATCATCAAATAGTTCAAGGGATCTCTGCCATTGACTCCTACATGACCATGACAGATTTTAGATGGTGTATAATAAATAATTTAATAATAAAATTGCAAGGGCTTGCCCTGCTATCGCAACTCCTGTGTGCCAGTAAAATTCTTCTTACCCTTGTTGTGAGGTGACCGATTCCTCTATCGCTGGGCACCAGGATAAGAATCTTTGGGTTTGTGTGGTGTGCGGCTTCTCCAAAGCTCTTTTGGTTTGCATTACTGGCCAAAGCTCCCAAATTTTGATTATCTGGGCACATTTTTCCTGGTCTCCCCCTGCTATTGTTTCCATTATTCTCCTGTGATCCATTTGGAGTGTAAGTTGTTGCATTGTAGGTGTTAGGGGTTGTTTCCAAGTCTTTGCAATAAGAGTAGTTGCTGAGTTGAGGATTTGAAACAAGAGTTTTTTGGTGGATTTTGGAATTGACGATGGACAAATCTGTAATAGCGCTATTTGCAGTAGTTGGGGGATGTCCATCTAAAATATTGATTGTATTAATCTGAACACCTTATTCCAGAAGGGGGTTATCATTGGGCATTGCCACCACATATGTAGCATTGGGCCTTGGTTTCACCATTGTCTCCAACACTGGGAGGAATAGTTAGGGGTAAATGATGCTATCTTTGTAGGAGTTATGTCCCACCTGCCAAATAGCTTGATATAGGATTCAATATGGTTTGTGCAGCGTGTTGCTCCTCATTTTCTGTCTAAACTTTCCCTCCATTGGGCAGGAGTGAATTGTATTTAGAGCCATTTTTCCATGTATGGAAGTTTTTGATTGTCCACTCTTTGGAGCTGTAATTTATAGCAGTCTGATAATATGGCAATGCATTTTTTATGAAAAATAGGGGCAGGTTAATCAAAGAATGGTCAATGTTAAGTATGTATTTTGCTTGAATGAATCGTATGTTTCTATTGAATAAATTAAATTGATTAGAAAATGTTATTGGCTCAGAATAAAAACAAACTGGTCAGTTTAGGATCTCAAGCTCATAGAAGGATATGGGCAATAGTAGTATGTTTAAAGTTTGTTTTCCAGTGGACTCAATTTTTATAAAATATTGAAATTGATTTAATCCCTTTTCTGGAAAGATCGATAATTGTTTAAAGACTGTAGTTTCAACAATTTAATTCTTGTTAATTCTGCACCTTGAATTATAATCTGGTATTTCGGTTGCTAAATCCAACCACATGCCCTTTTTCTTTCTGTTTTTTATCACTGACAGGGATAAAGGAAATTAATTTATACTGACATGTAAAGTAAAGGTGGTTGAACCATTTCAATAATGAATAAAGATAAATCAAATGCACTGACTCTTGCTCCATCTAGGAGAATACATTAAATACAGCAGAAACTATTGCTATTAACAATTAAGGAGATAATAAAAGCAAGCAGTGGTTTAAGTATCTGTGAAAACAATAATAGAGCTGTGATAATAAATAATAAAGCTGAGATAAAAAAAATAGAAATAAAATAAAGTTTTTTTAAACCTAATAACATGTCAGGAGCACCCGGGTATAGAGGACCTGGTGTGTATTGCCTTCTGCTCCCATCCTAGGCTGAGCCACAGGAGTTTGGGCATGGTTTGGGAATAGCCATTTACAGATGAAGCCACTTTGGTTTGTATGTTTGACACAAAATAACTAAACCCAGATATCCTACTTAACCCATTTAACACAGAAGATTGTGTCACAGAATCACATCTAAATTAAAGCATTCGCCATTGTGAATGGTGCTTTGGTATGCTAATGAAAAGGTTAAATGTATTATTTGAGTTAAGATGACTTTATATAACACAGTTTCTTCAGTTAATTCCGAATCATGACGCATTTAACTCCATTTAAATCCAAGTGGCTTCATCTGTATATCAATGACTTTTACCATCTGTCTCTGTATTGCCTATTTAAGGTCATATTTAAGCCTGCTTCCTCCAATATTCTGGGCTGGATCATAAGGCCTTCTGCTTTGACCAAGCCTCGAGTTCCTGTGTTCCTAGTTCTTGAGGTCCTTGCTCCTGTAAGTCTGTTCCTGTTCTGCCCTTGTTCCCCCTTTTTCTGACTCCCTGGTTTTGACCCTTGGCCTGATACTTGGACTTTGATTATTTTCCACCTATCCTGACCTTGTGCCTATTTTTTTTATATTGACTGTCACCTTCCCAGAACAAATTTATGCCTAATCCTTACACTTTTTCAGCCCTTTGGTATTTTAAGGGCTGAAGTGGTTGGCACTCCTACCACTTAACAAAAGTCCTTATTATTTAGGATTATGGAATATATTAGTTTAATTTTCAGGGAATTCAAACTGAAAAATTGACAC
The DNA here is from genome assembly GCF_017654675.1 of Xenopus laevis. NCBI lineage: Eukaryota > Metazoa > Chordata > Amphibia > Anura > Pipidae > Xenopus > Xenopus laevis. The sequence continues at coordinate 21,403,578 of NC_054383.1, forward strand.
TGAATTTATTGTAATTTATTCAGTGAGCCGATAGCAGCCATGCGTACCTTATTATGTGACCAACTGCTACTGTAAACTGTGCACATGACTCTTTAGTACTCTTTAAAAATAAATGACACATAGTACCAGAAATGATTTATTCATATAATTCTATAGGGGCCCAGTGAGACATTGTAATCTAAAATTGTTATCATGCAAATTTACAGAATGAAAAGTGAAAATTCTTTTTCTTTTGTAGATTTTTTTTCCTAGTTCAGTTGACTGTCGCTGTTACATTTGAGGTATGACTATGTACAGGCTATGAGTAGACAACTAAAGCCCAACAAAGAATTAGGCTAGAATGCTATACCTTGCGTTTTGGGCTTCTGTACCTGCCCATGTACACCCTAGTCCTTTAGCTGTGAATTAATGGGAAAAAAATAATATAATACTGTTTATTGCAGATTGTAATGGCTTGTTAACTTTTATACACTGGATGTTATAAATGGTTCTGTCCACTTTTTGTGATTTTGTTAAATCAGACATTCAAATATTATGAAATTGTAGTCATGTTGTAACTTGTCAAAGCATTTTGCTCCTCTCCAACTTAGATCACAAATGTGCTACATACCTTCAGAACACTAGGGGGCCCATTTATTAAACCTCAATTTTTTCTGGTCAAGGTTTTTAGGGGGAGACTTGACTTTTTCATGGAAAAAAGCTTGAACTTCTAGAAATTTATCATACCACAAAGCTGCTTAAAATCCAAATTGGGAATTGTTTATTGAGAACAATCCACAAAGGAGATCATATAAATACATAGGTGGACATAAGTAGTAAGCTAGAATATGCTGCCCTGTAAGAATAGCATTCACCTCTATAGAATGATCAAGGGAAGTAAATCAATCCACTTATGATTCTCTCCCTTTCTCTTGTAACTCTTCTCCAAGTGAACCCCAAGTAGGACTATCTAGCTTCTAAGGCCTACACATTGGTTACCGCTCTGCAACAATGCCAACAGGAACCTAGTCCCTCCTCGGTGGAGCTCAAACTGCTTAGCTAAATAGCCCTGTGCCTAACTGTATCTCCTCGGGATACCTGTAATAGAAAATAGGTGACCACTTACTAGAACCTACTCTTATCTGGGCTTCCACTTTTGACTCCCTTCCCTTTATCAAGGAGTCTCTAACAAAAAGCCCTAAACCCATATGAGCTCCAACTAGGGAACTCTAATGGTGATGATTTTACCCAGGAAAAAAAGATTCCTCTATAAACTACGTCAATATTTAAGGGAATGCACAATGGAATGGGGAAACTATTTACCAGTCCCCTACACTATCTTTTTTCATGAAAATAAGGGTCTAAAATACAGTTCAACTATGTTGTACATTCTGTCTAAATATATTTAAAAGGTAGAAATGGAAACTGTCATAAATTTCAGTAGAAAATCCATCATATTTCTCTGTTTAGCTTTCAAGTAATACTCAGTATATCAGAAAGACTAAAACAGCATAAAACACAGTAACAAAAGTGACAATACAGTATTTACAGCATAGAAGATGCCTACAATAAAAGGAGAAATCACATTCAGAAACAAAGATGAAGCTATTTATATAGCACATGTGTTACATAACAGAAAAGCTATAGAGCGTATGGTATTCTTCTCTTATTCTCCAAGTCCTTCTCCTCAGAAGCCATGTTCCAGTATCCTGCACTGAATAGATCAAATAGTTATGGATTTACAGATCTGAATTGTAAGGCTTTATCTGTGCTAGATACACAGGGACTTTGTGTGGTTCTGCTCATAATTCCTAGTCAAGGTTAAAGTCACTCATTTTAGGCTTTAATGATACCTGCCTTGGCATCAGTGCCGTCAGGTGCAGGTCCTTGTTCTCCAGAATCACGAGGGCGCTTGCATCCATACATGCACCTTGCGACTACTACTAGATATGCCATTCATTTTTAAGGGGGATCTGTTTTACCTAATGCCCTCTGGTTATAAGCAGGGATGAGCAAACACTCTTACTTGAGAGCTAAAATGCTTCCAATGCATGTGGCAAACTTCTGGTGAGGTTTTTGCCGTTTTGTGATTTTTCAGTGGATTTTGCTGATCACTAGTAAGTGTGAAGTGTGTGCCTAATACAGGGAATTTCTTCTTTTTTTATTGTACCTTTAGATGTTATTCCCCGCCACCTGTGTTGTAGCAATACAGTACATATTAGCAATTACATTTCTACACATACACTTCCTCTTCTTTGGGGCATAATAAATCAGTTATAGCTTTTTGTACTATACCCAATGGCAATTAAACAAAATATAGAGACTTATTGGAGCAGCAACGGGATTCTGGAAATTGCTACTAGTTTACATTAAGGGGCTGATTCACTAAGGGTCGAATATCGAGGGTTAATTAACCCTCGATATTCGACTAGGAATTGAAATCCTTCGACTTTGAATATCGAAGTCGAAGGACTTAGCGCAAATTCTGCGATCGTACGATCGAATGATTATTCCTTCGATCGAACGAATAAATCCTTCGAAACGAACGATTCGAAGGATTTTAATCCAACAAAAAAAAAAAACTTAGGAAAGCCTATGGGGACCTTCCCCATAGGCTAACATTGACTTCAGTAGCTTTTAGCTGCCGAACTAGGGGGTCGAAGTTTTTTTTAAAGAGACAGTACTTCGACTATCGAATGGTCGAATAGTCGAACGATTTTAAGTTCGAATCCTTCAATTCGAAGTCGTAGTCGAAGGTCGAAGTAGCCCATTCGATGGTCGAAGTAGCCCAAAAAAACCTTCGAAATTCGAAGTTTTTTTACTTCGAATCCTTCACTCGAATTTAGTGAATCAGCCCCCTAGTTACGCTGATCTTGTGTTGCAGAGTATAATATATAACTTAAAGGTGTAATGCAAAAACAATATAGATCTATTTTGTAGATGAACTGTGTGAGCTATGTTACTGTTACTCTGCTTTTCAGCAGTTTTTTACAGTACCTGACGAAGAAAAAGAATTGAGACCAAATGTGTCATGAGATGAAGGCATCTTAGTGGTTAAAATAAAAATAGGGACTAGGTGTACTTGGGAAGTCTGGAATTATAATTAAACTCATTTCCTAATGTAATATCTATGCGTTTTCATTTTAACATGTTCATCAAGTATTTATGACTCATGCCTGACAGGTGCAAAACTTCACACGTTGCCTACGCAACCTTATGCTGCAGAGAAGTGATTTTTTCCAACTGGCCACTGTTTCAAATCCTCAATACAGCACTTACAAAAAATCAGGTTTAATGAAAAGTCTGCATATCCCACTGGCCTTCTAGTTATGCAGCTCTGATTGCTCTGGTTTATGATTTTTTTGGACATGTGTGCCCAGCAGTGAAGTTTTCTTAGGAGTATCTTAATTTGTCAATGGATTAATGAGGTGCCAGTGTCCATAATAGTCTTTACTTAATTTCCAAATAATTTCTATCTAGAATGTTTAAGTAAATTCTTCTTTTGCTGCATAGTCCATTTTTGTCAGTAAATCCATTGTGAGTTTTTGTTTATTAAAAAAAAGTTGTATGGTTAAAGAGAACTCCACAAATGGCTATTTTCTATTCGGAATGATATAAAAGGGCAGTCTAATAAACAATTATTATTGTTTTTGCTGTTACCTTAATATATATTATCAAAAAGAAGATGGTGATGATGAGGATGATGGTGAAGATGATGAAGAAGAAAAAGATCATGAAGATGGTTGAGAAGATGATGATAAGGATGAAGAAGATCATGAGTATGATGGTGAAAATGACCAAGAAGAAGATCATGAAGATGATTGAGAAGATGGTGATAAGGATGAAGTAAATGGTGAGATTGATGGTGAAGATGATGAAGATGATTGAGAAGATGGTAATAAGGATGAAGAAGATGATGAGGGTGACGATGATGAAGATCATAAAGAAGATGATGATAATGAAGAAGATGATAAAGATAATTTAATTATGTATTTTTTTTTTTAAATTTGTTGTATTTTGAGTAATTTAACGTTCTGTCCTGCAGTTCTCCAGTTTGGGATTTAAACTGTTATTTGATTGCTAGGATCCTACTTACCCTAGCAACCAAACATGCAAATAGCAATCACCTTTATTCACCCACATGAAGATAGGTGAAAGCAAAAATGTGACTGGTTGCCACGGGTTAACGTAAATATGGCCATCCACAGTAAATTAAGCCAGTGTAGATTCAACTGTAGACCGAAATATTAATGAGAGAAATAGGAGGAAGGAGGTTCATGCCCTGTAGAACTTTAAAATGTTAATTCAGAAAAAGGTAACTGAAGCTGATATAATTATAACCTGGATGTAATATAGAGATTCCAACCTCCAAAAAAAACTGTTTTACTAAGAGAAACAGAGTTTTAACCCACAAAAAAAAACTAGACAATATATTGGGAGATCCAATAATTTCAACTTATAGTCAAAATTTACATTAAGGGGGTTATTTATCAAAGGTAGAGTTTTAGAGTAATGTGAATTTCTTAAAACTTTAATAAATTAGTTTTATTTACAACTCGAATGGTATGTTATTTATGAAACAATTGGAACGTCTAAAATTCGAGATAGTCGATCAAGTCTATGGGGGCATCATTTTTTAAGCGAAACTTGGTAAAAATTTGGCTCATCACTACTATTAACATCTTCAAATAGTCCAAAGGACCTTAGGTTTTAGTTGAAGAATATTCGAATTAGAACTGTTTCCAGGGTCGAGGTGTGATACATCTCACATTCAAATTCAAGTTTGTGGTTTTAAATTCAAATTTGCGAGTTTTAACCAAAAAAAATTGATTCGAATATACCATTCAAACTTGAATAAATCTGCCTCTAAGCTTAGTAAATGATGCAATTAGATACTGATGTTGATGCAGATACGGAAATTTTAGTAGTAGGAAAATTGTTAAGATAACATCAGCACAGCATATTGTAAAACAGAAATAATCAACAAGTTAAAGGACAAATATGAGTAACTCCAAAGGTCATACTGATAGCAAATCGATTACGTCAGGTGGCTTTACATAAAGGACAGTCGTGATGTTCCATCATTTTAAAGCTCAGTATCTGCCCTCTGGTTTCAAAGAGCTAAATCAGTATTGTCAGAGTTCAATACTCTCTCTCGATCTACATGCTGAGGTGAACCAGCCTGAAGTGAACCCTTGCTATCATTTGACCCTACATTTTCAATCTAGAGGAAAAAACAATGTTAAATAAAGCCAACTTAGCATATAAGATTAAAGTAAAGGGCAATTCAGTTTCCATTGACTATAAATATGTATAATCATGCATTTAAATTCTAATTTGGTCCCAAAAGGGTGTCCCGTGATTCACATGCTATAAGAGCTTTCATGTGTAAATCAATCAATGTCATAGTCTTTGAGTTAGTTTAATGTGATGGATCGGTTCCCCTGTCAAATTGATTTGATTGTTTCATTAACATGGTCATGGGAATGCATGTTAAACTAATTAACTGTTTTCAGTAGGACATTTTAACATTATTTGCTTTCAAACGGGTGCCAAGAAATAATGTTGCGTAGGCTGCTCTTCTTGCCAAGGGCCTGGTCCATGTCTGGGTTTATAATTTATAGATATACATTTATAGATATAAACATTTCTGAAGCTTGATTTTTCTTTACTTCATCAGTATATACTGTATATTCATTCCACCATATATATATATATCCTTAATTCAGTACTGTTATCCAGAAAGCTCAGAATTATGGGAAGGCCATATCCAATAGACTCCATTTTAATCAAATAATTCTAATATTCAAAAGAGATTTCATTTTTCTGTGTAATAATAAAACAGTACCTTGTACTTGATCCCAGCTAAAATATAATTTATCCTTATTAGAGGCAAAACCATCCTATTAGGTTTATTTAATGTTTATATGGTTTTCTAGTGATCCAAATTACAGGAAAAACCCAGGCCTAAGCATCCTGGGTAATAGGTCCCATACCTGTTCTAACTGCTGGTATATGTGTCAGCTCCTGCAACAGCTAAAGGCAAATACGCTAAATATTAATTAAATAATATTCCCACCTCTCTCATTAACTATCCCATCAAGCAACAAGTAAACTTTTTGGATTTGTAAATCTAAGGGGAACATTTACTTAGCTCGAGTGAAGGAATAGAATAAAAAATACTTTGACTTTCGAAATATTTTTTGGCTACTTCGACAATTGAATTGGCTACTTCGACCTTCGTCTTTGAATCGAACGATTCAAATTAAAAATCGTTCGACTATTCGACCATTCTATAGTTGAAGTACTGTCTCTTTAAAAAAACTTCGACCACCTACTTCGCCACCTAAAACCTACCGAACCTCAATGTTAGCTTATGGGGAAGGTCCCCATAGGCTTTCTAGCCAATTTGTGATCGAAGGAAAATCGTTTGATCGATGGATTAAAATCCTTTGATTATTCCTTTGATCGTTTGATCGAACGAATAGCGCTAAATCCTATATTCGAAGTTGAAGGATTTAACTTTGACGGTCGAATATCGAGGGTTGATTAACCCTCGATATTCGACCCTAAGTAAATGTGCCCCTAAATGTCGAACAGTCACTCTGCACACAACAAGGAGCAACTTAACAGCTGAGAAACTGAACTAAGAGGCCACTGTTGATTTATATATATCTATCTGCTAGCAGATAAGAAAACTGGTCTGGGAATAGTCTAAATTGCATATAGATACCCATATTTCACCTCCATTAATAAAGTGTCTAGCCAGAATGTGGTCTGTCGACTATGGACTATACAAGCCACTTTGACAACTCATGCCCCGAAAGCCTGCTCTCCACCCTCCATTGGACTACTTCCCCAGGCCCATCCTCTTGCCTCCTCCCATCCCAGAGTCCCCACTCAAAGGTAGGTGAGTAGCTGGGGAAGGAGGGATTCTTTAGAACTATAGAGGACCCCCCTGCAGCTGCAGGATCTGCTTCTTCTATAGTTACACCACTGTCTAACACTTTTTACTCATCAAAAAAATGTAAAAGTTCACAAGGTTTTAGGTGATGAGCTTTTTATGTTGATTATTTGAAGAAAAAACATAATCACCAAAAAAAAACCAAATACAGCAGAAAATCTGTTAGTGATTGGTTAATGGGGCTTGGGAACTATGTTGCTAAAACCATGGGGCATAAATAGTTGTGTTATTCTTTTATTTATGTATTATTTATATCAAAGGTCAAGATTAGGTAAAAAAAAGGTACCAAAAAAGCTACCTCCCCTCCCAAACTACTTTGTCAGAATTATGGGGCATCTTTCTTTTTTAATTTTTTAGTGGTTATTTTTCATTTGTTATTTTTATCAAAGGTCGCCTACCCTGGAAATGTGTAGAAAGAACAACTTTGTGATAATATGGCAATTACTCATCCTACCAGTTATCATTAAATATATTTACCCACCAATAACAGGATCATTTTTAAAATGGACCGGGAGGCTGATTTTAAGTTTGAGTTTAAAAAACAACAAACTGCACAGTCCGTTTGCACAGTGAGTGTTTCATCCACCCTCTACTACTTTGCAGTATGCCATGTAAGAAATTACAAACTTCCAGATAAAAAATAAATAAATATGAATATTTACAATATATTCATATTATCATGGACACCCTGTTTTTTTTCCAGCAAATAAAGTTTTATAGTGTTAGTTAATATTTGAGTTTGATAACAAGCATCCATTCTTAAGCACATGAAATTTATGGTGTTTAAATTAGCATGCCGTATGTTTTCTACTTGGCTTCTGTTTACTGTGATTTTCCTTGACCTGCTACATTTCAGTATGATACCTATAAAAGGCAATACTGCCAGTAACAAGATAACAGTGCCTGCAAATAAGTCTCTCTGGAGCTGTAATGTCATTCCTGGAAACACAGTAGATTCTTTTTATAAGAACATCCTTGGGACTAGACACAAATATTTGTACAAACAGAAATGCTCTTACAACATCCCTAGGAAAGAAGGCTTTGGGGAACAAAATACGGATTTCTGCAATCATTGCTGTAGAAAGAAGTGAAGCTTGAAAACTACATTTTTTTATCCAATAAGAAATAACTGGAAAAGCTGAATAAACTTTAATCTAGCGGCCCAAAATGTATTATCCAAAGAGCATATTACTCAACCCTTACGTTGGCTTCATTTCCTACTGTAAATAGTGCTGGTCTGCAAATACTGAAATACATATGATTGCTGGGAAATTATGGACACAAAATATTTATGCTAGCAAGGGTTAGACTTTTCAAATGGAAATCAACATATTTAAAGGTGTTTATCTTTAAGTGAGTGAAGAGAAGTCGCCCACAAAAATCCCTGGGGTTACTTATCAAGGAAGCAAAGTATCAAGCAAACATAGTATTCAAAGCTCCATTGCAATGTCTCTTTTGGACTTCGGGGCACATTTACTTAGCTCCAGTGAAGGAATAGAATAAAAAATACTTCAAATTTCGAAGTATTTTTTTGGCTACTGCAACCATCGAATTGGCTACTTCGACTACGACTTCGAATCGAACGATTCGAACTAAAAATCGTTCGACTATTCAACCATTCGATAGTCAAAGTACTGTCTATTTAAAAAAAAAACTTCGACCACCTACTTTCGCCACCTACAACCTACCGAACCTCAATGTTAGCCTATGGGGAAGGTCCCCATATGCTTTCCTAGCTTTTTTTGATCGAAGGAAAATCGTTCAATCAATGGATTAAAATCCTTGGATCGTACAAACGAAGGAAATGTGGTAAATCCTTCGACTTCGTTATTCGAAGGATTTTACTTTGACGGTCGATTATATCGATGGTTAATGGGTTAATGGGTTATTCGGCCTATAGTAAATGTGCCCCTTCATGTACTATTTCACAGGTAGGGGCCCATTTATTAAACCTCGATTTTTTCTGGTCAAGTTTTTTAGGGGGGAAACTCCAATTTTTGTGGAAATATAAAAACTTGAATTTTTAGAGATTTAAGGGGGTTATTTACTTAACTTTGAATTTATCTCACTATTTTATTAAAAAAAAAAAAAAAACCTGATAAAATTAACCAAAAAACCCTGAATCATCTGATTTTTTCATGTGATTTTTCCAGAATCAATAATTTTTTTCGGGTTTTTGCCCTGAAAACCCCAAATGTTTCCAATGTTCGGGCTTAACCAGCACAAACCAAGATAACTTTCCTATTGACTTATACAGGACCTCGACAGGTCTGAGATGGCGGATTTTCAGATTTAGGCTTTTTGCAGCATCGGGGTATAATAAATCTTGAGGGCTTTTTTTCCACAAAAAATTTAAGTTTTTGCCCCAAAAAGCCCAACCAGATAATTTCAAGGTTAAGTAAATAACCTACTTATTATACAACAAAGCTGCTAAAAATCTGAATAAGTTTTACCTGCAACTTACTTGCTGCTTTCAAAGTAAAACTCCCAAACTTGGCTGCCCTTTTATTAGACACCAGTGGGATCACCTGACTATAGCTGGGAAGGGTGGGAGCTACAACATGGAGCTGGTCACTGCTCCTGTATAACTATAACAAACAAGCGAAAGTTGTGCTCACCACTATTTTTTAAAACCATTAGGCGGGGGTGCAATGAGGGTGTGACCACAAAATATATATAGCCAAATACAAGAGTCCTCTGCACTCAACCCATTATCAATATATTTAAGACAGAGACATTTTGTGCATACTGCTACTGAAAAATGCCTTACCCTTTAAACAACACAGGGATTGTTTGTCCATATATTGCAATATATTTAAGCTGGCCAACTACGTCAAAGTCATCCCATATCTGGCCAGTCCTATGTCTTAAATATATTGATAATGGGTTGAGTGCAGAGGACTCTTGTATTTGTCTATATGTATTTTGTGGTCACAGCCTCATTGCACCCCCGCCTAATGGTTTTAAAAAATAGTGGTGAGCACAACTTTCCCTTGTTTGTTATAGTTATACAGGAGCAGTGACCAGCTCTATGTTGTAGCTCCCACCCTTCCCAGCTATAGTCAGGTGATCCCACTGGTGTCTAATAAAAGGGCAGCCAAGTTTGGGAGTTTTACTTTGAAAGGAGCAAGTAAGTTGCAGGTAAAACCTAGTCCCTTTGTAAAATGTATAATGAAGCAATAGAATTCTTAATGAATAAGATGAAAATTGAGCATAGGACTGGCCAGATATGGGATGAATTTGACGTAGTTGGCTAGCTTAAATATATTGCAATATATGGACAAACAATCCCTGTTTTGTTTAAAGGGTAAGGCATTTTTCCAGCTTAAGAGTTTCCCTGATCAACTGTAAGTTGAAAGAATAACCAATACTATACGTTTCTGCCAACATACCGTAAGTATTCCTGTGCATTAAGCACAATGTTTCTGAAATATCAGAGGGAATAGTGGCCTTTTAATAAGGTTTCATGAATGGATGTCAAACTTATACCAGTTTTAATCATTCGTAGTAGGTTTGACATTCCTTTTATAATTTGTCTTTAATTCAGCTTGATGGAAGACATGTTAAAAACATTGATCTTATCAAGTACTACCCTAGGGACCATCATTTTATACCACTCAAAGCTGGTCACTTTATTTTAAATATGCTTAACTGAATTCATCATGAGTCAGCAAAAGAGAGTTTACAAATAATGTTAACGTAATTTAGTTCTCAAATTCACTGTGTTCCACCACTGTTTAGTATATTTTGTATATTGGACAATTTGTGCAAATATGCCTACGGGTTACTGAAAGGTAATATTCTATTAAAGCAAAGGCACACAGCTCTATGGGACCTATTTACTAACGTTCAGATTTCTTTTTTTCACAAATTTTATTTTTTCTGTAGAAATGTGTGTTTTTTTAATTTCTCAAAAAAATCGAGATATCTAATGCCAAGTAAAAGCAGTCAAGGTCCCATAGAAGTCAGTGGAAACTGCGCTGATCCTATTGAACTCAAACGTATTCGAGGTATTCCTACCTTTTAGCACATCGTTCATCTTAATTTTCCATTCATACTTTTTTTTATTCAGAAATTTTAATTAATGTCATGTCATTTGTAGTTTTAGAGTTTGGGAGTTTAATTGTGGTGTCAAAAACCTCTAAAACTTTTAAAAGCCGACCTTTGATAAATAGGCCTTCACAAGTCTGAATGGCTTAAAAAAATGTCTAATAGGATCAGCGCAGCTCCCATTGACTTCTGTGGGACCTTAAGACAACAAGATAAATTTAGTCTATGCTGCAGTAGAGTACCAGGAACTTGCCCCAGTTCCCAGGGCACCGTTAAATAACTATTTATCAAAGATATATGTCCCGTGACTCATGTTCCATAAAAGTCCAAAATGTATTCAATTAACATATTAACATAACAATGTGAACTGACCGCATAAGACCCACCTTATGTGTTTCATTCCCTCTGATACTTAATCATAGGTATTTATGCCTGTATCACAATGTGGGACTTTGCTTTTACTTGGAGAAGTTTTGTATTAGTGTTTTTCATGGCTTTTACACTTAGGGGCTGATTCACTAAGGGTCGAATATATTCGACTGGGAATTGAAATCCTTCGACTTCGAATATCGATTTAGCGCAGATAGTACGATCGAACGATTATTCCTTCGATCGAACGATAAAATCCTTCGAATCGAACGATTAGAAGGATTTAAATCCAACGATCGAAGGAATATCCTTCGATCAAAAAAAGTTAGGCAAGCCTATGGGGACCTTCCCCATAGGCTAACATTGACTTTGGTAGCTTTTAGATGGCGAACTAGGGGGTCAAAGTTTTTTTTAAAGAGACAGTACTTCGACTATCGGATGGTCGAATAGTCGAACGATTTTTACTTCGAATCCTTAGATAGTCGTAGTCGAAGGTTGAAGTAGCCCAAAAAAACTTCGAAATTCAAAGTTTTTTTACTTTGAATCCTTCACTCGAAGTTAGTGAATCGGCCCCTATATACATCTCGGATTTTTTGCGTTTTAGAAAAAAATTTAAAACTCACATTTTTAGAGAAAAAATATGATTCCAGAAAAAAAAAAAGAAATCCGAATGTTAGTAAATAGGCCCATTATAGGTTTTGGATTTCGTTAGCAACTGGGAAATGCCATTATGTATGGAAAGCACTCTAGTCCTGCAGCAAAAGGCAAGTATAATTGTAGACATGTTGAAAGTGGCGAGAGCAAGAGATAAACCAACCTTGATCTATGGCTTAGGGTAGGACTACACAGATGTTTTCAGTGCGATCCGAAGCACTGCGACAAAACGCCGGCGTCAAATCGAATGCGACGGAAATAAGGTAAGAGATAGAAATGTCGGATGAAGTCACAGCGTTGATCCGACGTGACATCATCCGGAAATGCATTCACTTACCTTATTTCCATAGCATGTGATTTAACGCCGGCGTTTTATCACAGCGTGTCGGATCGCACCGAAAACGTCTGTGTAGTCCTACCCTTAGGGGCAGATTTACTAAGCTCGAGTGAATAATTCGAATAAAAAAATATTCGAATTTCGAAGTAATTTTTTGGGTACTTCGACCATCGAATTGGTCAAATTCGATCGAATCGAACGATTCGAAGTAAAAATCGTTCAACCATTTGATAATCGAAGTACTTCGCCACTTTAAACCTATCAAAGTCCAATGTTAGCCTATGGGGACCTTCCCCAGCACTTTTCTAAGCCGTTTCTTGATCGAATAAAAATCCTTCGATCGATCGCTTAAAATCGTTTGAATCGTTCGATCGAAGCATTTGCGCTAAAATCCTTCGAATTCGATATTCGAATTCTAAGGATTTTACTTTGAGGGTCGAATTCGAAGGTTTATTAACCCTCGAAATTTGACCCTTGATAAATCTGCCCCTTAGTGTCAACTAAAAAAATTAAACGCACAATGAAACAGTTGAAATAAGGTGAAAGGATTTTGTCTTTTGCCATTACAACAAGAAGAAATATATGTATATCTGTGTGTCCCCAAATGCGGCTGGAGCTATACTGCTGCTTACTGCTTTAACTTCAATTGTGTTTGAGCCAGCAACAAGGACTCAATTAATAATAGAATATAACTCATTACCAATCAATAAAAGACTTTATATTACGGTAGCATTTCTCTCGGCACTAAATAAATCATAACACATGCTATCTGCAACTATTTTCTGATACACAAAATTAAACCTATTTTGTTCTTGTCACTTAAGGTACCGGTTAAAAGCAAAAGCCGCAAAGGCTGAGGCTTCATCATCCCAGAATGTTGATTCCCTCCAGTGTCTGAAACTCTCTAAAGAATATTCTGTTTGATTTTTTTTTTTTTTTTAAATGCATATTCACTTTCCTGTCCTACCCCAAAGCCATGTGCATTAAAAATAACTTTGTCATGGGGGATTTCATCAAAGATTTCTGCAAACCTAAATAAATAATGTTATATGCAGCACTGTTATCAGATTCATAGCCTCTTTCCAACATGAAGAATGTTAACTTGGCAGGATTCAACTAAATTATACTCCATCCGTCTTTCAAATTATTTCTTATCAATGGTCTTGTGTATCAGAACGGATTATTATATTTCTAAAGCTGTGTTGCAGTGAAGCTCTTAATGGTTATTGTGGGTAAAAGTAAACCCTCTAATATCCAAAGGGTTAACTTCCACTTGATTTATAACATTCATATTGGCTGCATTGGAAAGAAATCTTTACTGCTCAATAAACCCAAGCTATGCTTAAAGCTTTATGGACGTTGATAGAATGTAAATAACTTCAGTTAGTTTGTTTTGCAAAACCCTGAACTGTACAAGAGAAAAAAAATTTAATTTATACAACAGTACCTTTTTTTTCTATTGTATCGGAAAATGTAGGATTAAGGGCAAGGTCACATGTGGCATTTTTAAAAACGTACAGCCGAGTGTAAATATGCACAAAATGAAGCCCTATTGAAAATAATGGAATACGCACTACAGCAATTCTCACAGGTCGCTTGCAAGCCAACATCCGCCACAAGAAGCCAGTATTTGCGTTTTTTAGCAGAAACACCAATACTCCAAGGAAATGCCATATTTTGAACTCTATGGCATCTGCAGGTTTGGAAATACACTACGCTGAAATACGCTGCATATTTTCAATATGGCGGGCAAACTATGGCAAGTTGCATTTCACATATACGTATTTATGCTGGTGACATAATTACTTTGCGTATTGACGAGCAGTACGGCTACATTCTGCATGTAAATTGTTTTCCACTTGCCTTTTTTTCACAAAAGTTTACTAAAACTCTTCTGAGTGGAATTGTGGGGAACGAGAAAAAACAGAAATGCATGTTGGGAAAAGAAAACGACAGGCTGAGAAACGCCTAGGCATGTGCCTCTTCTGGCCCTGCTATTATCTACAAAAATGATTGGGATACTTGCATTTGAGGTCCAGCAGAGGCAGAGCCAGAGCTTTGGGCCACATAACAGATTATGTGCTGATGCTCTGACTATTTTAATTAATTTACTTTTCAGGAATTTGCGTCAATCGCAATATGGCGCTACCCATGTAATTCTTCATACAATAAAAAACTTTACTGGTGTTATGGTCTGTGCCCAAGATGCACATTTCATGTTCTTAACAAAAGATTGATGGGAATGTAAACATTAATATCATATTGTGGTCTGTACTCCATATATACAACAATTAAAGAAATGTTGTCCGTGTTCTAATTGGTTTATGTATCCAGTGGTTAGTGGCTGCTTGTACAGTAAGTGGAGACCAAGCTGTGTTATGACTACTATTTGCTATGTATGTCTAAATCGTCAGTTTTTAAAATTGTGACCTTAAATGGCCATCTTTTTAGCTTAAGGGTCATCAGACATCATCAAACAGCTTTCAAAAGTAAGGTTACATCTGTTGTAAAAGAGATGAAGTGGCTAAAGTAGTGTTAAAAGCATGTTTATCATTTCAGTTTTAAAACCCAGCAGTAGTCTTGTCAGCTAAGACGCATTTAACCATGGTTCAACAGCAGTGTCCTAGGCTGGATCAAGCACATGATTTTGAATGCTGTATAAACACATCCACTGGTGTCAGGGTTCTTTTACAAAAAGCATCATGGCAAGACTCTGAGATTTTAGGAAGACAGAATCGAAGCTCTTACTAAAACCCATCAGGAAATCTCTGAGAAGGAATTAACTAGAATGAGCAGAGGTCAAGGTGGACATAAATAGGAAATAGTCAATAACGATTAACTAAAGAATAATAAAAACAGCAGCAGGGAGAAGTGAAAAATATCAGATGAGATCAAAGATTTGAGTTTCATAGAGCTTTCTCCATTTGCACAGCAAAATAAATCAAAAAAAGCAAGAAAGCAATTGAGAAGATCAAATTACAAAGCAAGAATTCAAACCAGACAAAATCTGATCTGGGTAATCTATAATAAAAATATGTATGGGTATCAAAAACAGGAAAAAAAATGGAATTTTTCGAGATCTATTATACAACGATGCTGCAAAATGCTTGAACCCGAAAATCCACCATCTCAGATCTGTCGAGGTCCTGTATAAGTCAATGGGAGAGGCACCAATCTCAATATTTTTCGTGGTCTGTGCTGGGTTTAGCCCAAAAATCTGACTTTTTATGGGTGTCTGGGCAAAAACTCAAAACATTTGAGTGATTTGGGAAAAAAGCCCCAAAAGATTTGAGCAATTCGGAAAAAAGCTCAAAAAATTCAAGCAATTTGGGTTATTGCTAGATTTTTTCCACTATCTGATTAAATTGAGTTTTTTAATTAATAAATAAGCTAAAATTGGGCATAGGAGTTTGGTTGGTTTTTTTTAATAAAATAAGATACATTTGTTTTTTTAGTAAATAGCGTCTGTGGCAAGTTGACCAATAACACCAAATTTAAACAATTGCTAGTTGCCATAATTCAAAAATAGAAGTTCAGAATTTTTCTCTACTACACAATTTAAATGTGTCGGATATACTTACCTCCATTAATACAACGGCTGCTGTGGGAATACAACCAAAACTTGCCTCCAAGTCAGGAATTTAAAAATAGGCACCTGCTTTAAGACCACTGGGACCTAGGGTTACCACCTTTAGGCATTCCTATATTCTTGCTGTTTTTTCCTATTAATAACATTGGAATCAAGCTTCATTTTTACCGGCCAGGCTGGTAAAATACCAGCCAGGCCGGTAAAATACCAGCCAGGTGGCAACCCTTCTGGGAGCAACATCCAAGGGTTTGGTGCAGGGTCAGACTGGAGCCTTGGGGGCCCACCGGGGCTGCAAAACAAAGGGCCCTCCTGGTAGTCCCCAGGGGACCCCTCCTGACCTGCAAACCATGCTCATGTGTGAACACGTCGCACCAAAGCGCAGGTTTATTTTTTTATGGGGCAGCCAGGAGAGCAGGTCTGGGACGGCAGGGGTCCATGAGGGCCTGGTCCCACTGGGGTTTTTCCCGGTGTCCCACCAGTCCAGTCCGACACCGGGTTGGTGAGCAGCATGTTGCTCGTGAGCCACTGGTTGGGGATCACTGCTCTGCAATGTTTGTGTCGGTGCAGCTGTATTTTAAAATCATTATTCAAATTCATGATTTTTAGCCCCAAAAATTGAATCTCGTAAAAAAATAAAATAAAATAAAGTACATGATCTAATAATTCTCCTGTACTTGGCAGGTTTAGCTGCTGAATAAGTGACAAGCTTGTAATGGAGCTTATGTTTATTAAGCAGCAGTTCCTTTGCAAGAAAACATTTTCCTTGTCTTACTTGCACTGAGTTTCAATGCTTTTTTACTTTACTTCTTGCACACCTCTGCTTATTTAGACACCTCATAATTCATCTCTCTCATAATATGCATAGCTACTGCTCTGTTTTTTAATACACTGAATATTGTATCAGGGGATTTGGGAAATGCATCATCTACACTTTATACTGGTTTGTGAGCCCATCACTTTAATGGGAATAAAGAACTTTTTAGCCTAGAGTAAAGATCGCTACATGTAAAAGTGAGTCTCAGGCAAGTAGTCCTATTTACCATCATAAATTAGACTGGTCAAACAGTTGGGCCCAAGCCACTTATAAATTGGGTCAGTGGCCAATCAATGGACTCACAAGTGATACAAAGTAAAAATGGATTATGCTCATTAACCAATGCATAGGTTTTAAAATCTAAATCAAATAAAGCATAGGGATTAAACAAAATTTTTTAGCAAATCTGACCAAACTCCCTTCCATGATTTTAACTCATTTATCAATAATTTTTCTCGAACAAATTGGAGCGGCAAAACGTCACAACAAAATCAAGAGTAAATTTGCATTGTGCAATTGACGCTGCGAAAACTCTACTTTTTCGGATTAACGAACAAAACCCCGAATTATTTGGATTATCCAGGGACATCTGCTATTGACGTCTACATGACCATGACAGGTTTGCGATGGCGTATTTTTGGATTCTGATTTTTAGCAGCTTTGGGGTATGATAAATCTCTAAAACTTTTTTTTCCATGAAATTTTTTTTTACCCTCGAATAGAAAAAAACGAGGTTTAATAAATGGGCCCCTTAATACCTTTCCTAAAGATAGTTGACTAACTCAGAGTTAGAGAGCTGCAAAGCAGGAAGTAGTGTTCTGGTTATTATATTAAACATCCAGTCACTCCAGCCTTTATATATTACATTTTTGCCTAACTAACTATATTAGAAACATTTTTTATTTTGCACAGGCTATCTATTTACCCAGTTTTTATTTTTACACTGAACAATTTCTTTAAAACAATATAATAGGAGTAAGATCTCCTCGAGGTCTTTTAACCACATTGTTTCAGAAGTCAGAACCAGGAGGCAGAAAATGTACACAGCCAGACAAATACAGGTTTCAAAGCAATTACATTTACAAATACCTTTAAGGGCAGGGGCACATGAAGCTACTGGGGGAGATTAGTCGTCCAGAGACAAATCGTTTCTTCTTTGGGCGACTAATCTCCCAGAACTGCCTCCCCGCCAGCTAGAATCTAAATCGCCAGCAGGATGGTATGAGGAGTACTTCATTTTACAAGTTGCCCAAAGTTGCCTCACGAGGAAACTTTGGGCGACTTTGGAAACCGAGTTCCATCCCGACGGAGCCACTTTAAATAATTCTCAAACAAGGATCTGGACTAAGTCTCAGATAAGTAGGTCTGCAGAGCACATTAAACAATTGCCAAGATGGAGCCATAGGATAGTGATGTACGGGTCGGGTTTTTACTGACCCGCAACCTATTAATAGCATTGGAATCAAGCATAATTTCTACTGGTCAGGCCAGTAAAATACCAGCTAGGTGGCAACCCTACTGGGAGCAACATCAAAGGGGTTGGTGCAGGGTCGGACTGGAGCCTTGGGGGCCCAATGGGGCTGCAAAACAAAGGGCTCTCCTGGTAGTCCCTAGGGGACCCCTCCTGACCTGCAAACCATGCTCATGCGTGAACACGTCACACCAAAGTGGTTTATTTATTTATGGGGCAGCCGGGAGAGCACGTCTGGGCCGGCAGGGCCTGGTCCCACTGGGTTTTTTCCCGGTGTCCCGCCAGCCCAGTCCGCCAGCTAGAATCTAAATCGCCGACAGGACGCATTTGAAACTGAGTGCCACCCCGACGGAGCCACTTTAAATAATTCTCAAACAAGGATCTGGACTAAGTCTTAGATAAGTAGGTCTGCAGAGCACATTAAACAATTGCCAAGATGGAGCCACAGGATAGTGATGTACAGTTCGGGTTTTTACTAACCGGCACCCCACCCCTAGTTGTGCAAAAAAATCTATTTATTAACTTTACTTGCACTTTAAGGGGGTTATTTACCTTTAAATTAACTTTTAGTATGATGTAGATTGTAGAGAGTGATATTCTGAAACACTTTGCAAATGTTTTTCATTTTATATTGTGGTTTTTAAGTTATTTAGCTTTTTACTTAGCAGATCTCCAGTTTATAGTTTGCTGGGTTTTTATAACATAACTGGAACAGCGATTGTATAGTGGTAACAAAATTTTCATAAAACAAGGTATACAAAAAAGGCTATAGCATATAGTGATGTGCGGGCCGACCCGATAACCGCGGGACCCGCAGGTTGGACGGGTTCGGGTCGACCTTGCAGTGCTCCGTCCGACTTACGGGTTCCGGTTTTATAGTGTCGCGTCTGATTGCCCCGCCCCTTTTGTGAAGTCATTGTGACGTCATCGGCGGGGCGGGAAACCTATTACAGGATTTCTATAGAATATACAATATAACACAAAATACATTAAACATTAGCAGATAACCAGCAATCTCCTTGCAGAGTAATGAGAAACTCATAATCAGGTAACAGACTGCTGATCACACCTAGTCCTTATACAGCAGCCATCTTGGGATGCACCATGTGCTCTGCAGGGATTCTGTATACAATTTAGTTCATTTGCAGTGCAAACTCAGTAAAGTTGCTGCACAACACACAGTAACTACAAATAAGCACATGTAACATGATGCAGAGGAGAAATTAACTTCTACAACAATTTTATACTTTTTCATTAATAGAACAGTGACAGAGCTCTTACCTATTCCATCAGAGGGACCAGACCATTTGGCTGTATTCACTAGGGGGTTTAGGAAGGGCCCATTACAGAGATTTATTCTGGTATGTATTCTCCGCTGATTTCATCGATGATAATAAACAATTCGATTTAACTTCTGTCAGAAATCTCTTATAACCTGTTTTGGTCCCAATAAACAGTAGCATTAACAAGCTCTCTTACAAATCAAGTATGTTGGTACAGCCCAAAGGGTTTCCTTTCTATTATTTCTTTGACCTGTAGCAAACCAGTAATATTTGGTGAAGATTCATATGCATAAATTCTCTGTGTTACAATACCTCATGGTTGCCGGTTTGGCAGTTTTCCAGCCAAATTGGGCTACTAATTTTAAGCCCAGGTGGATTTTGAAAGTACTAACTAGCCAAGGTACGGAATTTGACTACTTTTTGGCTCTTTTGGCTGGTTTGTACTTTAGAAACCAGACAAGGTTTTTTCTTGCCCTAAAGTGCTGAGCCTTGCCAGTGCATGTTGGGTAATGTCGTTTTTGTTTAGCAATTTGCAATGAAACTGCCAAGTTTAAGACTACAATACCCAGCATGCAATATTCCTTATTGTTTCTTATGGCGTTATATAGCTTTGTAATTATCAGCTCTCTAGTTTGCAATTTAAGCCATCTGGTTGCTAGGGTCTACAATACCCTAGCGACCATGCATTGATTTGAATAAGGGACTGGAATATGAAAAGGGGTGGGCCTGAATAGAATGTGTAGCCTTACAGAGCATTTGCTTTTAGATGGGGTCACTGACCCCATTTGAAAGCTGGAAAGAAGGAAAATCATTCAAAAACTATAAAAAGAATGAAGGCCAGTTGAAAAGTTGCTTAGAATTAGCCATTTGATAACATACTGAAAGTTAATAAAATGTGAACCACCCATAAAAATCTTAAAGAAACAGTAACAACAAAAAATTAAAATGTTTTAAAGGAATGAAAATATAATGTACTGTTTCCCTGCACTGGTAAAACTAGTGTGTTTGCTATAGAAACACAACTATAGTTATATATATAAACAAGCTGCTGTGTAGCTATGGGGCAGCCATTAAAGCACAGGGTACATAGTAGATAACAGATAAATTTAGAAGAATCCCATTGTATACTTCAGAGCTTATCTGTTATCTGCTGTGTATCCTGTGACTTTTCTCCTTTTCAGCTTAGAATGGCTGCCCCCATGACTACACAGCAGCTTGTTTTTATAAACTATAGTAGAGTTTCTGAAGCAAACACGCCAGTTTCAACAGTGCAGAGCAACACTTCATTATATTTTCATTATTTTAAAAGACTTTTGTTTTATCCTTTTACTGTTCCTTTAAATCTTGGCAGGGACTATTGGGTCTAGTATATGGTTAAAAAGAGGAAATATGGAGTAGTTGTTAATAAATATCTGCTTTATTGTACTCTTTTCTGAGATGCATATTCCTGGATACTGACATGGATTTTATTGGAACACATAAGAAAGAAAATGTATATAACAAAATCCACTCCATTAAGTTGGAAGTTGGCCCTTAGACATACATAGAAACTAAAACACGCAGAAGGGAAAATGGCACTAAACTTTAAACTGCGTTTCCATTTTGATGTTTAGCAAATCTCTAAAGCCCACGTAAGCCGACTTTATAGGGAACAGAGTCCTGATTTCCATTTTCAGCAGGATTTAGTGCAAGAAGAAGACTATTTTTCTCTTTCAGGCTTTTTACAGCGAAGGTGACTTCTTTGAGTCTGATTTAAAATGCATAAATGCGTTTTTTTTATTTTTTTTGTTGCAGCATTTCAAATTATTCCGACTTCCAAACGCTGGAGCAGAATCCTTTGCAAGCGAGATTTAATAATGCAACAAAAGAAACCAAGTTATTAAGCAAAGGTTCAGTACATAACGCGGGCGAGGGTGCTAAGAGAATGCCTCGCCGGCAACAATGCCGGCCAATTAGGATACAATCAAAACAATGACATTGTTTGTTAAAAATGTAATATTAATGAAACGCAAATGTTGGATTTGTTCCATACCAAGGAACGTTACTGAAGCTCCACTAGAGCTCATTTCAATTTGACCTTTTAATATGCTAAAACAGCAAGCTTTGTGATGATTTCAGCTATGCTGGATCCTAAATCAAGTTTCACAACTGAAAGGCCACGCCAGAGCTGAATCTCTCTGATACATTATTTCAGAAGCCAAACTTTTTCATAATAAAGAACATTTAAGCACTGACTGCAAAACCAAAAACCTAGTTTTTTTTTTTCTTTTACAGTTCATGTTTTTTTTTTTTTTTTTTTTTTAAAAAAATGCTGATTTTCTTTAGCTGGCACTGGGGTGTTTCTAGAACTAGAAATTCTCCCTTTAGTTCTGTGCTATCCATGGAGCTGAAAAGCTGCATGCCTTCAATAGTGTGGCAGGAATGAAAAAAAAATGTTTCAGAACCCAGGGAATTAAACCAGCGTCCCTTTAAATCCAGGTACGGTTCTATTTTCCAGAATGCTTGCGACAATGGATAACGGATCTTTCCATAATTTGGATCTTCATACCTTTAGGGGTTTATTTACTAAACTCTGGTCGCTTTTTGGGTCTAAACTCCAATTTTTCCATAGGTTTTTTTTTTTTAAAGCTCAAATTTTTTGAGATTTATTAAAGCCCCGACACAGCAAAAAGCCCAAATCTGAAAATCCACCATCTCAGAACTACCGAGGTTGTGTATAAGTCAAAGGCAGAGATCGCTATCCTATTTCGGGCAAAAATACAAAAAATTCTGGCTTTTCGGGAAAAAGCACAAAAAAATTGAGCGATTTGGGTTTTCGCCTGAGTTTTTACCCTAACCGATTGAATCAAACTTTTTTAAAGAATAAATAAGATCAAATCGTGGATTCTAGTTTGGTCAGACTTTTTTTTATTTAAAAAATCAGAAAAATTTGGATACTAGTAAATAACCCTCCACCGTCTACTAGATAATCATATAACCCCATTAGGGATTAATTACAGTATATCTTAGTTGGGATCAACTACAAGGTACTGTTTTATTATTACAGAGAAGAATGAAATCATTTTTAATAATTTTAACTTTTTGGATTAAATGGAGTCTATGGGACACAGCCTTCCAGTTATTCAGAGCTTTCTGGATAATAATTAACATTTTTTTCAGATCATTCAAGCGTTCTTTTTTATTCGTGCTTTTTATATTCAGATCTTTTAATAACTTTCACGGAAAAATAATCAAAAACAAATAAATCCTTAAATATATGCCACTCCGATTGTTAAAAGGTTATTAATAAGATTGCACTTAGGATTCATTCTCCTCCTCTAACCCACTTGACACCCTCCAATCCATTGGGAATTTACTTTTGGCTGTGGGCTACTGAGCATGCTCAATCCTTCTCAACTGAGATCACTAAACACGCTGTTCAGTCTAGCAGTCAATGAAGAGATAGCATTGCTGGTTACAATAGAAACTCTGCTCTAGCTGTCTGCTCTTTTTTTTCTCCTAATGTCCTCTCCTGAGCTCAGCTTAACCATTACTTTGTAACCTCTAGATTGCAAAGTTTTTTTAATATATTATCTAAGTACATGTTAAAATCTATTTGAACCCTTTGCACTTCACTTTGCATTTAAAGATATCATTTTCTCCAACATATCAATAATATATTTCATGTTGAACATATCAATAATATATTTTATATGTTGAACATATATCCTTATATTCAGTGGTTCATTCATTTTTTATATCTCATATCCAAGTTGATGTAACACAGACAATGTAAACACTACAAGAAGAATTTAAAACAAAAATGTGCGGTGTGTTCCAGGTTACAGTACTTTAAGTCCCAGGGCTAGAACTTTATGCAAATTACATTAAATATACAGGTATAGGATCCCATAAACCCGTTATCCAGAAAGCTCTAAATTACAGGACTGCCATTGACTTCATTTTAATCAAATATTTCCCATTTTTATAAATGATTTCCTTTTTCTCTGTAATAATAAAACAGTACCTTGTACTTGATCTCCACTAAGATATAATTAAATCATATTGGATGCAAAAAAAAATATTTTGGGTTTAAATTATGTTTAAATTATTGTAGACACCCATAGGGTTGATATGTCCCTATGGCTTTAAATCCCTACCCTTCCTCATTTTTCCTAGTTGCTCGGCAAAAGCCCATGTATCTAGTTTACTTTCAACTATCCCAGTTATTGATCAAGAGGTGCTATGACCACTTCCTGCCACACTTTAATATAGTATTTGGAAAGGGTTGCATCTTCCTCTTTGGCTTCTGGTGTCCTAACCATCTGGATGTTCCCATTGAGCCTGGGTACACCAAGGCCCAGCTCTTTTGCCATTGAGGGACCAGTACCTCTAGTGTCTGAGTCGGGGAGCAGGGACCCCGTGAACAAGGTTAGAGATAGGAATAGATCTGTTATAGTACTCTCTAGGGGAGTAAGATAGTGAGGAGAAAGAGCAGCTTTGTGCTCCATCAAGGATTGTAGCAGGGAGTAGCTTCCCAAGGCTCCTTGGTTGGCTTTAGTGAAGGGACAACAGTAGATAGGGTGTCAGGCTTATATTCTTCACCCTGACCACTCCACTGGGTGGGATCCAAACCACTTCAATGTATATCTGCCTGGAGGTCTGCCTTACTACTTGACTACATCCTCAGGGAAGTTACATTCCCAGCTGTCTCATCTGCCTGTTCTAGTCTGCTGGTATTTTATACTGCATGTGCCTCCTTATTGTAAGTAACCCTGTGGATCATTTGCAGTTGTTTTCTACTGCATAAACCTCCTGGCATCCATTTTTTTATATTTTTATTGCACAGTAGCCTGTGGAAATTGTAGTTACACTACACCACACCTTTAATCTTCCACTTAGCAAAGGCCCTGCCTTAAAGGAGTTCAACCCTTAACTGAAAAAAAACCTACCCCCTTACCCTATATAGACCTCCTCCCCCCCATCATAGTTGCTAACCTGGGCAAAGGCCCCTAACTTTTTACTTACCCCTCGGTGCAGATTCAGGGATCGGAGTTTGCAGCAGCCATCTCCTGGGTCTTCGGTAATCTAACAACGGGACCAGCGTGGTGGCGCATGTGTAGTTGGAGCAATTTCCCGGTTCGTGACAACTGCGCATGTGCCGAAATTGACGGAAATTGCTGAGGCCCCCGGAAGAAGACACAAAGACCCGGAAGATGGCTGCTGTGAACTCCAATCCCTGAATCTGCACTGAGGGGTAAGTAAAAAGTTAGGGGCATTTGCCCGGGGGCAGCTAGGCTGGGGGGAAGTTGGGTCTATATGGGGTAGGGTTTTTTTTAATAAGGGGTTTGTTTCTCCTTTAAGTGTTAGAGACACATGTAACCCATGCTCTAAGCACTAGCTGGACATTAACCCCATTTGGTCTGCCTAGCTCAAGTTAGCGTTACATTATTTTTTAGTAGAATTAAGGTATGGAGATAAACAGTGTGTAAAGAGCCCTTATCCAGAAAAACCCTGAGTTCCGAGCATTCTGGATAAAAGGTCCATACATGAAATTCATTAATATGAAATATATCAATATCATATGATTTTCTGTGGCCAAAATTCTTACAATTTAGTGTGATAAGGTAAAACCTATATTATTATTTTAAGATTTGGGCATCAATTTATACTTTGTAGGTGATTTTCAGATTTAAGTTTAACATGAACAATGACAAATTGTACATCATTTTCAGAATAAAAAAAGGTCTTGGTTACTACTGTCTTTACACTTCAGCTCTTTATTAATTCACTCATCTTAAAACATTTGGCCATTAGACAAGAACTGTAAAGTCCCAGAATAAATCCCCTGCTAAATATGAGAAGCATCGTTTTTGCATTTTACTAAGGCAGAGGATTCTGAATAATGCATGCCTTCATTCCTATTTTATACAGTCCCCAATGTTGTAATTATTGTCATAAGCAAGAACTCAGATATGCACAAAGTGGCTCACGCGATCTTAGTCTTTCTAATCTAACATCCAAATTAGGGAATATATAATTTATTGAGCCAGACACATGCATTTTTAACATGGAGCATAACTATATTAATTTCCGAAATATAATTCCGAATTCCTGAAAGCCACCCATTTTGCTTTTTCACTTAGCATGCCAGTAAGCTTGAAAGAAATATGAGAATTAAAGAAAAATACACACACACACAAATGTTGCTCCCAGTGGCCTTAAAGCAGGTGCTTATTTTAATTCCTGGCACTAAGGCCAGTTTTGGTTCCATTAAAACCATGTGTACTGCCAAACAGAGCCTCCTGTAGGCTGCCAGTTTGCACAGGGCTATTAAATAGCCAATCACTGTCCTTATTTGGTATCTAAAAATGCAATTGTATTCATCTATACTTTACCTTTTATTTATAGATGTCAAGCAAGCATTCTGTCCTTATAAGTACTCCTTGATGCAGTGTGCAACCCATGACAATAGAAAGGGCTTACCGTATATACTCAAGTACAAGCTGAGTTTTTCAGCATCCAAAATGTGCTGGAAAAGTCTACCTCGGCTTATACTAGGGTCATCGGGCAGTAGCTGAGATTGCAGTCACTTTTAATCATTCCTATACCAACAGTTCACTTGGGGAGAGACTGCAATATCCCACAATGCCCTCTGTTGGCTATATGAAAGAATAACAGTGCGCCCACTGTTGGTTATATGAAAGAATAACAGTGACTGCAATATCACACAGCGCCATCTGTTGGTTATATGAAAGAATAACAGTGACTGCAATATCACACAGCGCCCTCTGTTGGTTATATTAAAGAATAACAGTGACTGCAATATCACACCGCACCCTCTGTTGGTTATATGAAAGAATAACAGTGACTGCAATATCACACAGTGCCCTCTGTTGGTTATATTAAAGAATAACAGAGACTGCAATATCACACAGCACCCTCTGTTGGTTATATGAAAGAATAACAGTGACTGCAATATCACACAGCGCCCTCTGTTGGTTATATTAAAGAATAACAGAGACTGCAATATCACACAGCGCCCTCTGTTGGTTATATGAAAGAATAACAGTGACTGCAATATCACACAGCGCCCTCTGTTGGTTATATGAAGGATTAACAGTGACGGCAATATCACACAGCATCCTCTGTTGGTTATACGAAAGATTAACAGTGATGGCAATATCACACAGCACCCTCTGCACATGGTAGTGGGACAGTGGGACAATGCACACAGTAATCCGTTTGGCAATTCTCTGTCACCATCAACTTTGCAAAGAAGTCAGGTTGATCGCTGGGGGGGGTCGCTTTGGCAGAATGTGCGCTGCTGGGAGACAGGGCTGTAGTTGTGTCTAGGCTTATACTAGAGTCAATAAGTTTTCCCAGTTTTCGTAGGTAAAATTAGGTACGTCGGCTTATACTCGAGTATATACGGTATGTTGATGCACAAAAATTGCTTTGTCATTCCATTCTTACCCATGCTTTTTATACACAATTTAATTATCTGAGAGCTGAAACTTGCATTCATAATTATGTGCTGATTGTTTTCTTTTTTGTTTGTGTGTAATTTCCAAACCTCTAAAGGCCTGGTTGGACATTTAAGCAGCAGGTAGTATAATGTACATATAGCATTACAAGACGCTTTGCTTACACGTCTATTTTAAACGCCTTTAGGTCGTAAACCCTGACGTTTTTGTCTCATCACAACATTCTTGTTGAAAAGGCAAGCTTTATTTTCTATTACTCTGGTATACAGAAATTCTACAGCTAAGCACAGAGTCAACTTAATTAAACCCAGTGGAGAAATCTTTGAGAAGATGCACAATGTTATCTTGTTTTAGCAGCGCGGGAATACCTTGGATTCTACCTAGGCTTGCAGTATTTGAATTTCCAGAGGTGATCAGCAACTCAGCATGAATCGCAGCGGCTTCCACGCTTTCCATTTCATCCTAAGCTCTTGCAATAAATAGAAGAATGATAAGGAAATGCTTTTCTTTATTATTATTTTAATCTAGCAGGGACTTGTTATGCTGGTATCGAATTCATTGTTTATCTTACAATATCCAGCATTAATAATAACAACATTAATAATGCTATCTCTCAACATCATGCTTAGCTATAATATTCCACTTTTTGTTGGTGAATGGCATGTGTAAAAGTAACCTTGAGGGGTAGACAAAAAAAAGACTTAAAAATCTAGTTACATAAACTAAGAACATTTTGGCAGAAGAAGAGAATATAGAATATTGCAACATTACTTTTCGCAGTGTACACAAATTATTTTAATTTGCTGGAGTTTGTGTGTCAATTTAAAATTCCACATGTATTTTATGCTCAAAGTAAGGAACCCCCAATGATTTAAAGTCTTGGAATATTCTGCAACAATTGTCCTTTTTATAAAAGTGCCATCTGTAAACACAACTTAAAGCATGAAAAAAATGCAATGGAGAAGGTCCTCCATCACCTTGTGGAACAAACAGAAAAGGCTAGTTTTGTTATTGCTAGGTAATTCATGTCTAGGGGAGAGTGTCAGACTAAGCCTCCTAGAGCCCACAATAAAGCATGAAATCTATGGTCTATGGCTGACACATGGAAGAACTGATGTAAATTACCCTAGTATATAACCAGTAAGGACCTGGGAGATACCCCTCAGTAGTGATGAGCACATTTTTTCACTGTGCATTTCGCCATTGGAAGATTTCTTCGTGAAACTGTGTCAAAAATTCAGAGCGAACTTTTTTTGCCAAGAAAAAACACGCGTTTACTTAAATTGATTGGGGGTATGAAAAAATTATGAGAAAATAACACCTGTTGACTTTAATGCAACTGGAGTAAGAAAAAAGTTGCCCATAGACTTTAATATATTTTGCTACATAAAATCACTGTAGATTTTATGTAGATTTGACTGCATTTTAAGATTTTTTCAACAGTTTTTTTAATTTTTTGGTGAAGCAAAACAGGGCAGATTCGCTCATCACTACTCCTCAAGTCAGTCAGGTCTAGAGAATAGGTTTATTGGATTTTTAATGGGAGGAGACTGAAAATGTGGGGCATAAAAAATCTCTGACCATTTCACTGAGGTTTTGGTAGTTGGAAAAAGATGCATTTAGGTAGAAAGTGTTATATATATATATAATGCAATAGCATTAAGATTAATTTGGTGCCGTCATATTTGGTGCAAGTGGCGATAGTAAGGTCATTCAGTGGTGATTTTCTTGATTTTCATGGGATGAAAAATACATAGAAGGACCCAAGGGTGTTACATTTTAGTTAACCATAGTAACTTGAGTTATGCTTTGGGTTTTAATTCATCAGCAAAGATAGATCTAAGGATGTTGATCCACCATCATCCTCCATGTTACATAGTTAAATTGGGTTGAAAAAAGACAAAGTCCTACCTTTGTCTACAATAGACCAATCCTGTATGGGCCATTCTTCATCCTCCAATCATCTATCATAACATAACCACAATGACATGATTAGAATCATTAAAGTCCTGCGGTGTTGGTTGATCTATATTCCATTTTCTTTAGACTTTAGAATTTGCGCCGTTTCGCTGAAAAATTCATGAATTTCGTGCGAAATGGCGAAAAATTCGCAAAACGTTTTTGCTGCGAATTTTCGCGGGCGTTTCGCAAATTTATTCGCTGGCGGCGAATCGCGCAAATTCCCCGCAAATTTGCGCCTGACGAATAAATTCGCCCATCACTATGTGTAACCCTTTATTTGTTAAATTACCCATTTTCGTTATAAATTAACGTAAAGAGCTGAGTATTGTGCCGGCTCTTTATAAATAAATGATGATTTCCCAGAAGTTATTTTGCAACTGCTCCCAAGAAAACATGGCTCATTCAGAATTAACATATATCATAATATATTATTATTATTAATATTTATAACATGTGAAGGCCTATTTATTGAAGGTAGAATTTCATTTCCAGATGCCCATGGACGGTCTGACTCTAGTGAGTGCAAAGTTTTTCTTTTATATTTTCCTAAGTAAACATGTGTATCTATTTGAACTTTACTTGGCATTTAAAAAGGTCTCAAGTAGCTCCAACATATCCATAATGTATTATATGCTGAATATATACGTGTCTGTATATCCAGTGGCTCATTCATTCATAACTCATATCCAAGATAAGGTAAGACATACTTTCCAAGTAGAATTTAGAACAAAGATGTGCAGTGTGTTCCAGGATACAATATTTAAAGTCCCAGGGCTGAGAACTTTCCTGAAAACTATGTTAATACCATGTGATTTTCTGTGCCCCAAAGACTTGTAACTTATGAAGGGCCAGGGTTATAAGGAAAAATCGGAAATAAAATAGCAGGTTAAATGTCTGACAGCTCCAGGTCGTGTGTCTTTTTCTGGGCATACCGAGCTGTGCTTTATAGTTACCTTTATGGAAGCCTTGTCCTATTCATTGCAGCTATTCCCATTTTTGTGCCGGTTTTAGAACTGAACTACGAATACATTGCCATTGGCTGGAAAGAAATGAAATGAATGGATGGCTCTTGAGAGTCCTTACTTAAATCAAGGCTGATTGAAATGGTTGAGGAAAGGTCACAGAATGTGCTGAACATATTTTTTACCTAAAGTTTCTGAAATATATTGAATATATGATAGATTTGAATAAAATATTGGATAATAATTGTACTTGCTTGTGGAGGTGGTATGCTCGCATTCACACATTTTGTTTAACAAGATAATGAACTGTGTTTTGACTGTTGACAACTAGTTAGGAGTATTATATTGATTGCAGTCATCCCATACTCCGAGGGAAGCTAAATTGTCAATTTCCACTTATTAAACATGTCAGTTTAGAAATATCCCTCTAAGTTAAAATAACACAATAGAGAAGAATACAACATGGAGGTATGCAGCTTTTACTGATTTCTAACAGTCCTCTAATTTTCATTTTTAAATTACAGGTACGGGACCGGTTATCCAGGATCCTCGGGACCTAGGGTTTTCTGAATAATGGATTTCCATAAAGTAGATTTTTATACCTTAAGTCTACTACTAAATCATGTAAATATTAAATAAACCCAATGGTTCATTTTGCTTCCAATAAGGATTCATTATATATTAGTTGGGATCAAATACAAGCTTCTGTTTTATTATTACAGAGAAAAAGGAAATAATTTTTTTAAAAAATTGGATATTTGGAGTCAATGGGGCAAATTTACTAACCTCTGAAAATTCGCAGGCGTGGATTCTCCAGTACAACGCTAATTCACTAAAATCCAAAGTTGCATCCAGGGTGCGTCCATTGGTGAAGAAGTGTTAATGCGGCAAGCAAAGCGAAGTTGCGCTAGCGTTGGCTAATTTGCATACAGCGAGAAGTTAAAGTTGAATGGACGTATATGTTACACACAAATACATTACACTACACAAGCCCAGGGAAACCTTAGTAAAATAAAATAAAGTTGTTATAATGCCCTACACATGAGCCCAGTATATAGTTTATGTGCCATATGTTAGGAAATCTAGGGGGGAAGCTGCGTACCCTAGAAAATTTTTTTGCAGCCTATCACCCTGAAAAATGAAAAGTCGCCAGCGTTTTTTGGGACTTGGAAAATTTTTCAACTATTTTTTGAGAAAGTCCTATCTACTCTATTGCACTATGCCTGTTCTGAGGTGGCGAAGGCAAGTCTGGCTCAAGAGGTAACGTTCAGTAAAATCCGCATCTTAGTGAATTTGCGTAGTTACGTCCATTCGCCAGAGAGCAAATTCGGCAGGCGGAAGGGAGCAAAGTACCGCTAGTGTCTACCTCCTTTGCTAGCGAAGTTACACCAGCGACTGTTAGTAAATAGGCGAAGTAACGAAATGACGTCACACTGGCGGATTTTCGCTAGCGTTAGTCACTTCGCCCTTTAGTAAATCTGCCCCTATGGGAGACAGCCTTCCCATAATTCAGAGCTTTCTGGATAACTGCTTCTGGATAATGGACCCCATACCTGTACATGGGCGTTCGGGGGGGGCAGCAAGGAAGAAAACATATTACACAAATTACTTGTACACATATTTTGGTTTACACATAAATCTAACAACTATAAATATATAGTATTAAGTGTTGCAAATGTATAGCATTGACATTCTATTAGTAACACAATCTCCTTGTTTGCCAGGACAGCACTTGGTTTTTTCTACTTTCTTAGCACAATTACTAGCCAGCAGTATGTAGAATGTTATTCCCTCTAGAGTCCTACTTCAAAACCGGATACATACATTGAAGCCTCCATTTTACATACACTAATTTAATTTTTTTTTCCATATTTTATACCATTTTTTGTGGTCCCACCAATATATAATAAATTTCCCTGACTTTACACCATTTTTTCTGGTCCCCTGAAAAATGTTAAATGGGGGTTCTACTGTACATAAAGTAGAGTAACAACAGCAGGAAGAGGTTGTGCAAATATACAATATATATACAAATATATAGAGTGAAGCAGAGTTATTACAGATGGAGAGGTGAGTGTGGGGGCAACTCAGCAGAATCAGAAAAGAAAGGGTAATATAGTACAGTGAATAGAGTGAGAGAAATGAGGGGCTCATTTACAAACATGCCCAATGATGTGACTGTATGATGTGACTTGTTGTGTGAATTGACCATTTCATTAAGGCACTTGCTAGTGAAAAAAGGCTTAGCTTGCCCTGATAGGCACAAAACTTGTTAGGCAGTTTTTGTCCTAATAAACGATCTTTTATTTTTAAATTATATTCACTACTGTCTCTATTTTTTGATAGGGATGTCGCGGACTGTTCGCCCGCGAACTAGTTCGCGCGAACATCGGGTGTTCGTGTCCGCCGAATGTTCGCGAACGTCGCGCGACGTTCGCCAATTTGGGTTCGCCTTAGCTGGCGCTTATTTTTGCCCTCTCACCCCAGACCAGCAGATACATGGCAGCCAATCAGGAAGCTCTCCCTCCTGGACCACCCCCACACCCCCTGGACCACTCCCCTTCCATATATAAACTGAAGCCCTGCAGCGTTTTTTCATTCTGCCTGTGTGTGCTTGGAAGAGCTAGTGTAGGGAGAGAGCTGTTTAGTGATTTGAGGGACAGTTGATAGTAACTTTGCTGGCTAGTAATCTACTTCATACTGCTCTGTATTGTAGGGACAGAACTCTGCAGGGATTTGAGGGACATTTTAGGTTAGGTAGCTTTGCTGGCTAGTAATCTACCTTCTACTGCAGTGCTCTGTATGTAGCTGCTGTGGGCACTGCTGCTGATCTCTCATCTGCTGACTGCTGCCTGTAACCCAATAGTCCTTGTAAGGACTGCTTTTATTTTCTTTTTTGTTTTTTTACTTTGCTACTATAAGAGCCCAGTGCTATTAGTCTAGCTGTGTTGGGGAGTGGGACTGGTGTGCTGCTCCTAGTAGTTCAGCACCAACCAGAGTAATTTTTTTTTTTAATATACATATACATATTTTTTTATTTTACTTATCTTACTGTTTTTTAACGTGTCCAGTGCTGCTTGCTGTTCTTCATAGTAGTGCACCAATAGTAGTGTACTTGCAGGCATTATTTGCCCAGTGTGTTCTTCAAACAACTGCCACCTAGCTGTGTGAGCTTGTTCACATTCTGTCTAAATATCAATAATAATACCGTCTCCAGAAACACCACCTGAGTGACGTTTTTCAAGCAGCAATAATATATTCCGTATCCACTGCTGTAGTGTATACGTTGACCTTGCAGGCATTGTTTCAATTTACAGCAGCAATAATATATTCCGTATCCACTACTGTATACGTTGCCCTTGCAGGCATTGTTTGCCCAGTCTTTAACCAAGTGCCACCTAGCTGTGTGAGCTTTTTCACATTCCGTGTCCAGAAACATCACAGTGACGTAGTGTGATTTCTGCCCTTTACAGCACAAAACGCAGCACTGTGTCAACAATGTATTTTTCAGAAACATTTTTGCCCTTGATCCCCCTCTGGCATGCCACTGTCCAGGTCGTTGCACCCTTTAAACAACTTTAAAATCATTTTTCTGGCCAGAAATGTCTTTTCTAGCTTTTAAAATTCGCCTTCCCATTGAAGTCTAGGGGGTTCGCGACGTTCGCGAACCGTTCGCAATTTTGCCCGGAAGTTCGCGAACATTTTTTCCGACGTTCGCTACATCCCTACTCCCTAGATATACCACTTGTTTGAAAACAGTCCATATCTGGTGTTATACCCATGGGGTATTATGAAAATTGAACTGAAATTACAGAGTTTAAAAGACAACTGGCAGGAGGATGATATATTTACTGCTGGGGAGATTTATCAGACAGCAATTTGCCCACTTAATGGCACTGCTCATCCCCCCCATTAACTGCTATGGAACTTTTTCAAATTAGAGAATTCACAGTTTTGTATAAAACCAGAACATGATAATCAATTACATTTTCTCGACTTTTCATATAGGACCGTAGAACGTCATTTTTTGAGCATTGATGTTAATTTGACATATACATTTCATATTAGTTACTAGGCTAATAATGTTTTAGCGATAAACAACTTCTATGTTTATGATTGATTCGTCAAGATATAATTTATTCATAGAAAAGGTGCGTTGCCATTTTTTTTGGGGAAAAAACAGCTGCAACTTTTGATGCAGATTTATGCAAAGAAAACTTAAACTGGCAGTTTTAATTTATGACAAGCATGGATATCTGGGTTTGACAGCAGTCAGGTAGGCTATAAATTGCCCACGTTTTGTACATGACACGCAGTCAATCATGGTTATTTCTCATTTCCCTGAACTGTTTTTAAGACGACTCCGCTTTTTGTTAATATTTTGAACGGCTAAAAGGACCGTGGAGAATGAGGAGAAGCTTGCAGGTCACTATTCTAATGTGATTTAAAGGATAAGCAAAATAAACCTTTTTGAATTAATTATTTGAATGGATACAAAAGTTGTTTCTTTTCTGTACATGAAAAACTACTATTCTTGCAGCACCCTGTTATTTTGTTCAGCAAAGCTGTCCATGCAGGAGTCGATCCATTCCTTAGAGGTGAAAATGAAAAGGAGTGCCTCCTATCTAAGAGGCCTATTTATTAAAGACTGATTTAAGTGGTTTAAGAGGTTTTTGAAACCACAACTAAACTCACTTTCCCAAATGTCCTCACATTTATTAAAAGATCCAAATAAAATAAGAATAAACGGAAAATAATGCTGAACGATTCGAAAAAAAAAATACTAATATCTCTAAAAATGTAGGTATTTCAAACATTTCCTATTGAAAAAAAAAACGGAAAACCTCTAAGGGCATATTTATCAAAGGTCGCGTGATACAGTTTTTATTTACCTCAAATTAAATCGAAACACGAAAGGTAGCTTATTTAAGAAAAAACTCTAAAATTCTAACAAATGTTACTGACCTGAAAACTCGAATACAATCCGAATGGAACTCGAATCGAGTTTTTCTCTGAAAAAACTCGAATGTCAGGAAGGCTATTAACATTTAAATCTTGAATTTGAATTCAAATTTGAGTTTAACTTTTTCCCAACTCGAATTTGTGAATTTTGTCCAAAAAATCAACTCAAAAATTCAAATTTAAATTTACCATTCAAACCTTAATAAATCTTCCCCTAAAAGTAATTTTAAAAAGGTCCAATAGGATCCCATTGTGGGAAATGTAATAACATTTGCTAAGTGAACAAATTTGCAAATAAAAATGAGTTTTTTGCATTATAATATTCTTCATTAGGCTTTTATTGCATTGCGAACTTTTAACACCTACTTGAAGATGGCGTAAATTTTTGAAGCAAAGAAGTTTTATTACATACACTGCACACTGGCGCCAACTATAAAATTCACAATCACTATCCTACTGTTGTGTGAGGGGCAAAGTGTTCGCAATGGCAAAATTGTTCACTTTGCAAACATTTATTTGCATTGCAAACGATTGCAATTGAAACATTGAAACGTGTGCATAATGAAAATAGTCTACACCCTATTTTAAAATACAGTATGAACATATTGTAAGGTTCACTTGAATTCAATGGCCTGCATAAAAGCACATAGCCTGTGGACTTGGGGCACTATGGGTGAAATAAGTGAAATTTCAGATGCATGTTTTTTCCCACATTGATGTGGTCTGAGCTATGACAATTGCATCCGATGTGTCAATTGCACTTGCGCTTGGGTGCAAATTAGGTTCAAGTTCATGTAACATTTTAGACTATGATTGGTGTCACTTCTGGAGTGTGCAATGCAAATAGTGTTTGCCCAAGTCTGGTGGACCTTTTTATATAAACTGCCATTGAAACCTGGAGCTACTTCCAGTTCCAGGGTATTGATATTTGTAGTCATGTATTCAGGAAAAGAAGTTCAGGAATAGTTTAAACAGCGGTTCCTTAAAATCAAAAAGCTTTATTCCAGGTTACATTTATAAACAGTGGACAGGACTTCACAAGAGACATACTTCCTGTTCTGTAACAGTGTGATCACCTGACGCGTTTCATGCCTCGTTCTGGCACTTGATGACAGGCCCCCTGCCTCAGTCTCAACTCCCCCTCTGGGCCCCTGTGCGTACTTGTCTTAGGGCAGAGACATACACTCAGATTTGGGGAGATTAGTCGCCTGGCGACAAATCTCCTCTTCTTCAGAGCGACTAATCTCCCCGAACTGCCTCCCACCAGCTTAAATATAAATTGCCGGCGGGATGGCACTCAAAGCTCTTCGTTTTCCAAAGTCACACAAAGTTTCCTTGTGAGATTAGTTGCCCCAAAGAAGAGGAGATTCTTTGCTGGTCAACTATTCTCCCCGAAACTGAGCGTGTGTCTCTGCCCTTATAGTGCAACCGCAATTGGGGTTGGAGGGGCAGGATCAGGGGGTAGTGCGGGTCATAGAGGGGTGTGAGTCTGGTTCAACCGGCCAAATGAGGTCCGAGGCCTGCCTGGTTTTTACCTGGTGTCCCGTCAGCCCAGTCTGACCCTCATTTTAGGGCATTCACACTTGTGGGTGCATTCGTACATAACCTAGTCTAGGAGGTACCGTATTCCCTACATATTTGTCACTGTCTGATGTCAAACAATGACAAATATAAGCATATATTTCTCCAAGAGGAAGATCTTGTTTTCCATATAACAGCTTTTTCTGGGAAAAATTAACAGAAGATGAAGACTATTCCTTTTTTAGAAAAAAAAAATCAAAATCAGAAGAACTTACACTTGTAATTTTACATCAACATCCCCACAAAAATGTGGTTCTTTTAAAACAGAAAAAACGCCCATGGCTTTCAGCGTTCTCCCTCTTAGCATAATTATATTCTTCAAAAGTATTTTCTGAAATGAACAACATAGAAAGAATTGGCAGAGAAAAATGTTTTTGCACAACCACTTTTAAAGACAAAAATGACTATAATTGGCACTTGACTGAATTGACTGAAGTAAGAGCTTTTTGAGGTTGACGTTACATTTAACAGAGCTAAAAATACCCCACATATACCTCTCTCTCTCTCGATGAACGTGTATGATATACTGTTTACTGATATATTGACCTCTGCACGTACTTCAAAAAGGGGGGACAATGTGCCCCAGTGAAAACAGATTATTTATTAAAGGCAAAACGTATATGACATATGATGTATATATAATATGTATACATACAGTAACTGCGATTTCAAGATGGATAAAAAAATTTATTTTATTACAAAAAGGCAAAAACAGAGGGGAAAAATTGAATAATTGAATTTTATCATGTTCTCGTATTTTTTTATTGACAATTATTTGCAAATTCTCCCTATTCGGATTTAAGCAGCCTCTAAAATTCCCTCAGCTACCACTGATATCAAAATAGACATTAAAATATAATTGTGGGTGGGTTTTTTTTTTTTTTTTGGTTTTCCAGACTAATGTTTCATAACACAAAAATATGCTTTAATCTAATATATTTTTCGGATGAATGTAAACTTTTTGTTTTACGCTCAATTGAGCTGCATTCTCATTTAATGAGGTTTTTGCTTGTAGGGAAATGGGAAAAGATAAATAATATTTCCCTGCTGTCATCTCATTAATTACCATCCCTGCAAACATTTTTGTAAAGGTAGCAATTATATAAATTATTTGTGTCTGTTCCAGGAGACAGTGGGCCGTATACAGAGCACAACATATTTCTGACAAAGTGTGATGATTATTATTTCATAATGACAACTGAGTAGGCAAAGTGTTTAAGACGAGCAAAATATTAGTTATAATCAAAGGGAGATACAGGTATGAGACCTATTATCCAGAATGCTTGGGACCTGTGGTTTTCCGGATAACAGATAATTTAGATTGAGATCTGTATACCTTAAATCTACTAGAAAATCATTTAACATTAAGGGCAGATTTATCAAGGGTCGAATTGAAAATTCTAATTTTTAAATTTGAATTTTGAGTTTATTTTATTGCAATTCGAGTAGGGAAAAGTCCAAATTCAGTTCGAAAAAAAAATTGAAATCCGAATTTTGAAATTTATCATATACCGTCCCTTTAAGAATTCAAATTCAACTATTCACCATCTAAAACCTGCCGAATTGGTGTTTTAGCCTATGGTGGAACTCCTACAATCAATTTTGTTTGGTGGACTTTGGAAATTTGTTTAATTTTTTAACTTGACTCAAATTAGAATTTCGAGTTGATGGGAGGTTTTAGAAACTCCCATAAACTGAAAATTTCGACCCTTGATAAATTTGGCCCTAAATAAACCCAATAGGATGGTTTTGTGTATTAATGTATATCTTAATTGGGATCACGAACAAGGTAACGTTTTATTATTACAGAGAAAAAGGACGTTTTTTTTAAATTTTAGATTATTTGGATAAAACTGAGTCTATGGGACACACAGCCTTCCCATAATTTGGAGCTTTCTGGATGACAGGTTTCCAGATAACAGATCCCATACATGTATTGGGGCCCTCTATAAATGTCATCTAAAAAACTTTATACTTTATTATAGGACAATCATTATTCCTTTTATAAAAGAAAGTTAATGGGCATTATGGGACAATATAATTAAAAGAATTACATGTTTTGGGGTTTATCTTGACAAGGTTTGGTGGCTTACCAATTTTATGATCATAACTTTGTAATTAAAAACCCCTATTTTTGTAAGCACATGCACTTGTATAGATAATATATTACTTGTGAGACAGGGGGCTACCGAATGTGCATTGATCATTCCCCCTCTCTTTTCTGTATGCTTGTAGTTAATTGGCCATATCAGTAGCACTTCCATTGTATTTAAATATATTTTTACTTAGTTGCTTCCACAATATCAGAATGCTTTACCATACCTGAGTAAACAGCTCTAGAAGCTATCTCTGTTTCTTTAGGATAGCAGCTGCCATATTAGCTTGGTGTGACATCACTTCCTGCCTGAGTCTCGCCCTGATCGCTCTGAGCTCAGAAGACAGCAGGGAGGGGAGGAGGGAGGGAGAGAGGAGCAAACTGAGCATGCTCAAGCCCTAGCCCTGGAGGTTTATGCTGAAAACAGGAAGTCTGATACAGAAGCCCATGTGTACACAATAGAAGGAAAGAAATGTGGTGTTTCTTTTGACAGAGTTCTCAGAGCAGCATTACTATGAGGGTTTATTGGTGTATTTATATAGACCTTTCTGATAAAACTTACTTAATTCTACCCTTTCCTGCTCCTTTAATGTTTATATGATATTTTAGTTGACTTAAGGTATGGAGATCCAAAATTACAGAAAGCCCCTGGTCCCGAGCATTCTGGATAACAGGTCCCATACCCGTATTAAGAGCTGATAGGACATGTACAACTGTTTTGTTCACAAGTACATAAAACAGATGTAGATGAAATGGTTGTGTTGGAATGCTACTCTTGAGAAAACCTAAGCTGCAAAAATCTATTGCTGCAGCAGGTACAGTATGTAGATCTCTTTTTAGGGAAACTGTCTTTAATGCTGAATATCCTAAATTCTAATGCTAAGGAATTAGCCTGCAGCTTAGAAAAGACCAAACATAAAAGCAGCAATGTTGCCATTTGGCTTTCCTTTTTTCTTTTTTCCCAGTGACTCTACTTTCCTTGGAGGTCATTTTTAATGAGCACTTGCAAGTACCTGAAAAATTCAGGTGCATAAATTAACTTCCAATTAGAGCAGTGGGGGAAAGAAAAAACACAATTTAATTACTGGTTGCTAAATTTAAGTCTGGTAATTAGGATGCTGCATGTTTGCATGTTTATCGCCCGCTATTAATGCATCCATAAGAAATAAAAGACTTTGTTTTATGTCGTATTTCCAATATTGGCTAGAAAAAGAAATCCTCATTTCATTTTAAATGTCACTTGGCAATCTTGAAAAAAAAAAGTCCTATTACTTTTTAATAGAACTGGCGTATAACTATTTTGTGTGATTTTCTTCTCACAGTGATATCATTATCTAAGTTGAGTAGCTGCTGACCTACATTCCACTTAATTACAGACTGAATCCGGAATCTTACTTTAAGACACTGATATTTCTAAGGGTGGTGTATGCTAGCTTCAAAAATTCATTGTAAACAGCATAATTTATCATGATATTAAAATGTAACTTTCAGCCAATCAGGGAAAGAACTGAATTGTTAGGGTTTGACGGATCTAAAGTGACCATTGTGATTACACATTAGTAACAGTTTTGAAGTGACAAATACCATGTCTGTGAGCAAAAGGGAGTCGGTGAACACCGGAACCTGCAGGGGTTCTCTTGTGCATTTGAAGGTACCAGCTGCCTTAAAAACATGTTTTTTTCAAAACGCATCAGTTAATAGTGCTACTCCAGCAGAATTCTGCACTGAAATCCATTTCCCAAAAGAGCAAACAGATTTTTTTATATTCAATTTTGAAATCTGACATGGGGCTAGACATTTTGTCAATTTCCCAGCTGCCCCTGGTCATGTGACTTGTGCCTGCACTTTAGGAGAGAAATGCTTTCTGGCAGGCTGCTGTTTTTCCTTCTCATTGTAACTGAATGTGTCTCAGTGAGACATGGGTTTTTACTATTGAGTGTTGTTCTTAGATCTACCAAGCAGCTGTTATCTTGTGTGAGGGAGCTGTTATCTGGTTACCTTCCCATTGTTCTTTTGTTTGGCTGCTGGGGGGGGAAGGGAGGGGGTGATATCACTCTAACTTGCAGTACAGCAGTAAAGAGTGATTGAAGTTTATCAGAGCACAAGTCACATGACTTGGGGCAGCTGGGAAAATTACAAAATGTCTAGCCCCATGTCAGATTTCAAAATTGAATATAAAAAATCTGTTTGCTCTTTTGAGAAATGGATTTCAGTGCAGAATTCTGCTGGAGCAGCACTATTAACTGATACATTTTGAAAAAAATTTTTTTCCCATGACAGTATCCCTTTAAGGTTCCAGATTGATAAGTGCATTACCTGCACCAAATCCACTATTTTGGATTCAGCCAAACTCCCGAATCCTTCGTGAAAGAATCGGCTGAATACCGAACCGAATCTGAATGCTAATTTGAATATGCAAATCAGCGAGGGGGAGGGATGTCACATGATTTTAAGAATTCGGTTCAGCCGGGCACAAGGATTCAGCCGAATCTGAATCCTGCTGAAAAGGGCTGAATACTGGCCGAATACCTAGCCGAATCCTGGATTCGGTGCATCCTTACTACTGAACATAGATTTATTCAGAAGAAAAAACACAAAGGCACAGAAAGGGTTAACTGTTAACGACTACAAAGGAACAGCAGCAGAACAGAGATGGCAAAGTTTAAGTAACGCAGAAACAAGTCAGGATCACCTACCAAGGAGCAATAAGCACAAATGGTGCTGATAATTGTGAATGAACATTGGTGCAACTGGGCTTTTAAGCTTTCAATTTCACTAATGTCATGTCCAAATTGACTAGGAGATCCCTGGAACCTAGTTGGCATGTGCCAATTCTCAGTCTGTTGGTGCTGGCATCACAGAGCCCCTCTAACCATGGAGTGAGCACTGGACTGGCACGGATATGAAGGATGATTAATAAAGAGAACATTCCACCAACTTCAAGGACCTTAGGGCAATGAGCTACTTGTTGCTTCTACAAAATAGACATTACTGATAGTTATCTCTACGTGTGTTTTAACAGAGACAATTCTTAATGTTATCTATGGCAGGGTACTTTCTGGAGTTTTGTATCTGCGCCAAGGTGCTACAAGTAGCTCCGTGTGTCATAGCCCTAAAGGATTTGGTTAATTTCAATGAGCTATTTTGATCACAGGAACGGCCTCACGGCAGAGATGTACAGTAACTAGAGTGTGCTGGGCCCCCTGCAAAACAATCTTCAGAGGAGCCCAGCGCACTCCGATCCCCATCCTCCCGCCAACTTCCTGCCTCTACTCACTCCCCGACGACTCCGCCCACACCCCACCCTGACTCTACCCACTCTACCCCACTTCTCGCTCTGTGCCGACTTGTCTCCGCCGCAGGTAAGAGAGCTGCTGGGGAAAAGGGGGGGGGGGGTTCTTGTTATCTATAGAGGAAGCTTCTATAGTTACGCTACTGCCCCAGGGCTCTAAATGCCATTTTCTGCCATTGTGTTTCCCATTATGCACAATCAACATAACCACAGTGTCGATCCAGTGTACAATCTGGTTGGATTGGCAAAGCAGTTATAAGTTTTCTCAAAATGTGCAACCTCTAACTGTGAGGACAGAGGCACTCCCCACTAGTTTTGATTAAGGTTTTTAAAAGCTATAGACCTTCCTTCACTGTGTTTATACACACAAAAAAGGGTCTGAGCCTCTTTCATGTTCTTGTTTATAGTGTGTGCTTTGCATGTACACAACAGAGAATGTCTGAAATGAACCAGATTGTCTTTATGTATCAACAAAGTCTTTGATGATGAAATGATTCTTTACACTTTTTTTCATATTTAAAATTATAAAAGATAATGATTCAGAATCTTTTAGAATTTGTTAGCAAATTTAAAAAAAATACATTGAAAATGTACTTCTTAAATTCACTGGCTTCAGAGATAATTAGAATGTGTACGTTCAGGGCAGCCATCAGGGGGGGACAGGGGGGAGAGTTGTAGGGGGCCCGAGGATAAGGGGGGCCCTGCTACGCCACACTTACTTGATTAGCCCGGCCCCCCATCTTTCTGAGAGCTGCTGACTTCGGGAAGGTATGGACGTTTAAGGGGCCCCGGCCACCAATTTTCTTATAATGTGGGGGTGGGGGCCCTGGCCACCAATTTTGGCCACCAATTTTTTTTTCTCATGTGGGGTCCTAGCCACCAATATTTTTGAATGGGGGGGCCCTGGCCACAAATGTTTTTTTTTTTTGGGGGGCCCTGACCACCAATATCTTTTTATTTTTTATTAACATGTGGGAACCCTAGCCACCAATATTTTTTCTGTTTTTTTACTGTGTGGTGGGGGGCGGACCTGTGGGGTGGGCGCAGCCCAGGGGGCCCAGGAAATTTTGTCGTATGGAGCCCTGTGATTTCTGATGGCGGTCCTGTGTACGTTAATTAACAAATACATGCACTAATTAAGGTTAACATGTGAAATATAGCTTTCCTATGTATAATGATCGGGTAGATGAGAGAAAATGAAGGTTGAATGAATAAAGGACCAAGGATTCATGGCTTACTACTGCAAATGAATAGAACCTAAACATCTTTTGTTGATGTTCTTTTCTATTAAAGCTGATAACCCCAGAGGCCTTTCCTATGCCCTTTACATCAATACCAGCTTGAAAAGATAAGCATACCTTTAGAAGTAAGAGTTTTCTATGAACTGCTGCCATAAGGCCAACGGCACATGGGCATATACTTTGCCAGAATATTTCAGCTGGTGGAAATTGCCAGAAAACTCCCCTTTTTTACTCAGGTGGGACAATGTTGATATTGGTATTTTTCAGTCTAAAAAAGCTCTTTAGAGTATATTTGGCCAAAACCTGTGCTGTCAAGTTTCTCATTGAAGCAAATTGGTACGTGGTAGTACAGGATCTATTATCCAGAAACTACAAATTACGGGAAGGCTGTCTCCCATTGATTCCATTTTATCCAAATAATTCAGATTTTTAAAAATGATTTTCTTTTTCTCTGTAATAATAAAACAGTAGCTTGTACTTGATCCCAACTAAGATATAATTAATCCTTATTGCAAACAAAATTAGCCTATTGGGTTTATTCAACGTTTACATGATTTTCTAGTAGACTTAAGGTATGAAGATCCAAAACCAGAAAATCTAGGGGGCATGTTTACTAAAACACAAATTAATCAAATTTTTTTATAAAAGCAAATCCGACCAAACTCCCTTTCATGATTTTAACTCATTTATCGATAATTTTTCTCGAAATAATTATGTCTTAATTTGTACGATTGACGCTCCGAAATCTTGATTTCATCGAGTTTTTGCTGCAAAATCTCAACTTTTTTTTGATTATTGGACGAAAACCCCAAATTGATCGGATAATCCAGCACAGATCACATTGTCAAGACATCTGCCATTGACTTCAATATGACCTCGACAGGTTTGAGATGGCGTATTTTCAGATTCAGAGTTTTAGAAGCTATAATAGGTATAATAAATCTCAAAGGATTCAAGATTTTTGTATTGGACAGAGCTTGTCTGTAATGTGCCATGTAACCTGTGCCTTTTCTCCTTTTTTCCAGCATGAATGGCAGCCCCCATGGCTACACAGCTGCTTGTTTATATAAACTTTACTAGTCTTTCTGAGGCGAACATGCAGCTTTTACCATTGCATACTTACAGTATATTATATGTTAATTACTTTAAAATGCTTATATTTTTTGGTGTTACTGATCCTTTAAAGGGGTGGTTCACCTTTAAGTTAATTTTTAGTATGTTATCAAATGACCAATTCTAAGATTTTTTTCAATTGGTCTTCATTATTTATTTTTTTATAGTTTTTTTAATTATTTGTCTTATTCTTCTAACTTGTTCCAGCTTTCAAATGGGGGTCAATGACCCCATCTAAAAAACAAATGTTCAGTAAAGCTACACATTTATAGTCATTGCTACTTTTTATTACTCATCTTTCTATTCAGACCCTCTCATACAGGGTCGGGCTGGCCCGGCGGGATACCGGGAAAAAACCCGGTGGGCCCCCGACCCTCATGGGCCCCCACCGGGCCAGACACCCCTCTCCGGATTGTACCCCAAAACTGTTTTCCTGCGCCGCACCG
The DNA here is from genome assembly GCF_017654675.1 of Xenopus laevis. Lineage (NCBI taxonomy): Eukaryota > Metazoa > Chordata > Amphibia > Anura > Pipidae > Xenopus > Xenopus laevis. The sequence goes on from NC_054383.1 coordinate 21,448,208, forward strand.
TGACAAATGCGCATGCACCCTGAGTGACGTCGTTAGCGCATGCGCTCCAGCTTTTAAACATGCGCGCCGGCATTTATACAGGCACTTATACATGCGCGACTTGTCGGCTCCGCTCGTTACAACAGGGGGTAGGGGCCTGGAGGGGGGCCCTGGGCAGCGGCCCCGGTGGGCCCCGGGCCCCCCAGTCCAACCCTGTTCTCATATTTACATTCCAGTCTCTTCAAATCAGTACATGGTTGCTAGGGTAATTTGGACCCTAGCAATCAAATTGCTGAAACTGCATCATGGAGAGCTGCTGAATAAAAAGCTAAATAACTCAAAAACCACCAATAATAAAAAATGAAAACCAATAAAAGATTGTCTCAGAATATCACCCTGGACATCATACTAAAATTTAATTTAAAGGCGAACAACCCCTTTAAGCAACACAAAACACCCTGGAGAAATCCTAATAATGCCATTGGTTTTTCCATCAGAAAAAAATATGATTTTTTTTCTAACAAAACTAATTCTAATAAAACAGCGTTTTTTTTCCTCAAGTTTTTTCTCATGCCCAATGCATTGAATTCAATGGGCGTTTTCTCTTGCACCAAATACATGAAAGTGAATGGGCACTTTTTCATAAACCAAATACAATAGCTAACAGGCATTTTTCTCTCGCCTGGGAAACAAAAACGCATGGTGAAATTATAGCACTGATTTGCAAATATTATTGCCAATTGTGAAAAACGTGAAAGTTATTGCCACTCGTGAGAGCTGGAATTTTTCCAGAATTTGTAGTACATGAAAAAATGTGCTCATCCCTAGAAATGAGCCCAATGTGATACTGGTATTAGCTGTTTTTATGAAACAATACACTAAAGTAAAAATGAAGAATAGTTTCCGTTTACTCTTACTCCTCCTGGATTCTTCACAGTGAGAGTAAAAAGATAAAGTAGCACTATAATTTCAGATAATCCCTATACTCTTATTATCTAAAGGACAAAGGAGCGGAAGGGAATCATTATGCAGTGTGCATTGTTTGTCTTACACTGACTTTTTAAAATGTTTTTTTGCTTTCACTTTTAAATAGTTTTAACCTATATGCAATACTTTTGATATATTGCACATTTTTATAAACGTATATTTATCGAATTCAAATTTTAATATGGCGTGTATGATGTTATCACCAAGAAAAAAAAAGTTCTCAATACACAGACAGATAAAATACTGAGCATAATTTCACTTGGTAGCGTCTTTGCTATTTGACGTGCCATTTCTGAGAAAAATTGTTCCGACTAAGTTCCGACTAAGTTTGTGCTTTTTCCAGACCGGCGAGCCTTTCCATTATACAGAAATAAATTGCCTATTTATCAGGCTACTGTATGAGAGTAAAGAAAAGAAGAATGTTTGCATTTACCCCAGGCAGATACGTTTAAAGCTGGAGCCATGTACAAGAATAAAATCTGAAGCAACTGTGTGAGTGTTTAAAATAAAAACGATGTATGAAACCCACAGCGATTATGGTTTAATTGCAACAATTCCCATTTTCAGGCACTGAAATTTTGTAGTAGCTACAGGGCAGAGCATAGAAAATAATGGATTGACAGGGCTGACATTTAGTCAAGTGACAGTCAGGCTTTGTGATATCTGATAAAACGTTATATTGTATGTAGGGTATCAGATAAATCCCATATTTTTCTGTCTGTGACATCATCCAGCCCAGTTACAGGCTGGAGAGCCATCCAATTGCTTCCTTGGGAGAGAGGGAGTGCCTGACTTTGGAGCTAAATGTACAGGGCTTCCCACAGAGTTTAGAAGGGGAATTACTGCTGCAGAAACTAAAGAGAATCACATCTGTGGAGAGTGACAGGGCTGCTTAAAAGGAGTTTCGAAAAAGAAGGAGAAGAAAAAGGCTGCATTTTGCTCTGCTAGATAATGTATCTGAGCATTAGGGAAAGCCAGTTTTTATCTCCTGCCTGTGGATCTTTTGGCTACTGTGTGTTTCCCCAGGGTGAGGACAGGTCTTGCTTGTGTACCTGCCATATGGGAGCGGCTACTACTTTTAAAGGGAACGGTACCTTGGGGCAGGTAGTGCTACCTGGGGTTATAAGAGCTCTTGGGGAAGGGACATTGAACTGACTGGAGTGATTTTGCATTTATCTACCCAAAGTGGGACTGTGGCATTGAGAGACTGTGCCAGGAGTTGATAGTCCACACAGGTTCCTCAGCGTAAAAGCTATATTGTGTGATTTGCATTTACAGTTACTAAATACAGTTTTACATAAAGTTTATATTTGTTTTATTGCAAACTGTGTGTTTTATGTTTCCTAGTGGAAATCCCCTGAGTTGTGCTCCTCGCTGTTCCCTAGGTGGAGGCACTGCGCTGTAAATCTCAGTTCCCAGTACTTTTCATTTCGCAAAAGGACTCAGGGCCCTGGATTGCTAAGGGGTAGTTGCTATTTAAAGATACAGTAACCAAATTAGGGTTATATGTACAATAAGGAAAAGTGGCCATAACTAAGTATTATGATTCAGATTTATCATAAATGTTTTATTGGCGAATTCAGTCCGGAAAGTGGGAAATGCGATAAAAAAGAATAACAGTACATAATGACAAAAAAATTTTTTTATACAAAAGCATTTCTAGCCAGCAGGAAAAGTTTAGAAACCTATAATATTGTATGCCATTGTTTGACATGAAAATGGTTTCACAAAGGCCTCTGCAGTCCATAGTAATTATAACAAATGTTTATAAAGAAGACCACAAACAAAAAAAAAAAGCAACTGTGTATGTTTTTAAAATAAAAATGATGTATGAAACCCCCAGTGATTATGGTTTAATTGCAACAATTCCCATTTTCAATTGTAAATCACTGAAAGCCCAGAACCAAAGTCACCAAAGAAACTTGGTGACTTATTCACGTATACTGAGGCTTGTGGGGGAGTAAGAAACGCTTATTCTATACATTTTAGATTGTCTGCACAATCACTAGTAATTATACACTTTATGTACACATAGAAAACGATCAGTAAGGACGGTATGGAGGTAGTTTAAACATATTGGGTTTTTACTCACTTATGTCATTCACAATTTATTATAAAATGTTGTATTTAGTTGGTGGGGCCGGGCGCACTTCTATTATATTACTATGTAAATGCCTATATAAGGGTTACCACACTATATTTATTTTGTTCTATACCGAGTTTCGTTCCCAATTGATTACATTGCAGCTTACATCTTTATTTATGTATAGACCCTATGCCCATAGATCACTGCCTCCGGTTTACATTATATGCCTGAAAACATATTTGAGACACATTAATGATTAGGTTGAGACCCTGCCCCTAATGAGCAACTTATAAGTAGCTGTGTTAAAAGCAGTACTATACCATAATATATCGTGAACACCGAATGAAGAGATAATATGTAAGGGGTAACACAGAACCAAGTCAATTATGGATTTAACAGCCCTTTGTAATTAGGTAGGTATTATGTAGTTACAAAATGTCTTGTTTTTAACTTGTTAGTGATATGAACTAGGGGATATATTGTGTCTAGTTTTTTTACGTGTGTTTAAATGTTATACTTAAAGCGATACATACTATTAATGATGAAGAAAGTACTTAAAGGACAAGGAAAGGCAAAATAATAAAATCCCATTTTTACTTTCTTTAATGAAAAAGAAACCTATCTCCAATATTCTTTAAATAAAAAATGTGTACCGTTTTTATAAGAAACCTGACTGTATGCAGTGAAATTCTCCCTTCATTTACTGCTGTGGATAGGAATTGTCAGATGGTCCCTAACTGCTGAGCAGGGAAACAATCATACTTTTGACCAGCAGGGGGAGCCCCCGCCTTACTTCCCAGCCATGCAGAACTCAAGCAGTTTTGTTTATGACGATCCCTAAGCAGCCCAGACCACACTGAGCATGTGCAGGGTCAGGGTCAGGCAAAGATGTTTAACAAAGTTACAAGATGACAGCCCCCTGTGGCCAACTTTGAAAGCATAAATCATTTGTTTGATTAGGCTTGTGGTGTAGTAAGTTCATGTTTATGTTTAGTATACAAAATACAGCATTTCTAGCCTTATTCTATTTTAGACTTTCCTTGTCCTTTAATGATTGCAATACTGATCATGTGACATTTACCAGCTGTCTTTTCCCACCCTTATGTATATTTAAGGTGGTTTTTTTCTTCAGTTTGTCACTTTGAGAAAGGCCTTGGGGAGGCCGAAACGTTAGTCCCATACAATAAATCTTCTTATTTTTTATAAGTCCTGCGAGTGCGGATCTTCTTGCAGTAGCTATTAATAATTTATTGGCTCTGCACCCAGGCATATTAAACTTCTTAATCGTGAGTGCTGGCAACCTTCGGATTTATATATATATGATAGTGAAGGCCTAATGGTTAAAAAATGCAGCACATACTTAGCATACCCTTTGTCATAATGTCTGTGTATTTTACGTGGTTTTAAGCTTCCTTGGATTTTGGTGAAATTGTGCATTTTTTCAATTGTAGATCTCTGATCTAATTAATATGTTTATTCCCAATAATAAATAAGGACCTTTTATGAGCAGATGTGCAGTGCAGGAATACTTCACTGTACCATACAGCTTTGCAAGGGACCATGAGGGCATTCTTGAGCTCTTTATTTTGTTAGCCAGACCTATATTGAGCTGACTATACAGTATGTGGGTAAAGTCTTAATGCATACAGTTTATTACCATTTTAAACCCATATATAACAGACACTAAGTACACCACGCTTGTGGGAGAGTGACTGAGGGGAGAGAGTAACAGAGAGGAAGGGAGTGACAGGGGAGGGGAGAGTGATGGAGGGGAGGGAGGAGAGAGTGACAAAGGGGAGGATAGATTGACATAAGGGAGAGAGTAACAGAGGGGAGGGAGGAGAGAGTAACAGAGGGGAGGGAGGAGAGAGTAACAGAGGGTAAGGGAGGGGAGAGTGATGGAGGGGAGTGAGGGGGGAGCAACAGAGAGCAGTGAACATGGACTAGGGGCAGGCAGAATACACTATAAGGGCCCCCCTATCATTACACCATGGCAGGTGACTCTTCTGTCTACTCCTAGTTCCAACCCTAGAACAGGCCCACTGTCCCGGGGTATTAACCTACCTAACATTTCGGTACCCCCATACCTTTACTTCTACTTTAAGGACCAAAAAGTTATTTTTTCACTATCATCCATAAAATTCTACAGCATAACAATATCTTTTCCGAGAAACAGTTTTTAAACTTTTTTTTTTCCTTTTAAGTATTTAATGTAGCTGTCAGCCTAGCCTCTCCTAGAACAACATTCTGTGGTTTAACTTATCTCTCTCTGAAAAACTCTGTTTGCTGAAGGTGACATTTTCTTTCCACTTACCTTTAGGGATGATCTCTCGCTTTCTATTCAAACCCATAAGCCAAAACATGTCCTAAGAAAAATTGTTGGAATTAAGTTTATATAAATATTAATAGGTTGTGATAGTTTGCTTTATTCCAAATATTGCTTTGACATTTTAGTAAACATAAATCAATTCATTAATTAAGTTCCCGATTTAGAAGGGATCATTCTTTTGGTAACAATGGTTTCCACTGTAAAGAACAATGAGCTTCTGTTTTATAAAACTTCTGCAGCAAAGCATTATAATCACTTTTGAGCAATGTAAATTCTCTTGGATAAGTATCTTCTGATCATTGAATAGGTCTCACAAGCTTTTTATAGGCAAGAGATCTCAGTTATCAATGCCTAATATTAAAGGCATAATATCACCATTAAAGGAGTGGGTTTGAGGTTGTTTAAGCCACATAAAGGTTGGACCTCCCTTGCATACAGACTAATGTTACTAAATACAAAATAAAACAAAGGGGATGGTGACTCCAAGGTAGAGTCCTGCACTGGGTCAGGTACCCACGGAATAGCTGCAAAGTGGTTGGGTTTCTGGCAAAAAGTCCCTGATTCCCTGGCCGTGTGGGCAGTCAGAGGGTAACCCGCCTGGGTACCTGGATAATGTGCGGGTAACTGATGCCTCCCACCCTCCCTTGTGGTATAAGCAGTTGACTTCCATTTGCCTGCAGAGTCGGCACCGGAGTGACATAATTTCCAGTATATGGTTACGGCACTGGGCCCTGGGTTGGGAAGGTAAGTTTACTTTTTGTGGCCCGGGTAGCGGGACGTATTCGGTTGTTGGTGTTTGTCAGGTTATGGATCAGAGGGTCCAGGGCATGGTTCTGTCCAACTGGACCCATGCAAGTCTTTCCTCTAAGGCTTAAAGGAGACGGAAATACTAATATTAAGTAAGCTTTATCAGAAAGGTCTATATAAATTACACCATTAAATCCAGTAATGCTGCTTTGAGTCCTCTGTCAGACGAAACACAGCATTTCTTTCCTTCTATTGTGTACATGGGCTTCTGTAGCAGACTTCCTATTTTCAGTATAAACCTCCAGGGCTAGGGCTTGAGCATGCTCAGTTTGCTCCTCTCCCTCTCCCTAACGTAATCTGAGCCCAGAGCTATGAGTGAGCAGGGAGAGACTCAGGTTGGAATTGATGTCACACCAAGCTAATATGACAGCTGCTATCCAAAACAAACAGATAGAGCTTATAGAGCTGTTTACTCGGGTATGGTAAAGCATTCTGCAGAATAAATATAGTGCTATAGTTTGTGGCTAATATATTGGCAATTAACTACTTTGGTAGCTTTCCTTCTCCTTTAAAGGAAAACTATACCCCCCAAACAATGTAGGTCTCTATTAAAAGATACTGAATAAAACAGCTCATGTGTAAAACCCTGCTTCATGTAAATGAACCATTATCATAATAATATACTTTTTTAGTAGTATGTGCCATTGGGTAATCATAAATAGAAAATTGCCATTTTAAAAAATAAGGGCCGCCCCCTGAGATCGTAAGATTCACTGTCTACACATACAAACCACATGTAAGGTCACATGAGCCAATTAACAGACAGAGTTCTGCCTTTTGCTTCCTCACTTCTTCCTGTTACAGTTAGTGTTGTAGTATTTCTGGTCAGGTGATCTCTGAGACAGCACAGATGGAGTCACGAAATGGTGGTTCAAGGCAAGAGATGTAAAAGGGCAATATTTATGTAAATATATATTACAGTTTGGTAAGATTCTTTAATATGTCATTCAATTTGATATAAACTATCTGTTGCTTAAGTTTTCATTTTGGGGGTATAGTTTTCCTTTAATTAAGTCTTATGAATGTTTTCATTGCTTTGTGCCTACATTTTCAGAACTCTATGGTTCCAAATGCTATGGGTACACTTTTTGGGTACACTTCCGACCTTTTAACCCACAGGCCAAACGGATATGTGCATACAAGGGGCAACACATGGAATGGCCATGGTTCTGTTTTGTGATATGCGGGTCGAGTTTCCCTTGACCTGCACCAACCCTAACCCACTCCCTGCCAACCAGAGCCCGGCCCTGCTCTGTCTCCTCGCACCCACCCTGCCTCACGGTGACATCACAAAAAGGGTTGGGGCAGGCGCAAGTTTATAAATTCATGGAATGGAAGCCGAGCCTGAAGATTTTTTTGTGGTAGCCGCCCCAAACCTGTCCGTTTTATTAATGTTGAATTATTTTTTAGTAGACTTAAGTTATGGAGATCCAAATTATGGAAAGATCCCTTATCCAGGATATACCAGGTCCCAAGCATTCTGGATAACATATCCCATACCTGTATTGGTATGTGTATGGCCAGCTGTTGGTTGTAGAATGGGTGATATATTATTAATACCCAAACAGTACATTTTATTTTTGTCACTTTGTTCCCTTCCAGGAAGAACCATTGCCTGCTTTTTTTTAAATTATTAAGGAGATCACTGCAAGGAAGATTTTCCGGTGTGTTGTAACAATTAGACTTTCTTTCATTAAGTTGTGCCCTTATTCCCAGTGAAAGCACCACAATCCCCACTAGAGTTTTAATGGAGCAAGAGGCCATTGTTCATTTATTTTCCTATTTATAGACTTGAAAAACATTGTGGCCATTTGTCTTGATCTTTTTGGAAGTGCTTTTGCTGTTAACCTGCTGGCTGTTTTTGGAGCCTTTGTTAAATTCCTTGTCTTCTAGGAAGCTACTGTCTCTTTTCAGTTTTATACACAGATCAGATTTAATCCCGTCACATTCCTTTCTTTTTCTAGGCTCCCTTTTTTATTGCTGGAGTCATGCAGTATGAATAAGTCTGACTCATATTTCATTGCTATGTAGTAGAAAGAACATTGCTTTTAATACTAACAACCTGGCATTTGTGGGGTTTTTTCACTCTGTGCCCTCATCCTGCGTTATTGAGGTATAAAAAATCTTTACATCCAGAGAACACAGGTTTTCCAGTCTAAATGAGAAATCAGCAGTGTTTTTAAGACAAGGGTCAATCTGTCAAATTGGCTGTAAATGTGAATCAATAAGAATTGCCAAGGGCTGTAGGAAAGAGCTGATGCCGGATACAATCCGGAGACCTGGAGGATCTATTAAGCTATTGTGTATGTAAGGAAAAAGATAAAGAAGGGAATACACTACAGGGGTAATAATCTCTTGCGACATACAGTAACATTATCCAAGAATTCGTCAATTTCTTTATAAATGTGAGCGTGTTTGATAATGGTTTAAATTGGCTTATATTTTTAAATTATCTTTCAACTTCTCGTATATATTCAGAGTATTTCAATCTATTGGCACAATGCCTCCACCCTCATCTGATTTCTGTATTATCATGCTCTTATCCTTGAAGATATTAAAGTTGGAAACCCAGCGTTAGATAATTTATCAAAGGAAAATGAGTGCTTAAAGTGAAACTATTCATTCTCAATAGAGATTTTATAAACAATTGAAATGCTAATAAGTGATGTATTAAAGAATCCGATCAAATGTGCATATACAAATCTGTAAATATTGCCCTTTATATCATGTACCTTGAGTTACCATATTGTGATGTACTGTGTCACTCACTGATTAACTTTTGGAAAAAAAATCCAAAAATAAGTATGGGTGAAAAAGTTCCACCTCTCTCCATTCATTGGCTGCTGTAACCTAACGTGTATCCAGAGCAGAGTGTTTTTAATATAGGGCTATACAGTGTCCCCTCCCTAATATAAAAAAAAAATATTTTTTTGTGACATCACTTCCTGCACATGACGTTTACACCAGGGAAGGGGCAGCTGTAACAGGATCAGAAAAAGAATGCCTGTAAGCGGTTGTGGGTCAGGTTAGGGGTAATCGGGTACAGTTGGGCGTGCGTCTGCAAACACAGACCTTTGCAGGTTTCTAGCTAAAGGTCTAAAAATACATTTTAATGCAGAATATGCTGGTTTTTCATCCACCATGCAATCCGAATCTGCACTAGTTACTAATCAAACAGGTACACGTATGGGATCCATTATCCAGAATGCATGGGGCCTGAGGTTTTCCGGATAAGGGATCTTTCTGTAATTTGGATCTCCATACTCTTTCGTCTACTAGAAAATCATTTAAGCATTGAATAAACCCAAAAGCACTGCTTTACCACCAACAAGGATGAATTATATCTTACTGTAGTTGGGATCAAATACAAGGTACTGTTTTATTATTACAGAGAAAAAGGAAATCATTTCTAAAATGTTGAATCATTTGACACAGAGCATCTGTTATCTGCCATGTAACCTAAGCCTTGAATGGCTACACAGCAGCCTATTTGTATAAACTAAAGTAGTATTTCTAAACACATAACTTTTACCAATGCAGGACAATAGTACATTATATTGTAATTACTTAAAAACTGTTTCATTTTGTTGAAAAATTCACAAAGCCCATAGGAATTTTGGGGAAATGTCACCAAATGCGGTGGAATCAATGGAAATGTAAATAAGCTTGCAGTTAAGGTTTTTTTAGCTATCCAATTGCATATACATTGCCCTACAGTATGAAAGAAGCTCCTTTTCACTATTCTACAACTGTTCTTCATAGAAAAAAGGCTCCTGTGTTGACAATTTGTACTAAACATGGCACCTGAATATGCAGGGAGAGGGCTGTGATCCTATTGGTTAATGTGGAAGGCAAGCGGTACATAATAATAATATTGTTGTTTTCTTAAGCACAAAGCTCAAGGTTATGGAAGAAGTAATTATCCCTCACAATAAGCAGCACTTTAAAGCCTCCATTCTCTCTGAATGCATTGTCATCTGCTGAGCAAACTGGATGGTTCTCCAAAGACTTCTCACTTCCACGCAATGTAAGAGCAAATGTTTTACAACCCACCGCATAGTAGTTTTCATTGATAAAATATTTATTAGTGTGTAGGTTCGAAAGTTCAAATTTATTTAGGTGTAAATTATTTATAGACGCACTGTTCACCTCTGTAGTGTTAGGCTAGGGGCACACGGCGCGATTTCGCCGCGATTCTGCGCTGGGCGAGTTGTCGCTGCATTTTTTAAGCCGAAATAGCTTTGCTAACTTTGGTACTGGCGTCAATGCAAATCGCGGCGAAATCGCTGCGCTAATTCACACGCGGCGATTCTTTTTCTACTGTCGCCCGGAAACGCCCAGCGAGGCAACTTCGGACGACAATAGAAAACGAATCGCCGCGTGTGAATTAGCGCAGCGATTTCGCCGCGATTTGCATTGACGCCAGCGCCAAAGTTAGCAAAGCTATTTCGGCTTAAAAAACGCAGCGACAACTCGCTTAGCGCAGAATCGCGGCGAAATCGCGCCGTGTGCCCCTACCCTTACGGCAAGGGCTACGCTCCATTGTCACACACGATTACAATCTTAGACCAAGTCTGATGTTATACTGATACATATCTAAGTATATTTCATCCGCATTTAATTAAACTTCACTGCTTCATTATCTGAAAGCATTAGCTTTGTAGGAAACGCGGATTCATTCTGTATAAGTAATGCTTTCACTACTTCCGCTGATCCTTGGTGCACATGTAACTACAGAAAGGCTGCTTTAAGCAAATCCTTTTGTCTTTTCAGTATGGAAAGGAAAAAGGGTTGTTTCTATCCAATCATTTATCATATCACCAGAAGAATGTTGAGTAGCAAATTGCAAAGAGTGAAATAATTCCAACAATAGATGGGGGGTAGAGAGGACATGCTAGAAGGGGCCCTTGCTAAAAAAACTGTGAATAATGGTTTAAATAACAAGAGAAAAACAGTGGAGTGCAAGAATAAAGCAAAGTTACAGAAGGTATAGTATGGTGACAGATGACAGTAGGAAGCAAGATGGGACAATAAGGTGGTGGATGTGACAGTTGGGGTAGAGAGATAATACAGGGCACCTCTTGGAGCTGGAGGTTACATTAGATGACAAATGGGACATAACAGGAAAGTAGGGACTTTAGGAGGCAGAAAAGACAAGAGAGATAACTGAGAAGGAAGAAAGGGAAGAGGGGCAACAGATATAATATAGATAGTATAGAATATACTTTCCAACTGGTGGGGGAGTCCAGATTTTGAAAGCTCAGCCGGCAGTCCCGGATTCTTATTGAAATGTCCCAGCATTTCCCTTCAATCTCCTGCACTGGACCCCAGAAAAAAGACAAAGTTCCTGAAACGTATTTAAATAAGAGGCTTATTTCAGCACCTGCATTCTGATACAACTGTAGCCAATAAGATAAGCAGCTCTCTGGGGGGAACTGAGACTTGCAGCTTAAAGGGCAATTGCACTTTTATTAGCAAAACTGGAATAACACATAAAAACATGTCCTTAAAACCCCCAGAAATGTCGACCTTTTCATAACATGGCAAATTTTGTGTGGCCACAAAAAAGGCATGGTCAAAAATGTTGCCACGTTATGTGCAGCAGATCTTTTTGTTTCTCTTTACATTTTTCATATAGAAAAATATTGAAGTATCAGCCATTTAATCAGTTTTATTTGTTTTAAGTAGGGATGCACCGAATCCAGGATTTGGTTCGGGATTCGGCCTTTTTCAGCAGGATTCAGATTCGGGCGAATCTGTCTGCCCAGCTGAACCGAATCCGGATCCTAATTTGCATATGCAAATTAGGCTCAGGGAGGGAAATCCCGTGACTTTTTGTCAAAAAACAAGGAAGTGAAAAAATGTTCCCCTTCCCACCCCTAATTTGCATATGCAAATTAGGATTTGGTTCAGTATTCAGCCAAATCTTTTGTGAAGGATTCGGGAGTTCTCTAAAACCACGAATGTCATGACATTTATTAAAAGATTCGAATAAAAAAAGTATGAATGGAAAATAATGCTGAAAGATGCATTAAAAAACACAAATATCTCTAAAGCCTCTAAAAAGTTGACCTTTAAGTACAATTTCTAGTGAAAACAAATCTGAAACCTCTAAGGGGGTTATTTACCAAAATTCGAATTTATCTCATATTTTATTAAAAAAAACACGACCAAACTCCCATGGCCGACTTTAGCTTATTTATTAATTAAAAAAACTTGATTTAATTGGATCGTGGAAAAACTTGATAAAATCAAGTGAAAATCTGAATCGCTCTTATTTTTCGGGCATTTCCCCAAATTGCTCAGATTTTTAAAGCTTTTGCAGAAAATCCAAAAAAAAGTCAGATTTTCGGGCTAAACCCAGTGCAGACCATGAAAACTTCAAAGATAAGAGATAAGTGCCTCTCCCATTGACTTATACAGGACCTCGACAAGTCTGAGATTGTGAATTTTCAGATTCTGGCTTTTTGCAGCATCGGGGCATAATAAATCTCAAGGTTTTTTTCTAGTGAAAAAAAACTTTTTTTAATATCCGGATTTAAATAAATAACCCCCCAAACGTCCAAACTGATTTAAAATGGTCCAATAGGATCAGCTCCCATTGACTTCTATAGGACCTCAACAACTTTTATCTCACAAGGTTTTGTATTAGTGGTTTTCATGGTTTTTACACTTAATAAAGTTAAAATTTTTAGATCTAAAATAGGAAAACCGCACATTTTTAGAGATTCGTGGGAAAAAATTAAATTTGATTGTTAGTAAATGGGCCAAAGGGTCTCAAGTGACCCTGTCACTGCTTCAAGTACCCCCCCAAGAGGGTCCATTCCACAGCATGGGAACTGAACTCCTTTGAACTCAGTAATTACACTTGGGGACCATAGTGATATTTTTAACCAGTGCTGTCCAACTTTATGGGGGTTATTTATTAAACCTCAAATTTTTCTTGTCCGATTTTTGGGGCAAAACTTGAATTTTTAGAGATTTATTATACCCAGAGGCTACAAAGAGTCTGAATCCAAAAATCTTCCATCTCAGACCTGTCAAGGTCCTTTATAAGTCAATGGGAGAGGCACCTATCCGAAATTGAAGTTATCATGGTCTTCGGGAAAAAAAAACGTGAAAAATTCGAGCGATTAGGGAAAAAAGCCCGAAAAATTAGAGCGATTTGGGTTGTTGCTAGATTTTATCATGTTTTTTTTCAGGATCCGATTCATTCGGGTTATTTTATTAATAAATATGGTCAAATCGAGCATTGGAGTTTGGTTGTGTTTTTTTTCATAAAATATGAGATAAATTCGGATTTTAGTAAATAGCCCCCATAATATATGTCGTAGGCAGATAATCTGAATTACCACATACTGGAGGGCCAAACTATATTAGATAAAAAAATTCATACAAAGAAGTCTATGGAAGTAACCATTCTAAAAGTGGTTCTTTAGGGTCCTATATATTTATAGCCCAGTGCTAACATGATGGCTTACTGACCTGCAACTTTTTAAAACATCCTTAACAATAAGCATTAAGAATCATAATCTGTAATTTGGATCACCAAGGCTACTAGAAAACATCTAAACATTAAAAAAAACTGTAGGATTATTTCTCAGTATGGATTTATGTTCATGAACATGAAGTGCAAAGTTTATTATTGGAAAGAAAAAGCAAATCGGTCCAAAATTTATTGTTTGCTTATATAGGATTCTTTGGGGAATGGCATTGCCGTATTTCATAGCATACTTAATAATGGGTTTGTAGAGAACAGAACCCACACCTGTACGGATATAAATTGTATATAACAAACTACTGTATTTACTGTGCCTATTGCTTTAAGAATGCGTCTGAATTTTAAAAAGAAGAATAACGGTATAAATATGTATTCAATTCCATTTATCTAACCCAAGGTGTAGGTTAGGCACATAAATAAATAATAATGCAGAGATATTGGAGTTCTATTGATGAATGAACACCCCCAGGGATAGAGCATGCTAGCAAATGGAAATGAATACAGAACCCCAGTGGTTTGTTACAAAATAGGTCCATTAACATGTATGGGAATGAAAACAGATACAAACCAACCAGTGCTGGGAACGTACAATGTCAAAATATTTCTACTAAATAGAAATTACATTAAAGGAATTTGGCAGAAATATGCAAATAATTACATTTTTTATACTTTTACTTTTTACTTATACTGATACAGATATCTTCTTAAATAAAGGCTTGAGTTAATAACAAATACTTAAGTATATCAGAAACTAGGGCTGCACCGAATCCTAATTTGCATATGTAAATCAGATGAGGGAAGGGAAATCACTTAACTTTTTGTCACAAAACAAGGAAGTAAAAATCTTTTTTCCCACTTTTTCCTTTCCTGTAACTAATTTGCATATGCAAATTATGCAAATTAGGATTCTGATTCAGTTCGGTATCCGGCCGAAACTTTCAAGAAGGATTCAGGGATTCGGCCTAATCCCAAAAAGTGGATTCGGTGCATCCCTATCGGAAACGTTGGTCTCCAAACAGGTGGAGTTCAGGGGATAAATAATAAATTTACCTTCTGTCATGCAGTTTTTGAGTGTAAAAACTTGCATTATCCGACTAGCCCCATTTTTTTGCAATTTTCTTATTTGTGGAAAATCTGTAATAGATTAATTGCTATCAGGTTTTGTCGAGTTGACAAAATGGGACCATGTAAAAATGCATTCATGGAGAAAAAAACGTGATCTATTGCATCTTAACAGGTTTTAGGTGCCTAGCTCTTCATTTTATGAATTTTCAAGATTGCGATTTAAAGGGGTTTTTTACCTTTCAATGTAACTTTTTGTATACAAGTGATACAAGTATTGGATCCGTTATCTGGAAACCCATTATCCAGAAAAAGGAAAAATTATTTCCTTTTTCTCTGTAGTAATGAAACAGTAGCTTGTACTTGTGTATATATTCCATATAGTTCAGTATGACAGCAAATTGCACACCATACACAACGTTTAAAGGGATACTGTCATGGGGAAAAAATTTTTTTTCAAAATGAATTGGTTAATAGTGCTGCTCCAGCAGAATTTTGCGCTCAAATCCATTTCTCAAAAGAGCAAACAGATTTTTTTATATTCAATTTTGAAATCTGACATGGGGCTAGACATTTTGTCAATTTCCCAGCTGCCCCTGGTCATGTGACTTGTGCCTGCACATTAGGAGAGAAATGCTTTCTGGCAGGCTGCTGTTTTTCGTTCTCAATGTAACTGAATGTGTCTCAGTGGGACATGGGTTTTTACTATTGAGTGTTGTTCTTAGATCTACCAGGCAGCTGTTATCTTGTGTTAGGGAGCTGCTATCTGTTTACCTTCCCATTGTTCTTTTGTTTGGCTGCTGGGGAGAAAAAGGGAGAGGGTGATATCACTCCAACTTGCAGTACAGCAGTAAAGTGTGATTGAAGTTTATCAGAGCACAAGTCACATGACTTGGGGCAGCTGGGAAATTGACAATATGCCTAGTCCCATGCCCGATTTCAAAATTGAATATAAAAAAATCTGTTTGCTCTTTTGAGAAATGGATTGCAGTGCAAAATTCTCCTGGAGCAGCACTATTAACCGATTAATTTTGAAAAAAAAGTTTTTTCCCTGGACAGTATCCCTTTAAGGGAGGTGTGTAGCCCAATGCCTTCCTCAGGTACACGGTCTATGCCATTTTATCCAAGCAGCATTAGAACTCCTGAAAGCGCCTTATATTGACCCCAATGAGAATTGATGGAAAGCACAAGCAATAGTGATGTGCGAGTCGGGTAAAACCTGAAGCTGCCCTCCCTCCACCAGCGCCCACCCGAGCCCGACTTCTAGGTTCCTTTTATAGACCCGCCCTGTTGACATCATAAAAGGGGTGGTGTGAGCAGGCACACAGCTATAAAAGCGGAAGTCGGAAGAAGAACCTGACCTGCAAACGGGGGTTCAAGGTCGGCCCAAACTCGACCAACCCGTGGGTATGCCCGGCCCGCACATCTAACTAACAAGCACATCAGACAATTCTCATTAATGGACAATGAGAAATGAAAAAGGTGATTGAAACTATTTTATGCCTCGTGAGCAGAAAACATGGGGGTGTAAATGGCGGAATTTCCCCATGGAAGATACAGTAAGTTGATCACTGCAGACATTCACCACTAACAGTACATGGCCGTGATGGTTGCGATATTATTGTGAATACTTACAACCCGCAACATGTTAGACCCTAGGGAAATTTTTGGGGGGTTTGCACAACATTTGCTAATTTTTTTTTGTCCAGACTTTTAGGGGCAGATTTATCAAGGGTCAAAGTGAATTCGAGGGAATTTTCGAAGTAAAAAAATTCGAAATTCGAAGTAATTTTTTGGATACTACAACTTCGAATTTACTTCGAATTCGATTCGAAGTAAAAAAAGTTTGAATATTCAACCATTCGATAATCGAAGTACTGTCTCTTTAAAAAAACTTAGACTTCAATACTTCTCCAAATTAAACCTGCCGAAGTGCTATGTTGGCCTATGGGGACCTTCTACAACCATTTTCGATTGTTTGATGGCCAAATTCGGTGAAAAATACTTCAACTTCTATTTTCGAATTCGAAGTATTTTAATTCGACGGTCGAATTTTCGAAGTATTTTACACTTCGAAATTCGACCCTTGATAAATCTGCCCCGAAAAGATCTTTTGAAAAGGTGGTTCACCTTTAAGTTAACTTTTAGTATGTTCTAGAATGGCCAATCGTAAGCAACTTTTTGGGTGAAGTTGCAAACTGGAGAGCTGAATAAAAAGTTATTCAAAAATAAGAAAAACTACAAATAATAAAAATTGAAAACCAATTGCAAATTGTCTCAGAATACAGGTACGGGACCTGGGGTCTTTTCTGGATAAAGGACCTTTCCATAATTTGGATCTTCATACTTAAGTGTACTAAAAAAATAATTTAAACATTAAATTAACCCAATAGGTTGGTTTTGTTCCCAACAAAGATTAATTATATCTTAGTTGGGATCACTCTCTGAAGAACAAGTGGTTCTCCAAAATTTTTTTATTTTATGATTTAAAGACCTTGCCATGTACCTGAGTGTTCCAGTGCAAGAAGTACAATCCCATTTTTTTTAAATACTGTACCTATAAGGGGTTGACCCACAACTATAATCAAGGTCTAATATAACTATGTAGATGCTAAATTAGGAAATTGTTTTTTTTTTTATTAAACATTAGATATGGAGATTGATATCAACAACAGCACGCAAGAACTCGATTCATGGCATCAAATTCTGTTTTTTCAACACAAGCCATTTCTATATATTATATTATGCAGTTTATGTGGATAGTAGCTAAAATATGTATAGCAAAGGGACCGTGAATCAGGCAATAGAAGCAGGTCAAAAAGTCATCTTGTCTGTAGGTGACTGATTGTAATTTAATACAATTTCCAGAAAAATGTGCCTTTATTGTACAGAGCCGCGATGCAATGTTTGTATAAAGTTCAGCAGTGAGCATCATGATCTGGAAAGCCTTTTGATATGTACTGACATTTAAAGAAAACTGGATATGATGTGATCTTTCCTATGACAGAGATGTGGATGTATAACAGCACATCAGCATTTTTATTTATTTCCCCCCAGCTTTGTAGAATAATATGGCTAACAATAGAGAGAGCTTTCAAAATATCAAGAACATTTTTATATATATATATATATATATATATATATATATATATATATATATCAACAAAATGGAGTGGAGATTAACCCTGGTCTGTGACCTAGTCCGAAGGACAAATTATATATATATCAAAAAAGTCCAGACAACTTGCTTGTGCATCAAAAAAAGGTTTTTATCAAGCAAGTAATAAGTACAACGTTTCGAAGCTCCCGCTTCTTTATCAAGCAAGTTTGCTTGATAAAGAAGCGGGAGCTTCGAAACGTTGTACTTATTACTTGCTTGATAAAAACCTTTTTTTGATGCACAAGCAAGTTGTCTGGACTTTTTTGATATATATATATATATATATATATATATATATATATATATATATATAGTCAAATACAAGAGGTCCTCTGCACTCAACCCATTATCAATATATTTAAGACAGAGACATTTTGTGCATACTGCTACTGAAAAATGCCTTACCCTTTAAACAACACAGGGATTGTTTGTCCATATATTGTAATATATTTAAGATGGTCAACTACGTCAAAGTCATCCCATATCTGGCCAGTCCTACACTTAATTTTCATCTGATTCATTAAGAATTCTATTGCTTAATTATACATTTTACAAAGGGACTAAGTTTTACCTGCAACTTACTTGCTGCTTTCAAAGTAAAACTCCCAAACTTGGCTGCCCTTTTATTAGACACCAGTGGGATCACCTGACTATAGCTGGGAAGGGTGGGAGCTACAACATGGAGCTGGTCACTGCTCCTGTATAAACTACAACAAACAAGGGAAAGTTGTGCTCACCATTATTTTTTAAAACCTATTTCTTAATGAATCAGATGAAAATTAAGCGTAGGACTGGCCAGATATGGGATGACTTTGACGTAGTTGGCCAGCTTAAATATATTGCAATATATGGACAAACAATCCCTGTGTTGTTTAAAGGGTAAGGCATTTTTTAGTAGCAGTATGCACAAAAATGTCTCTGTCTTAAATATATTGATAATGGGTTGAGTGCAGAGGACTCTTGTATTTGACTATAATACACAAAAGCCGTGAATATCTTGTAAATTATATCCTTATAAACGGTGAGTAGTGATGTCATCAGTTATAAACGGTGAGTAGTGATGTAGTTTCTGTCACATGACTCACTAAAATTTGTGTATTATAATAAATAAAGTACCCCCAGTTGTAAAATATGAGGATATTATAAGTTACCTCGGAGTTCCACGACCTGTATAAAAACACTCGGCCTTCGGCCTCGTGTTTTTATATGGTCATGAAACTCCTCGGTAACTTATAATATCCACATATTTTACAAGAGGGGGTACTTTATTCACTATATATGTATTTTGTGGTCACACCCTCATTGCACCCCCGCCTAATGGTTTTAAAAAATAGTGGTGAGCACAACTTTCCCTTGTTTGTTATATATATATATATATTACACACAAAAGCCATGAATATCTTGTAAATTATATCCTTATCAACGGTGAGGTTCTGATGTCATCAGTTATAAACGGTGAGTTCTGATGTAATTTCTGTCACATGACCGCTGAGTTCCATGACCTTTATATGGTCATGAAACTCCTCGGAAACTTATAATATCCTTATATTTTACAAGAGGGGGTACTTTATTCACTATATATATATATATATATATATATATATATATATATATATATATATATATATATACATACATACATACACACACACACAGGTATGGGACCTGTTATCCAGAATGCTCGGAACCTGGGGTTTTCCGGATAACGGATCTTTCCGTAATTTGGGTCTTCATGCCTTAAGTCTACTAGAAAATCATGTAACAGACTGGTTTTGCCTCCAATAAGGATTAATCATATCTTAGTTTGGATCAAGTACAAGCTGCTGTTTTATTATTACAGAGAAAAGGGAAATCATTTAAAAAAAAAAAAATTGGATTATTTGGATAAAATAATACTTTTAAGCTTTCTGGATAACCTGTTTCCGGATCCCATACCTGTACAGGACAATACCTAACTTGACGCGTATTAAAATCTCTCTATGGAACCTTGGATTTACAGTACCATTCAGGGGTCATGCCCACTGAATTTTACCACAAAAAGGGATGAGCTGTTGACTTGTAAGTTTTTTTTTTAATAAAAAAAAACAAATGTTGGTTTCATTTCTTGTAATAAATGCTTTATTAGTAAAAATATTTTGCCTATTCTTTGTCATTTTCATGCTAAAATAAATAAAAACTGGTGTAAAATAGTGTTTATTCCCCCTTCCTCCCAATAAACAGGGTAATTTGTTCAAATTCAGATAATGAGCCCTGTATAAACAACCCCCTTCCATTCATAAGTTGCAGCCTTTGCTAGGTTTTAAGATAAAGAGCAGCAGGACTTATCCGTGGACGGGTAATTTGATTTACTACTCAGACAGTGACTCAGCAAAACAGGACGTTAGACATTAAGGTTAAAGTGTTTTAACAACAACAACAACCATGGATATTTCTTAATTAAAACAAAAGGCAAAAAGTATGTTCAGGACAAGCCCTATTCTCCAAAAAATGGGCTATAGTGCTCCTTTGAGTGAATGGAAAGGGATTTCCACATCATTTGAGTTCCCACATCAAGTAAAATATTTGTGGTATCCCATAGGCGTTAAAGGGGTTTTCCACCTTTGATTTAATTTTTATAGGGATATGTATCAAAGGTCGAATTTTTGGGGGTTATTTATCAAAGGTCAAATATGAGAGTTTTTTTATGCCTCAAATGAACTCGAATATACTCACAACTCAAATGGTTTCTAATTTAAGAGAAAACTCGAATGGAAAAAACTCGATTCTGCGAGTTCAAGTTACAAAACCCGAAGACTCAAATGAATCGCGTTTTCCACTGGAAAAAACTTGAATCGTTCAAATCGATAGAGTTTTCTTATTTATCAAAGGTCGAATGTTAGAATCTTTTTATGCCTCAAATGAACTCGAATCAACTCACAACTCGAATGGTTTCTTATTTTCTTATTTAAAAGAAAACCTGAATGGAATAAACTCAATTCTGCGAGTTCGAGTTACGAAACCCGAAAACTCCAATCTCTCGAACTGATAAGAGTTTTTGAGTGAAAAAACTGGAACATCATGAAGGCTATTAAAATCTTCAAATGGTTCAAGGGTAGTGATGGGCGAATAAATCCGTGCCGAATTTCTACAAAGATTCCATGAAAATTCGCCGGCGTCAAAAAAATTTGGACACGCGTCAGAAATGTCGATCGTGTCGAAACCATCGAACATCAACACAATTCGGGCGCCCATTGACTTTAACGCCTGTGTCAAAATTGAGGAGAGCGTCAATTTTCGAGTTTCGCAAATTTTTCACGTATTGCAAATTTTGTGAGAAATTCGCACATTTTTTGGCGAACTGGGAGACATTCAGCCATCACTATTCAAGGGACCTCTGCCATTGACTTCTAAAGGGTCTAACGGTTTTAGATGGTGTATTTTTGGATTCAAGCTATTTCTAGGGTCGGGGTATAATAAATCTTGAAGAAATACAAGAAATCTCGGAAAAACTATTTGTGACTCAAAAAAACCTTTGAAAACTCAAATTTTGTGGAGAACACAATGAGACCCTTAATAAATGTGCCCCTTAGTATGATGTAGAGAGTGATATTCTGAGACAATTTGCAATTAGTTTTCATTTTTATTATTTGTGGTTATTTAGCAGCTCTCCAGTTTGCAGATTCAGCAATGTGGTTGCTAGCATCCAAATTACCCTAGCAACCATGCACTGATTTGAATAAGAGACTAGAATGCAATGGCTAACTTAAAGGGCTACTGTAATGGGAAAACATGTTTTTTTCAAAACACAGTTAATAGTGCTACTCCAGCAGAATTCTGCACTGAAATCTAATTCTCGAAAAGAGTATACGGATTTTTTTATATTCAATTTTGAAATCTGACATGGGGCTAGACATATTGTCAGTTTCCAGCTGCCCCAGTCATGTGACTTGTGCCTGCCTTTAGGATGGAACTACTTTCTGGTTGGCTGTTATTTCCCCTACTTAATGTAACTGAATGTGTCTCAGTGAGACATGGATCTACCAGGCAGCGGTTATCTTGTGTTAGGGAGCTGCTATCTGGTTCCCTTCCCATTGTTCTTTTGTTTGGCTGCTGGGGGGGGAGGGGGTGATATCACTCCAACTTGCAGTACAGCAGTAAAGAGTGACTGAAGTTAATTAGAGCACAAGTCACATGACTGGGGCAGCTGGGAAACTGACAATATGTATAGCCCCATGTCAGATTTCAAAATTGAATATTAAAAAAATCTGTTTGCTCTTTTGAGAAATGGATTCAGTGCAGAATTCTGCTGGAGCAGCACTATTAACTGATTCATTTTGAAGAAAACATGTTTTCCCATGACAGTATCCTTTTAAGAGGGGTAATAAGATTTCTTAACCCCCATTCAGGTGGCCATACACAGACTGAGCAAGTACTGTATATTCTTATGTCCAGTTTTATTTCGGTTTAGATTTTTGTTGTATGGCTACAGGGAAGCATGATGCAATCTGCTGCACGTCGGCCTTTACATTTTAATTTAATTTAAACTGAGCCACTAGCCATTTTACAACTTTATTTTCATTTTAGTTTGACTTCTTTAAACCACTGGTTTTCTCCAAGCTGCCCATTACTCTCACTCAAGCACAGCCTTGCTAGGGTCACACGCAGGTTAAAAAAAAAAACAATTTCTATGCAAATGTATTCTCCTAGTGCCTTTTGATCTTTAATAATTATAAAAATGTAATCCTCAAATAAATAAATAAGCAGGCATAGTGCAATATTGGCAAAACAGACTAAATTAATTGTAAATACTTGAAAAAGAGGTATGTATAATTCATTTTTCACTGGGAGTAAAGGGCTAATAGCTAGCGATACTTGTAACTGTATCTGAGTTCAAAGACTGTATTGAGAACACGGTTCAACTAGCGGTAATAATACATACTGGGACTGTCATGTCCTCATAGGTTTGTACAGAACAGGAGAAGAACACATGGAGGTCTATTTATCAAAGATCGGATTTTACTGGTTTTAGAGGTTTTTGAAACCACCACTGAAATCACTTTCTCTAAAACCACGAATGTCGTAAAATTTATTATCCGAATAAAAAAAGTAGTCTGAATCGATTTCAAACGGTCCAATGGGATAAGTGCAACTCCCACTGACTTTTATAGGACCTCGACAACTTTTACCATGTGAAGTTTTGTATTAGTGGTTTTCGTGGTTGTTATGAATAAATCTGGACTTTTTAGAACTTTAAAAAAATAAATAAATAAATAGGAAAACCACAATTTTTTTGTGATTTCTGGAAATAAAAATACATTTGATTGGTAGTAAATCAAATTTACTAACATTTTGAATTTCTATCTTTTAAAGGGGACATTTCATATAACCTTCATATTCAGATATATTACTCATCCTTCCTCAAAACATGTAATGATGCAGAAAGAAAAACGTTTTGAAAGCATTTTACCTCCTAGAACTGTCATTATATCAGAGCTGCAGAGAGAACCTCTCTGCTCAGTGTGTAGGCCGAAATGAAGAGTGGGAGTGTCTGTTCATTCTCTCACAGGAAGTGGTCACAGCACTGACTAACAGGCTGAACTATGTTGCTGTAGCAGCCAAACCCCTCCCCTCCCACCCTCTGTCCTTTGTGTCCCAGCCTGTACATACCTGTCTTATGCTGCTGCCTGATTATTCACTATATATCTTACATGCTCAACATAAATCAATAGATGTGAAGGTTAATGTAAACACTAATAGAAATATATTAGTAATTTTTTATTTTATTTAAAGTACAACAGTATGCTCCTGTGTTCCACAGCAAATAGGCATCAGCCACAAATGTACCTGCCCAACTGGACATAATCTATAGTCCATAATATATTGTTATACACTATCCAACTCCCTGCCTCTGTTACATTATAAAACTTATACAAACAGTGTACATTAGTATTTACTGCTATGATGTTCCAGAACATCAGATTTAGGTTTGTTTTCCTTCATTTTGATATATGATCAGGTGTAGGGAGTTGCAAGTAGAAATGCAGCTGTTCTGGAACAATTTATGACCAGGCGCAGGGAGTTGCAAGGTAAAATGAAGCTGTTCTGGAACAATTTATGACCAGGTGCAGGGAGTTGCAAGGTAAAATGCAGCTGTTCTGGAACAATTTATGACCAGGTGCAGGGAGTTGCAAGGTAAAATGCAGCTGTTCTGAAACAATTTATGACCAGGTGCAGGGAGTTGCAAGGGGTAATGCAGCTGTTGTGGAACAATTTATGATCAGGTGCAGGGAGTTGCAATGTAAAATGCAGCTGTTGTGGAACAATTTATAACCAGGTGCAGGGAGTTGCAAGGTAAAATGCAGCTGTTCTGGAACAATTTATGACCAGGTGCAGGGAGTTGCAAGGGGAAATGCAGCTGTTCTGGAACAGTTTATGCTCAGGTGCACGGAGTTGCAAGGTAAAATGCAGCTGTTGTGGAACAATTTATGACCAGGTGTGGGGAGTTGCAAGGTAAAATGCAGCTGTTCTGGAACAATTTATGATCAGGTGCAGGGAGTTGCAAGGGGAAATGCAGTTGTTGTGGAACAGTTTATGGTCAGGGACAGGGGCAATTTGTGGGCTGCTGCTGCCTGAGGCAGCAACCCCGATGCCGCCCCCCCTCTCTCGCTCAGCGCTTAAAAGTTTAGCATCAGAGCTGGTCAAAGGGGCCTGCATCGCTAGCGCAGCGAGCGTGTACTGTGCTTTCTGCACTAGCAGAGCCGAATTTCCGGTTTAAAAAACGGAAATGCAGCTCTTAAAGTTACAGGAGGTGGCTTTTTGCCGCCCCCTTGTAACTGGCAGTTCACTGCCGCCTGAGGCAAGGTGCTCACCTTGCCTCAGGGCAGGAACAGCCCTGGCAAGGGAATAAATGCAGCTGTTCTGGGATAATTTATGATCAGGTGCAGGGAGTTGCAAGGGGAAATGCAGCTGTTATGGAACAATTTATAGGGATGTGCAGGGAGTTGTAAGGGGAATATCAGTTATAATCAGGGAAATGGGGTTATAGGAGTCCCAGTGGTCCTGGTCCTTCCTTATGTTTGAGTATTAGGGCAGAGACACATGTGGAGATTGGGGGAGATTTAGTCGCCCCGCGATAAATCGCCTCTTCTTCAGGCAACTAACCTCCACAAAGCGCCTTCCCGCCGGCAGGCAGGGCCTTCGCTAAGTGGAAGATTCAAGGTGTGGTGTAGTTTCACTACAACTCCCTCAGGTAGGGTTGCCACCTGTGCCTTGATTGACACTGCGATCAGCCGATCCACTTGACATAGCCTGTCCCCTGACGGAACCAACACTTTCATCTGCGCCATGGCCCCGCCCACTGACATTACTGTAGGGGCATATTAACTCTATGGGTCCCTACATCAAGATTAGGATCTTTTAATAAATGACATGGCATTTGTGGTTTTAGAGAAAATGAGTTTATTCATTGTTTCGAAAACCTCTACAACCACTAAAATGAGACTGTTTATAAATGGGACTCCCAGCCAACTTGTCACCTACATAATATGTAAATTTTTGGTCTAAACCGCTGCCATATTTTAGATGCAACCCAGTGAAACTGTTTAAAACATCAGCGGTTTCTTGTTGTGCCTTTCTTTCCAGACTTGCAACTTAAAATTCACTCTTCTGTAATCTGCCTGATTTTGCCTAAAACATTCACATTTCCTTGCTGACAGCTGGTGCCCTTAATGATACAAGCGGTGGTATTTGTCAGCGTTAAAAAAGATAAAAACACCAAAAAAACTTACGTGGGATTCACTGAACTGAAGCAAGCGAAGGAGATGTCTTATAAAAGGCCAGCCTGGTATCTTCTTATCTTATACATATTATAATTATGAGAGAGACAGCAAAATACCGCACATAATGGAGCCGGCGTTCTAATTTGGAGTTTTAATCACTGTCTGTCATGACCATTTAAAAGTTGCCTATAAATACAGCGAAAGCCTGTTAAGTCCTTAAAGTAATAATTATCACGTTTCATTTAAGTATGTTTGGAAAAAAGTCTCATCTATTTAGATTGCCGAGTTTTGACAATGACAATATAATTGGTCAATTATCCGCCAGAGGCAAGGGAAAGGAATTTTCAGCAAAGTTCCTAATTATTTTATTTCATATATACTGTATAGCAGATAGTGAGAGGCAAATGGATTGGAAATGGTGTGCAGGTAAAAGAGACGGCGTTATTAGTTGTCCTTGATTTACCTATACTCTAATACTTTCATAGACAATCCATTAATACATGAAAACAAGCAATTACCAGGAATTGAATTCAGAACGCCATTCTAATATTCCAGGGGATGCTTTGCATAATAACTTCTAGAGTTTTAATTATTATTTTTACTTTTAATGTTATTAACCTTTACAAGTATAGAACCACAACTTCTAGTCCCCTATATTGTTGGTCATGAATTTCCTTTGTTGTTATGGGCTATAACCCGACACTTAGGGGGTTATTTATCAAAGTCTGAATTTATCTCAATATTTTCTGCTAAAAACTCCAATCAAATCTACTTGGGTTTTTTACGCTTATTTATTATTACATTTTCCCTAAAATTTGCTTTGTGGGTAAAAATGTTATTTTCACGATTTTTTCGGATTTTTAATCTGATTTTCAAGATTTTTTCGGATTTTTCACTCGAAAACTCAGATGTTTGCCAGAAAACTTTGTAGTATTGCACAAAAACCAGCACAGAACAAAAAATCATTGGGACTTCTCCCATTGACTTATATGCAACCTTGACAGGTCTGAGATGCCAGATTTTCTGATTCGGACTTTTCCATCCTTAGGGTTTAATAAATTCTGAAAAATTCGTGATTTTTTTAAAAAAATCACTAATTTTTCATGATTTTTGCATTTGGAGTTTAATAAATAACCCCTAAGGGTTTTTTTACTAAAATTTACGACCATCTCCCATGCTTGATTTGACCTTATTTGTTAATAAAATAACCCAAATTACTCGGATCCCGGAAAAACTCAATAAAACACAAAGAAAACCAAGAACCACTTTAAATTTTGGGGCTTTTTTACCTGAATTTAATAAAAATTTCATTTCACGGAAAGAAGAAACTTTCTAAATAACCAATTGAAAATTCTGCACTTTCTGAAATAATCAACTTATTCTTCACTATCTACCTATCAGCAATTAGTCTCTCTTCATTGAAGGTGTCAGAGTCAGCTTTTGATTGAGAGATAGGTCAGATATATTGGTTTGGGCTGCTGAAGATTAACTTGATTATTCCAGAAAAGGAACAGATTTTTTAATCAACTATATTTAGAAGTGTTCTTGTTTCATTGAGATCATTAAATTACACTTTATTTTAAAGATAATTTTCCACCTTTGAGTTAACTTTTAGTATTATGTAGAGAGTGATGTATTCGAATTGCATTTGGTCTTCATTTTTATTACGTGTGTTTTTTGAGTCATTTAGCTTTTTATTCAGCAGCTCTCCAGTTTGCAGTTTCAGCAATCTGGTTGCTAGGATCCAAATTACACTAGCAACCATTCACTGATTTGAATAAAAGACTGGAATAAGAATAGCGGACAATCTGAATAGAAAGATGAGTAATACAAAGTAGCAATAACAATACATTTGCAGCCTTACAGAGCATTTGTTCTTCAGATGACCCCCATTTGAAAGCTGGAAAGAGTCAGGCAAATAATTCACAAACTATAAAAAAAAACAATGAAGACCACTTAAAAAGTTCTATACAAAATCGGGAGTCCATATTAATCAAACCAAGCCCACGGGACTTGCCCCAGTTCAAAAGGGCCATCAACTATAGAAAAATGTATATCAAAAAATGATATAAGTCCCAAAGCTTTCTTCAAGTAAAAAATATTAATTTATTGAAGTACATTTTAAAAGAATTAAAGCTGGTACATACTACCCCCCATATCCCACCTTACGCGTTTCGCACCCTCCGGCGCTTAGTCATAGGTGTGTCTATCAGTAGGGGGTCATTCACAGAATTTAAACCCAGTAGTCCCACCCCTTTCTTGTTTAAAACCAATCATGGGTCACAGGCAATTATCCCTGCTTAATACTCTTTAACCCATAATGTTCCTTGAAGGGTGTATGTACCAGTTCAGTAATATAACCATTTATATCTCACATTGCGTACAAAACTTTCTTTAACTTCACAGTTTGTATAATTAGTTATTACACAATGTTATTTTTAACAGTATTTTTCATATAAGTTAATTAATATATATCTAACCTTGCACAAATTCCATTCTTGTCAGCCTTATATCACATGTATATGTTGTCTCCATTACAACCGTTTTCATATTAAATCTCATAAATAAGTGTATTCTTTTTCATTATACATATTTAGATATAACATGTCACGTCAAATTCATGATTTAATCCCAATGGCAACCGCGTTCCCAGATGAAAAATCCAGTACACTTCTCTCTTATGTAATAATTTTTGATGATCCCCCCCCCTCATTCCTAATCTCACTCTCTCTATTCCCTGTATGGAGAATTGATTTACATCCCCCCACTGCATAACGCAAAATGTTTAGTGACATTACTCTTCTCTACCATTTTGGGGTTCCTAATCTGACTCAAATGTTCCCTTGCTCTCTCCTTCAGTTTCCTACCAGTACATCCAACATATTGCTTGCAGCACTTCAAACAGGTGATCAAATAAACCACAAATGCAGTGTTGCAGTTAATATATCCCTTGATTTCAAACTCCCTTCCTATTACTGTAGACTTGAATTTTTTAGACACTTTCATATGTGTGCAGGTAACACATCTGCGACTACCACATTTGTAGCTACCCACAGATACCAGCGGTCCCAAATATTGTTTCTTAGATTCCGTTTTAAACAAACTAGGTGATAACATGTCCCTTAAGGTGGGAGCCTTTTTGGGAATAATATTTATTCCTGGGCTCAACACCTTAAAGAAGTGTTCATCACCATAAAGAATGGGCAAAAATCGCTTTATAATTCTAGATATCTCAAAGAATTGTTTACTATACCCAGTCGTAAGTGCCACTCTACCTGACCAAACCTTATTTCCTTCCTTAGTGACGGTCCCTTTGAGTAGGTCCCCCCTCTCACTGTTTTTTGCTCTCTGTAGGGCTTTTCGTACAGTTTTCTGCTTGTATCCTCTTTCTAGGAACCTCCTCTGCATATCTTGCGCCTGCCAACCAAATTCACTGTCCGTTGAGCAGTTCCTTCGAAGTCTTAGGAACTGGCCAACAGGTATGCCATCTATCAATCTTTTAGGGTGGCATGATGAAGCATGCAGAAGAGTATTTCCACTGCATGGTTTACGATATATGCTTGTCCCTATTACCTCACCCTCTGCTCGCAATGTCACATCCAAAAACTCTATTTTCTCTGAACTGTACTCACTAGTGAATTTTAAGTTTAGCTCATTTCCATTGATTTCTCCCACAAATTTATCAAATTCCTCTTTAGTGCCTCGCCAAACACATAACAAATCGTCTATATAGCGGAGGTACAACCTTAGGTGCCTCTTATGTTCCAAGGTAATGCATGTCTCCTCCCACCACCCCATATACAAATTTGCATATGAGGGGGCGAATTTGGCACCCATGGCTGTACCCCGCCTCTGAAGAAAAAAACAGGCATCAAAAATGAAATAGTTATGTTCCAAGAGGAACTTGACTGCACTCAAGAGGAATCGTATCATCTTTTCCGAGTAGTCACTATATTTTGTCAAATGGTACTGAATTGCTAAGGTGCACTTGCAGGTGAAAGGGGAATTAAAGATGATTGAAAAAGATATAGAACAATATAGGACCCAGGCACGGTTTGACACATTGTATGAGTCTATTAAAAAGAATATAAAGCAGTTGGAGAGTGATATTATGGAAAATAAAAAGAAGAAATTTAACAGAGATAGTCTTGATTATATGAAGGATCAAGTTTACAGTTGGGCAAGTAACAGAAGAGAGAACAGGAGGGAATACAATAGTCAACGTTCGATTCTTAAAAACACGAGCACTCCAAAAAAAGTGAGTTTTTCTAGTGCAGACAGAGACACTTTGGATGTTTCCCTTGCTGGCTCTTCTCCTATCTCTTTACAGAGTAATAGAAGTGAAAAAGCGAGGGATGTGTTTGTGGGAGATCAACAGCATTTTTTGAAGAAGGGACATACAAGCACTGGCCAATGGACACAGAAAAATGCAAACAGAGAACTGTGGAAACGACAGCCAGAGGAATACATCAGGGAACAGGAGGACAAGAACAGATATGTCTTACGAAAGAAAAATCCGAGAAAGTAATGAACTTGTCTTCGAAGGACCTGACAACATTCCAAGTACAAGTATTGGGCAAGGGACTTTCGTTTTCTCCAGATAGGAATTTTACTATCTTTGACACAATTGTGGATGTAAACAATTTTGTACGGAGGGTTGTACTTAAAAAACATTTTTTGCAGTTAGCACAGATGAATGATAATTTTGAAGTAGAAGGAAGGACCCCTGAACAAGGGGGTGATATCAATGCGAGGTTTAAAAATAAGAGTGATTTCTATCCAATTCAGTTGAGAGGCCCACTGATAGAACAATTTCAGAAAAAGGTGGAAGAGGGTCTATGGGAACTTGATGCCAGAACTAAGAAACAGGGAGGAAGGTTAACCAATTTAAGTGGAAAAGAGAAGCAAGCATTGAACCTTTTGAAAAAAGATCAAAGTATAACAATTAAAAATGCAGATAAGGGCGGTATGGTGGTTGTACAGGATTCCATTACGTATAGAGCAGAAGCGCTTAGACAGTTGGGCGATGAGGAAGCATATATGAGACTAAAAGGGGACTGTCACGTTCGGTATCCCACAACCCAGAGTTAACCCCAATGTCCCGGGCTCGGCTCACGCTTCAGCCTCAAACCGCCGCCTTTCACTTCGGGATGAGCCCTCCGCTACTCGGATGCCGCCAGGTCTTAAAGTGAGGGGACTAAGAGGACTACAACTCTGAGCGAGCAAGGGAACCTTACGTAAACGTATATCAAAGTCCAGAAACAGGCCAAGTCAAAACCAATCGGAAACAAGGTACGGAATCGGTAAGAAGTAGAGTAGTCGAGGTCACAGGCCGGGTCAGTAATAGTCTTGGGCGAAGTACAAAATCGGGATCCAGAAAGCGTAGTCAGAGGAAAGCCAAAGGGTCAGGGCAGGCAGAGATCAATTACAGGAGTCAGGACTATCCGGAAGGTCAGGAGAAATCAAACAGAATCGCACCCAGGAACTGAAAAACTAGAACCTACGTTGGGCAATGCAGACACTGTGCATTGCCTTTTTATTTTAAATTTTGGCGCCATTGCATGCGTCGCAATGACGCCAGCGCGTCTGCGCCATGACGTCAGCGCGCCTGCGCGAACGCGCCTGCGCCTTTAAGACCGGCGCATGCGCGCCGCGCGCTCCCTAAGGAGCCGGCGCCTGAGGCCTAGAAGCGGCGGCTGCCGCTCGGCGTGACGGGCGTCCCCGCCGTGGGGGCGGCAGGCGTCCCTGCCGTCCCACAGGTAAGTTTGTTACATTACCCCCCCTCCAGAGGGGGCCACTGGACCCCTAGGCTTGTTGGGAAACCTAGAGTGGAACTGCCTCACCAAGCGATCAGCCCTTACATCCGAGGCAGGAACCCAAGACCTTTCCTCGGGACCATAACCCTTCCAGTGAACCAGATATTGTAGTTTACCTCTAGAGATACGAGAATCAACCAACTTGTGAACTAAATATTCAGATTGCCCCTCAACAGAAACAGGAGGAGGAGGAGAAGTCTGACGTACCACTCTAGCAGGTTTTAAAAGGGAGACATGAAAGGAATTAAAAATCTTGAGTTCGGGAGGAAGATTTAACCTGAAAGTACAAGGGTTAATAATCTTAGATACAGAAAATGGACCAACAAATTTGGGACCCAGTTTGGCCGAAGGGACTTTCAAAGAAATATTCTTAGAGGACAGCCAAACTTGATCACCAACCTGATATTCGGGAGACTCTCTTCGCTGTTTATCAGAAGCCCTCTTCTGAGCAGCTACTGCAGAAGATAAAGACTTCTGAACCTCCTGCCAAACCTTAGAAAAGTCCTGAGTAATAGAATTGACGGCAGGAAGGTCACAAGAATCAGAAAACGAAAAAACCCTGGGATGGAGACCAAAAACAGTGAAAAAAGGAGACCTGCCAGTGGAGGAGTGAATGGCATTATTATAGGCAAATTCGGCCCACGGAAGAAAATTAACCCAAAGTGACTGATTGCAGGAGACGTAACATCTCAGATACTGTTCCAGGGTCTGATTTGTCCTCTCAGTCTGACCGTTAGTCTGAGGATGGTATGCGGAAGAGAAAGACAAATCAGTACCCATTAATGAACAAAAGGCCCGCCAGAATTTGGACACAAATTGAACCCCCCTATCAGACACAATATTAAGAGGAGCCCCGTGAAACTTGAAAATATGGACAATGAAAAGTTCAGCAAGGGTCTTGGCAGATGGAAGGGTAGGGAGAGGGATAAAATGGGACATTTTACTAAAACGATCCACTACTACCCAGATGACCGTATGACCCTTAGATGGAGGTAATTCCACAATGAAATCCATGGATATATGAGTCCAAGGTTTCTCGGGAATAGGAAGTGACTGCAGCAAACCCTGAGGTAAAGATCTAGAAGGCTTAGAACGTTGGCAAATTGGACATGAATCAATATATTTGGCAACGTCTTGTCTTAGAGTCGGCCACCAGAGAGTACGAGACAATAATTCACAAGTCTTCGCACAACCCAGATGACCAGCCACTTTGGAATCATGGGATTCGTGAAGGACAGCTTCACGTAAATTACTCGGAACAAATAACTTGCCCACAGGAATATTAGGAGGAGAATCTACCTGAGCATTTGACAAAGAAGTAAAGAGATCCGGACTCAGGGCTGCCACAATCACCTCCTTCGGAACAATAGGGACTGGCCCCAAATCCTCCCTAGGTTTGGAGACAAAACTTCTAGAAAGGGCATCTGCTTTTACATTCTTATCTGCTGGCCTGTAGGAGATGAGAAAATTAAACCGTGAGAAAAATAATGACCACCTGGCTTGCCGAGGATTTAACCGTCTAGCAGATTCAATGTATAATAGGTTTTTATGGTCAGTGAACACAGAAACAGTATGTTTGGCACCCTCAAGGAGATGTCTCCATTCCTCGAATGCTAATTTAATGGCCAATAATTCCCTGTTGCCAATATCATAATTGACCTCCGCTGAAGAGAATTTCTTTGAAAAAAAAGCACAAGGATGCATCTTACCGGAGACAGGATGTCGCTGAGACAACACAGCACCAGCACCAATCTCGGATGCATCTACCTCAACAATAAAAGGTAAGGAAGAGTCAGGGTGCCGGAGAACTGGGGCAGAAATAAAGGCTTCTTTCAAAAGATGAAAAGCCTCAACCGCCTCAGCAGGCCAAATACTCGGGTCAACCCCCTTCTTAGTTAAGGCAGTAATCGGAGCCACCAACTTAGAAAAATTTAAAATAAATTGTCTGTAGTAATTAGCGAATCCTAAAAACCTCTGGACTGCTTTCAATGAAAGAGGTTGTGCCCACTGCTGAATTGCTTGGACCTTAGCGGGCTCCATCTCAAGACCTGTTTGAGAAATAATGTATCCAAGGAAAGGTACAGCAGAAACCTCAAATAAACATTTTTCAAGTTTTGCATACAAATGATTTTGCCTTAGCCTAGATAAAACCTCACGAACATGGGCCCGATGAGAAAATAAATTTGAAGAAAAAATGAGAATGTCGTCTAGATATACCACGACAAAACGGCCCAAAAGATCACGGAAGATATCATTGACTAGTTCTTGAAAGACAGCGGGGGCATTGCATAAGCCAAAGGGCATAACCAGGTATTCATAATGCCCATCCCGGGTATTAAAAGCTGTCTTCCACTCATCCCCCTCCCTTATCCTGATTAGATTATAGGCGCCCCTTAAATCTAACTTGGAAAAAATAACAGCTCCCTTTACTCGATCAAACAGTTCAGAGATTAAAGGGAGGGGGTAACGATTCTTGACCGTGATCTTGTTTAACCCTCTATAATCGATACAGGGTCTAAGGCTCCCATCCTTCTTTTTGACAAAGAAGAAACCCGCCCCCGCAGGAGAGGAAGAAGGTCTAATGAACCCCCGCTCCAAATTCTCTTTAATATATTCTTCCATGGCCAAGGACTCGGGAAGAGAAAGTGGATATGTCCTACCCTTGGGGGGAGAAGACCCAGACAATAATTCAATGGCACAGTCGTAAGGTCTATGGGGGGGTAGAGACTCAGCTGCTTTTTTACAAAAAACATCAGAAAAGGCAGCATAACAGGGAGGGAGACCTTTTAAAGAAGTTGCAGCCAGAGTTTGACCAACCTTAATACAGGAATGTTCACAAGCAGGGCTCCAATTCAAAATCTTACCAGAAGGCCAATCAACCTGGGGATTGTGACTCTGTAACCAGGGAAGGCCTAAAATGATTGGAGTCTGAGGGCACTCGGTAACGAAAAAAGAAAGAGACTCGAAATGATCAGACATGGACATACAGATGACTTTAGATTTGGTAGAAACTAACCCAGAACCCAAAGATCTACCATCAATGGCAGACAACCTGAATGATGGAACCTGTGGTTCGCAAGGGACACCATGTTCTTTAATAAACCCAAGATCCAAAAAATTACCCGCAGCCCCCGAATCCAAAAAAGCAGAGCTCTGCACACAACCACTGTCCCAATTCAAACGGACCGGAATTAAAATTTGAGAAGACTGGGGAGTAGAAACGACATCACCCAAGCAAGACTCCCCAGACCTGCTTAGGCTCTGTCGTTTCCCGGCCTTTTGGGACAGGTGTTGCGAAAATGCCCTTTATCCCCACAATACAGACATAACCCATTACTCCTCCTACGGACCCTCTCAGCAGAAGAAAGACGAGTAGAACCAATCTGCATAGGTTCTTCAAAGGGTTGAGGAAAAACTTGCGGGATATTGGAAACATTTACAGAAGGAGGTGAGATATTGGCAACCTGTTCCTCCTGAAGTCTCTCTCTATGCCTACGATCAATCTGAACAGCCAAATGCATAAGAGAATCCAGGGAGGACTGTGTAGGAAAATTAACAAGACTATCTTTGATAGCTGCGGCCAGACCAACCCTAAATTGGCTCATGAGAGCAGTATCATTCCAGCCCGTCTCTACAGCCCACCGCCGAAACTCAGTACAATAATCCTCTGCCCGCCTCTTGCCTTGTTTAAGAGCACGTATGGCTGCGTCGGCAGAGGCGGCACGATCAGGATCATCGTAAATTACGGCCATGGCTTTAAAGAAAGCTTCGAGAGAGAGACGGGCTGGATCCCTCTGGGACAGACTAAATGCCCAAAGCTGAGCATCGCCCTGTAACAAGGTAACTACAAAATTTACCCTAGATTCCTCGGTGGGGAAAGAATAAGGTAAAAAACTGAAATGTAGCTTACAGGCTTCTTGAAACGTAAAAAACTTACTACGATCCCCAGTAAACTTCTCAGGAAAAGGAACCTTGGGCTCATGGAAGGAGCTACCTGTAGGTGGAGGTAGAGAAGAGCTTGCCAGAGGAGTTGCAGTACTCGGACCAGGAACAGGCTGTTGCTGCATCATATCAAGCCTGGAAGAAAGACCGTGAAGACATTGGACAATATAATCTTGCTTGTCTTCTTGTTCTCCAAGCCTCTGCAGAAGATTTGCCAGGATTGCGTCCGAAGGAGTGGTGGAAGCAGTAACGTCAGCTGGCTCCATCTTCTTAGTTTTTCTTTCTTTTTTTAATTTGGCCCAACGTAATGTCACGTTCGGTATCCCACAACCCAGAGTTAACCCCAATGTCCCGGGCTCGGCTCACGCTTCAGCCTCAAACCGCCGCCTTTCACTTCGGGATGAGCCCTCCGCTACTCGGATGCCGCCAGGTCTTAAAGTGAGGGGACTAAGAGGACTACAACTCTGAGCGAGCAAGGGAACCTTACGTAAACGTATATCAAAGTCCAGAAACAGGCCAAGTCAAAACCAATCGGAAACAAGGTACGGAATCGGTAAGAAGTAGAGTAGTCGAGGTCACAGGCCGGGTCAGTAATAGTCTTGGGCGAAGTACAAAATCGGGATCCAGAAAGCGTAGTCAGAGGAAAGCCAAAGGGTCAGGGCAGGCAGAGATCAATTACAGGAGTCAGGACTATCCGGAAGGTCAGGAGAAATCAAACAGAATCGCACCCAGGAACTGAAAAACTAGAACCTACGTTGGGCAATGCAGACACTGTGCATTGCCTTTTTATTTTAAATTTTGGCGCCATTGCATGCGTCGCAATGACGCCAGCGCGTCTGCGCCATGACGTCAGCGCGCCTGCGCGAACGCGCCTGCGCCTTTAAGACCGGCGCATGCGCGCCGCGCGCTCCCTAAGGAGCCGGCGCCTGAGGCCTAGAAGCGGCGGCTGCCGCTCGGCGTGACGGGCGTCCCCGCCGTGGGGGCGGCAGGCGTCCCTGCCGTCCCACAGGTAAGTTTGTTACAGGGACCCTACAAAAAGGTTCCAATTGGAATTAGAGAGTTTGATCCAAAGGGGGATAGAGGATGGGGTGATAGATGTGGTATTGCGAGATTACTTGATCCCGCGGTCTATTACTATCCCCACCTTCTACCACCTACCCAAGGTTCATAAAAAAGAAAGACCACCTGTGGGTAGACCAATTATCTCTGGAATTGGCTCTTTAAATGAGCATCTCTCTGAATGGATTGATGCACATTTACAGCCATTGGTAGGACGCCTGGATAGCTATACCAGGGACACCACACAGGTATTACAGCGATTGAATGACATTGGATGGGCAGAGGACTGTGCATGGGGTACATTGGATGTAGTTTCCCTATATTCCTCAATTCCTCATTCTGAGGGTATAACTGCAATTCAGTACCATTTGACAAAATATAGTGACTACTCGGAAAAGATGATACGATTCCTCTTGAGTGCAGTCAAGTTCCTCTTGGAACATAACTATTTCATTTTTGATGCCTGTTTTTTTCTTCAGAGGCGGGGTACAGCCATGGGTGCCAAATTGCCCCCTCATATGCAAATTTGTATATGGGGTGGTGGGAGGAGACATGCATTACCTTGGAACATAAGAGGCACCTAAGGTTGTACCTCCGCTATATAGACGATTTGTTATGTGTTTGGCGAGGCACTAAAGAGGAATTTGATAAATTTGTGGGAGAAATCAATGGAAATGAGCTAAACTTAAAATTCACTAGTGAGTACAGTTCAGAGAAAATAGAGTTTTTGGATGTGACATTGCGAGCAGAGGGTGAGGTAATAGGGACAAGCATATATCGTAAACCATGCAGTGGAAATACTCTTCTGCATGCTTCATCATGCCACTGTCAGGGAGCCGGGAGCTCCCTCCAGGGAGGTTGTCAGGATCAAGGAGGAAGCCCTCTTGAGGGAACAAGGTCGCGGAGTCCAAAGGGTTAATCGAAGAATAATCTGAATCCAGGCAAGAGTTCAGGGGCAGGCAGATAAAGGCAAAAGTCCAAAGTCCAGGCAAGGGTCAAAGATAATAATCAGGAACAGGATAGCAAAAATAGCACACAGGGAACCCAGGAAATACTTTGGGGAAGATTTCCTATACTTGGGCGCCATCCTGGCGTCTAAACAGGCTTTTTATTTGAATTTGGCGCCTTAATGACGTCATTGACGTCCTTGCGCCGACGTCGGCGCACTGACGTCATCGCGCCGGCGCCGCTTACCCACGTGGCGGCCATGGGCGCCGCCATCTTGGGAGCGACGCCGGCAGGAGAGG
This sequence comes from Xenopus laevis, assembly GCF_017654675.1. Lineage (NCBI taxonomy): Eukaryota > Metazoa > Chordata > Amphibia > Anura > Pipidae > Xenopus > Xenopus laevis. The sequence goes on from NC_054383.1 coordinate 21,485,940, forward strand.
ACGCGCCGCCCGGAGCTCCTGGGCCTGCTCCGGGCGGCGATCGTTACAGTACCCCCCCCTTCACGGGGGGCCTCCGGACCACCAGGACTTGGCTTCTGGGGAAACTTGGAATGGAACTCCCTCACCAGACGAGGAGCATGGACATCAGAGTATCCTTCCCAGGAGCATTCTTCAGGGCCAAAGCCCTTCCACTTGATGAGGTACTGAAGAGACCCCCTGGAGATTCTGGAGTCAAGGATCTTCTCCACTTCATATTCTTGTTGACCATCCACAGAGATAGTAGGAGGAGGAGGCTGGACAACAGAAAAGCGGTTGGAGGTAGCGGGTTTCACCAAGGAGACATGAAACACGTTGGGAATTCGCATCTCAGGAGGAAGCTAAAGTCTGACAGCCACAGGATTGATCACCTCCAGGATGGAAAAAGGACCTACGAACCTCGGACCCAACTTAGGAGATGGTACCTTCAACCGAATGTTCCTGGAAGACAACCAGACTTTATCACCGACCTTGTAGGGAGGAGAGGGTCTACGTCTACGATCTGCAAACGTCTTAAGAACCAGAGCACTCTTCTCCAGATTGGACTTGGTTGCGGCCCAAATAGCAGACATGTGGGCTGCATGGTCATCAGCGGCCGGAACATCGGACAACACAAAGTCTTGTGGGAAGGCTTGAGGATGTTGACCATACACCGCCATAAATGGGGACCTTCCAGTGGAAGTGTGGCAGGCATTGTTATGAGCAAATTCCGCCCACGGGAGGAGATCAGACCAATCATCTTGACAAAGGGAAACGTGGTTCCTCAAGAACTGTTCCAGGGCTTGGTTGACACGTTCAGCTGCCCCATTCGTCTGCGGGTGGTATGCAGATGAAAACTGAAGAACAATTCCCAGGTCTTTGCATAGGGAACGCCAGAACTTGGCAGTAAACTGTGTGCCTCTATCGGAGACGATCTCCACCGGGAAACCATGCAGGCGGAAGATGTACTGGATAAATAGCTGGGACAACTCCACCGCAGAGGGCAACTTCTTCAGAGGGATGAAATGGGCCATTTTGGAGAAACGATCAATGACAACCCAGATCACCGTGTTCCCACAGGAGGGAGGAAGTTCGACAATGAAGTCCATGGACAGGTGGGTCCAGGGACGGGAAGGAACTGGCAAGGGCTGTAGTAACCCACTGGGGCGGGAGTGGCTTGACTTAGATGTGGCACAAACATTACAAGCAGCAACAAAGTCTTTCACATCTTTGCGGATATCAGGCCACCAGACCAGGCGTCGTAAGAGTTCAAGAGTTTTAGCTGGGCCAGGGTGTCCGGCTTGCCTGGAGCAATGGGTCTGTTGCAGGATAGGCAGACGCAGCTCAGGAGGAACAAATGCCATCCCAATGGGAGTACCGGAAGGAGCAGAAGACTGACCAGCCAGGATTTGGTCGGCAAACTGTGGATACAGGGAGGCAATAATCTTGACTGGAGGGATGATTGGCTCTTGTCTTTCAGGAGAGCGGTCCACCGGAGTGAAGCTACGAGACAAGGCATCGGCCTTCCGATTCTTGGAGCCTGGGCGATAAGTTAAGATAAAATTAAATCGAGAGAAGAAGAGAGCCCACCTTGCCTGTCTGGGGTTTAGCCTCTTGAGGGACTGGATGAACTCGAGATTCTTATGATCGGTGTAAATCTGAACAGGAATCAGAGAACCCTCCAAGAGGTGACGCCATTCTTCAAGGGCGAGTTTAACAGCCAAGAGTTCTCGGTTCCCGACATCGTAGTTCTGCTCTGCGGACGAGAACTTCTTGGAGAAATAAGCACAGGGGTGCAACTTCCCATCAGCGGGGTGTCTCTGAGACAGGATGGCTCCGGCTCCGACTTCAGAAGCATCAACTTCGATGCAGAAGGGTAGTTCAGGATTGGGGTGTCGGAGGACAGAAGCGGACGTGAAGGCCTCTTTCAAGGACTGAAAAGCATCAATGGCAGATGGAGGCCACAAGCTGGGTTTACCCCCTTTCCGGATGAGGGCCAGGATAGGTGCAATGCGGGAAGAGAACCCCCGGATGAACTGCCGATAGTAATTAGCAAATCCGATAAATCTCTGGATTGCCTTGGTACACAGCGGGAGAGGCCACTCCTGGATGGCAGACACTTTCACGGGATCCATCTCAAATCCCTCAGGAGAGATAATGTATCCTAGGAAGGGGATCTTAGACACCTCGAAGACGCACTTCTCCAACTTGGCGAAGAGAGAGTTCTTCCTCAAACGAGAGAGTACCTCCTTCACCTGGGAGCGATGGCTTTCTAGGTCTTTAGAAAAGATCAGGATGTCGTCCAGGTACACGACTACGAACCTTCCTAGGAGATCCCGGAACACATCGTTAACAAACTCCTGGAAGACGGCAGGGGCATTGCAAAGGCCAAAGGGCATAACGAGATATTCATAGTGCCCGTCACGAGTGTTGAAAGCCGTCTTCCATTCATCACCCTCACGGATGCGAATGAGGTTGTACGCCCCACGGAGATCCAACTTAGTGAAGATTTTAGCCCCCTTCAATTGGTCAAAGAGTTCGGCAATCAAGGGCAAGGGATACCGGTTCTTAACCGTAATCTTATTAAGACCCCGGTAGTCGATGCAAGGACGAAGGCCTCCATCCTTCTTTTCCACGAAGAAGAATCCAGCCCCGGCAGGAGAGGTAGAAGGGCGAATAAACCCCCGCTGAAGATTTTCTTGGATATACTGCTTCATAGCAGTGGTCTCCGCTGGAGAGAGAGGATAAGTACGACCTCTAGGGGGCATGGTTCCAGGCAGGAGATCGACAGGACAATCGTATTGTCGATGTGGAGGAAGGAATTCCGCAGACTTCTTACAGAACACATCAGCGAATTCCTTGTAAAAGGGGGGTAGAGTCTTCAGATCAGACAAAGAGATATTCACCCTCCGGAGGGGTTCAGCAGGAAGGCAGTGCTGCTGGCAAAATGGGCTCCAACGGGAAATCTGTCCTGCGGACCAATCAATGGAAGGATTATGCAGGCGCAGCCAAGGAAGACCCAACACAACTGGAACGGATGGGCAGGAAATAATTAGGAACGAAAGTCTTTCTTTATGCAATGTCCCAACCTGCACAGGCAATTCCCCAGTCGTCATGGAGATAAATTCAGCCTCCAGGGGTCTGTCGTCAATGGCTGTGACTCGGAGAGGAGTAGACAATGGGAATAAGGGAACTTCCAAGTGTTTGGCGAACAGAGCGTCCATGAAGTTCCCAGCAGCTCCAGAGTCAATGAAAGCAGAGCCAACAATAGTCTTAGTGGCTAGGCGAATCTGTAAAGGAAGGAGAAACCTGTGAGTGTTCTCTTGAGACTTTGGAGTAGTGCCCCCTACATGTGTTACCCTAGATATACCTCGGGGAACAGAACACGTGGGCTTCGCTGGACAAGAATTCGCAAAATGAGACTGTCCGCCACAATACAGACATAAGCCAGCCATTCGTCTACGGAGTCTTTCTTGTTCGGAGAGACGAGCCCTTCCAACCTGCATCGGTTCCTCCGGAGGAGAAGGAGGAGCTTGAGCAGCTGGAGTTTGCAAGAGAGGTCTCTGGAAGCGAGGTGCCAACACGGGTTGAAATCGTTTACAATGCTCCCTCTCTACTTGATGCTCTCTGAGACGAGTGTCCACTTTAATGGACAGTGCAATCAGATCTTCCAGCAGATCAGGGAACTCCCTGGAGACAAGATCATCTTTAATGCGAATAGACAGACCTTGATAGAATACGGCCTTATAGGCATCGTCATTCCAGGAAGTTTCAGCCATCAAAGTTCTAAAGTCAATAGCATAGTCACTGACGCTGCGGTTTCCCTGTCGGAGTTGCAGGAGACGAGAAGGAGCATTAGTGACCCGACCCGGGGCATCAAACACAGTACGGAATGTTTGCAGAAAAGCCTTGGCATCAAAAGTCAGTGGAGAATTCTTCTCCCAAAGAGATGTTGCCCACTCAAGCGGTTTGCCCACCAAACGAGACATTACATACCCCACCTTGGAACGTTCATTGGGGAAGTGCGAGGGTTGAAACTCGAACTGGATCTGGCACTGTGTAGCAAAACCTCTGCAGGCCTGTGGGTCCCCACTGAAGCGAGGAGGAGGCGGAATACGAGGCTCACCAGACGAGAAACCTGTGTTAGATGAGACGTCCGCCAAGGGAGGATTTGCAGCCGCTTGGGAAGCAGGAGGCGCTGGAGGCACTCGGGAGAGAAGGGTATCGAGTGCCTGTGCAATGTGGTACTGCTGGGCTTCATATTCCTCCATGCGGGATGCCAGTCCGCGGAGCGCTCGTCCGACATCAGGCGTAGCTTCCTCAGTAGGATCCATGGCCCAAGTATAATGTCAGGGAGCCGGGAGCTCCCTCCAGGGAGGTTGTCAGGATCAAGGAGGAAGCCCTCTTGAGGGAACAAGGTCGCGGAGTCCAAAGGGTTAATCGAAGAATAATCTGAATCCAGGCAAGAGTTCAGGGGCAGGCAGATAAAGGCAAAAGTCCAAAGTCCAGGCAAGGGTCAAAGATAATAATCAGGAACAGGATAGCAAAAATAGCACACAGGGAACCCAGGAAATACTTTGGGGAAGATTTCCTATACTTGGGCGCCATCCTGGCGTCTAAACAGGCTTTTTATTTGAATTTGGCGCCTTAATGACGTCATTGACGTCCTTGCGCCGACGTCGGCGCACTGACGTCATCGCGCCGGCGCCGCTTACCCACGTGGCGGCCATGGGCGCCGCCATCTTGGGAGCGACGCCGGCAGGAGAGGACGCGCCGCCCGGAGCTCCTGGGCCTGCTCCGGGCGGCGATCGTTACAGCCACCCTAAAAGATTGATAGATGGCATACCTGTTGGCCAGTTCCTAAGACTTCGAAGGAACTGCTCAACGGACAGTGAATTTGGTTGGCAGGCGCAAGATATGCAGAGGAGGTTCCTAGAAAGAGGATACAAGCAGAAAACTGTACGAAAAGCCCTACAGAGAGCAAAAAACAGTGAGAGGGGGGACCTACTCAAAGGGACCGTCACTAAGGAAGGAAATAAGGTTTGGTCAGGTAGAGTGGCACTTACGACTGGGTATAGTAAACAATTCTTTGAGATATCTAGAATTATAAAGCGATTTTTGCCCATTCTTTATGGTGATGAACACTTCTTTAAGGTGTTGAGCCCAGGAATAAATATTATTCCCAAAAAGGCTTCCCACCTTAAGGGACATGTTATCACCTAGTTTGTTTAAAACGGAATCTAAGAAACAATATTTGGGACCGCTGGTATCTGTGGGTAGCTACAAATGTGGTAGTCGCAGATGTGTTACCTGCACACATATGAAAGTGTCTAAAAAATTCAAGTCTACAGTAATAGGAAGGGAGTTTGAAATCAAGGGATATATTAACTGCAACACTGCATTTGTGGTTTATTTGATCACCTGTTTGAAGTGCTGCAAGCAATATGTTGGATGTACTGGTAGGAAACTGAAGGAGAGAGCAAGGGAACATTTGAGTCAGATTAGGAACCCCAAAATGGTAGAGAAGAGTAATGTCACTAAACATTTTGCGTTATGCAGTGGGGGGGATGTAAATCAATTCTCCATACAGGGAATAGAGAGAGTGAGATTAGGAATGAGGGGGGGGGATCATCAAAAATTATTACATAAGAGAGAAGTGTACTGGATTTTTCATCTGGGAACGCGGTTGCCATTGGGATTAAATCATGAATTTGACGTGACATGTTATATCTAAATATGTATAATGAAAAAGAATACACTTATTTATGAGATTTAATATGAAAACGGTTGTAATGGAGACAACATATACATGTGATATAAGGCTGACAAGAATGGAATTTGTGCAAGGTTAGATATATATTAATTAACTTATATGAAAAATACTGTTAAAAATAACATTGTGTAATAACTAATTATACAAACTGTGAAGTTAAAGAAAGTTTTGTACGCAATGTGAGATATAAATGGTTATATTACTGAACTGGTACATACACCCTTCAAGGAACATTATGGGTTAAAGAGTATTAAGCAGGGATAATTGCCTGTGACCCATGATTGGTTTTAAACAAGAAAGGGGTGGGACTACTGGGTTTAAATTCTGTGAATGACCCCCTACTGATAGACACACCTATGACTAAGCGCCGGAGGGTGCGAAACGCGTAAGGTGGGATATGGGGGGTAGTATGTACCAGCTTTAATTCTTTTAAAATGTACTTCAATAAATTAATATTTTTTACTTGAAGAAAGCTTTGGGACTTATATCATTTTTTGATATAAATTTTTCTACACTTAAAAAGTTCCTCAAAATTAGCCATTCTATTATATATAACAGTTAACTCGCTTAAAGATCACCCCTGGCTATATGCATTTAACTTTCATTGAAATAGCAAGGTGTATTTTAACAATGAAGTGGTCCTACATTCCCCTAGACAAGGCAATCCCTTTGTTGTAAGCCAAGTGTGAAAATACACAAAATCCAGCTCATTCATGAGTAACATTGTATGCAAGGAAACGGAAGTTTATCAGAGCAAAAATCACATGGCGGAGGGCACCTGGGGAACTGGCATGTCTAGCACCATGTCACATTTCAAAGTTCTATATATAAAAATGTGCTTGCTCTTTTAAAAAAATGGATTTCAGTGCAGAATTCAGCTAGAGAAGCATTATTCACTGATGCTTTTGAGGAAAAACATGTTTTACCGTGACAGAATCCCTTTACATTTTTTTTTGTTATAGAAAATTACATAGGGATGACCTGCGCCCCATTAGTTCAAGGATATTACAGGATGTCCTGTCCCCTAGTTGATAAAAGGGGAAGGATTGCCATTGTGCAAGGCTTTTGGTGCTCCTCCTGAAAAGCAAGTAGGCCTCATTTCTGGATTAAGCCGGGGTACCAGAACTCTGTAAATAAGGGCTTGTGGTTGGTAGTTAGGCTCAGTCATTGTACACAAGAGATGTAAAGTGAGTAAGAGAAGTTCCAATACCCAGTTCTGAAGTATTGGGATTAGTAACTCCCCTCTCTCTTCCCTAGATGGCATTCACTGTGGGCACCCCAGCATCTGGAATGGTTCAACCAAGACCCTCTTTTCATGCTGTACCTCCTCTGAGTTGTCTCTCGAAATATTAAACAATCAGCTGCATAAAGATGTCAAAGGTTAATATGCCGTCATTGTTCTGAGCCAGATGTTCAATAAATCACCTGTTCATTTTGGTGGCGTCAACTCAATACACTTTTAAATATACAGGTATGGCATCCGTTATACAGAACGTTCTGAATTACAGGAAGGTTGTCTTCCATAGATTCCATTTTAATCAAATAGTTCAATTTTTTAAACATGGTTTCCCTTTTTCCTGTAATAATATGACAGAAGTTTGTACTTAAAGGGGTGGTTTGCCTTCAGATTAACTTTTCTTATATTATAGAATGGCCAATTCTAAGCAATTTTTCAATCAGCCTTTCGTTATTTATAGCTTTTCAATTATTTACCTTCTTCTCCTTACTCTTTCCAGCTTTCAAATGGGGGTCACTGACCCCATCTAAAAACAAATGTATTGTTATTGCTCATTTGTATTAGTCCTCTTTCTAATCAGTCACTCTCCTATTCATATCCTATCTCTCATTCAAATGATTGCATGGTTGCTAGGGTAACTAGGATCCTGGTTACCTGAAATTGCAAACTGGAGAGCTGCTGAATAAAAGGCTAAATAACTCAAAAACCAAAAGTAATAAAAAACCAATTGCAAATTGTCTCAGAATATCACTCTCGACATCATACTAAAAGGTAATTTAAAGGTGAACAACACCTTTAATCCTAAATTACCACGAATCCTTATTGGTGGCACAACAATGTTATTGGAATATTTAATGTTTAAATGTTTTTTTTAGTAGATTTAAAGTATGTAGATCCAAATTACAGAAAGATCCCTTATCCAGAACACCTGAGGTCCCGAGCATTTTGGATAACAGAACCCATACCTGTATAAGCCTTCTTTGTAATGAGCTGCTCCTTATCTCAAAATATACAGTTTAGAAATGGGGGAGGGGGTTGTTTATTCAGAGATCTCATCTCCCCTTAAACATTACCCAGTTTATAGGGTGGAAAAAACACGTAATTTTCAATTAGTGACAGTGACAATCGTCAAAAAAAAGTGCAAAGTTCATTTTTAAGAGCAAGCAAAAGGTTTTTCCCCCCAATCCTAACTGGTGGCAAAAGAGTCTTATTGGGTTTATTTAAAGAATTATTTTTTTTTTAGTAGATTTAGGGGTCATTTATCAAAGGTCGAATGTAAGAGTTTTTTATACCTCGAATAAACTCACAACTTGAACGGTTTCTTATTTGAGAAAAAACTTGAATGCTAAAAACTCAATTTGGCGAGTTGCGCAAATCTAAAACTCAAATTAATTGAGTTTTTGCAGGAGTTTTCGGGTAAAACCCTCTGAAAAAAACTCAAACATCATGAAGCTTATTAACATCTCCAAATGGTTAAAGGGACTCTGCCATTGACTCCTACATGACCTTGACAAGTTTTAGATGGTGTATTTTTGGACTTAAAGTATTTCCAGGGTCCAAACTTTTGAGGTTTTTTTTAAAAAATCACGTTTTTTTCTTTTAACCTGAAAATGTGAATTTTGACCAAAAAAAAAAAACAACTTAAATTTATAACCCCCTTAAAGTATTGATATAATTTACAATTTACCAAATGTCCAGGACCTGAGCATTCTACAGTATATATATATATAATACACAAAAGCCGTGAATATCTTGTAAATTATATCCTTATAAACGGTGAGTAGTGATGTCATCAGTTATAAACGGTGAGTAGTGATGTAATTTATGTCACATGACTCACTAAAATTTGTGTATTATAATTAATAAAGTACCCCCAGTTGTAAAATATGAGGATATTATAAGTTACCTCGGAGTTCCATGACCTGTATAAAAACACTCGGCCTTCGGCCTCGTGTTTTTATATGGTCATGAAACTCCTCGGTAACTTATAATATCCATATATTTTACAAGAGGGGGTACTTTATTCACTATATAAT